>NW_006399822.1:14356457-14431735 GCF_000299155.1 Elephantulus edwardii
AAGAAGAAGAAGAAGAAGAAGAAGAAGAAGAAGAAGAAGAAGAAGAAGAAGAAGAAGAAGAAGAAGAAGAAGAAGAAGAAGAAGAAGAAGAAGAAACAAAAAGAACAAGAACAAGAAGAAAAAGATTCAAGAGTTGTGACAATTGGGGGAAGTGGGACAAGCTTCCTGGATGTGGCACCTTCCAGAGCCGGCTCCCAGGTAGTCAGAGTGCTGTCTTAGGACAAAGACCCAGCTGTCTACCTTTCCTTCTACATCTCGTTGTATCATCCTATACTCCTAATAGTATCGCTGGCCCACTGAGAGATAGCAGGCTTCAAGCCGCTCAACAGCCTGAGTGCTAACAGTAGGTAGGCTTTGCAATGCATATCATTATTTCAAAAGACACATTTGTAGCCTTTCCTTGTTCTATGCAAAGTTGAGTCACCTTTTCCCCCCCACAAGGACTACCTTGCCTGGTTTGAGCTGCCTTTTTTCTCGTTTGTTTTTGTGAAATACCCCTGGCGTCCATCTTGGCTCATAGAATGGACTCAGCTGTTGCTCACCACTTGGTGCAGAGATGGTATTAGTCTGGATGGAATGCTTCTGAATTGAGCCTGTAACTAAAGCTGGGCACTGTAATTATGAGCAAAACCATGTATCGATGCCCCTAAAGACATTGACGTATGCTGAAAAGAGGGAGGATGCAGGTTTCAGTCCACAATAGTCACAAACACTCATGACGAGACTCATGGGAATAGAGCAGTCAGAAAGATTTGCCTTTAGCTGCCAATATTTGGTGACATTTCAAGTTGATTGGGCATGACATTTATTCTACAATTTTAGAATGCTCTCTAAAATGCTTTTATTTTTGATTTAAAAAAATTGGACCTGGTTGTTGAGATTTTCATTACCCAGAAGAAAGACAGGGTTATTAATGTTCTTAGAAAATCTATGAGTAGAATCTGTACAGAAGAGATGATGGTAATGATTCAGCCAATTAGGCAGGAGGAAAATCCTTTGCTGTTAGGTCAACTCCAGCTCATAGCAACTCCATGTGTTACTTAGTAGAACTGCTGCACAGAATTTCTTTAGCTATAGTCTTTAGTCAAATGCCATAATGGTCACCCATGATGGACAGTGTTTTGACTTAGCTCTGGAGTAGACAGGCTTGGAAGCAAGATTGGCATTCACTTCCTAACCACATGCCTCTGGAAACTCTATTAACATTAAAGAAATTACGGTAGTTAACATGGTTAAGATCTTTTGTTCATAGAGTCACTATGAGTTGTGTTTGACTTGATGGCAATTAACAACAACAACAACAACAACGTCTTTTTTGTTGTAGATTGCTAGGCCTTTATCCCTCAGTGTGTTGGGTGGGCATGAACAACCAGCCTTTAGGATAGTTGTTGTTAGGTGCCATCTAGTTGAGTATGACTCATAGAGAACTTATGAATAATAGATCTGAACCTTGTCTCATCCTGTGTCATCCTCACAATCTCTGCCATCCTCAAGCCCATTGCTCAGTCCATTTGGTTGGGGACCTTCCTCTCTGACCTTTCCAAGCATCATGTCTTTCTTCAAGTAATAGCCTTCTTAATAATACATGCAAACTATGCGACATGAAGCTTTGTTATTTTTTGCCTTCAAGGAGGACTCTGGCTGCATCTTCTCTAAGACATATCAGTTTATTCTTTTGATAGTCCATGAGATATTCTGTATTCTTCCCCAAAATCACAGCTCAAAGACATCAATTCTTCTGTCATCCTTATTCATTGACCAGCTCTCAGCAGCATTAACAAGTGATTGAAAAGACAATGGCTTGAATCAGTTACACTTTAGTCCTCAAACGGACATCATGGCCCCTCAATAATTTAGAGAGGGCCCCGACTACAGACTTTACAAGTCAATATGTTTTCCTGACTGCTGGTACCAAATATGTTAATTGATTGTAGATCCAAGTAAGATGAAGTCATTGGCAGATACAATTTTTTCTTCATCTCTCATGATGTTTTCTATTAACGCAGTGGTGAGGATTTTTATTTTCTTATATTGAGATATAATCGAATTTTGAGTTAAAAGTTAAGCATAATTGTTTATAAAACCAGGGGTTTATAAAAATGGAAGATAAAGTCGGAGCTCAATTTGTTCATAGATACTACACAAAAATGGAACTCTAACAGGTGTTTCTTTTTCTTTATATGTGCTGTTATTAACTTTAGTTTTTAATATTATTATTGTTAATTTTCCCTAAAACATCTTCAGATCTTAAAGTTGATGGCTTTACTGTTGGGATCAGAAGCCAGCAGGGAAAAATCCAGTAGAATAAGTTTGGGAAGATGATCAAAAAATGGACCAAAATGTGGATTCTCAATGTTTACTTAAAGGAAGGCTTATTGGTCAAGGAAGCACTATATAGCATAGCCAGTGGTGGTAGGCTGGCAGACTTGGTCCCTACTAGTGTTTATGAGGTTTTTAGAGTATGTTCTGGGATGGCTGGAGTTTTGGTGGCCTTGTCTGTAAGAAGCTCTGCTGTTCCACCAAGGGCTCCTCAAGAGAAAGATAGGCAGTCTCTTCCCAAGCAATTTGTAGCCTCATGGAATCCCCATGGAAAGTCAGTTGATTTGACTTGATGTCAGTGGGCTTTTGAGCAGGAGGAGTGGGTAAGCTTTCTGAGTACATCAAAGCCTTTATCTTGTGATGCTATTGAAAAGTGATGAATATTCCATAGACTGCAAACAGAACAAATAAATGTATCTTTAGAGGAAGTGGAACCAGAGTGCTCCTTGGAGTTAAGAATGATGAAACTTTGCATCACATACTTTGGACATATTGCCAAGAGGGACCAGTCCTTGGAAAGGACGATAGTCAGAGAAATAAAGGAAAACTCTAAATGAGAAGGATTGACATAGTGACTGTAACAAGGGACGGGAACATGCCAGAGATTGTGAGAATGGCACAGGATGAGCAAGGCTCAGCTGTATGGTTCATAGGGTCACTATGAGTCATAGTGTCCTTAATGGCACCTAACAACAACAATCCATGCTTTCACTATTCTCATCTAGAAGTTTTGATGACTGTATTATTTACCTAGTTCTTGTAAATTCTAAGGAGGGAAGGAGGAGCTATTTATCCAGTAGGTCTCAGGAAGAGGGAGGGGGATGCACTGTTTACCCAGTTTCTGTAAGCTCCAAGAGGTGAAGAGACAGTGGCAAGTGGCCCAGTTTGGGAGTCCAGCCAGGGCCTTAAGGTAAATCCATTTGAGGGGGATTCAGCTGTACCTATACAATGCCTCAGCAGATTTGCTTATCACAAATTAGTTCCTATTGTAAATTGTTCTGCTGTGAGTTTGGACTTTGAAAATTAGTTGCTTTTTAGGTACTGACACATTTTGAGACATAATTACCCACAGAAGCTCAACACTAGGGTTCAAACAATGATGTGCTCTACTTCTTCCAGTAATATGTCTACCTGTGTTTGAATTGACGATGCAAAGGCATTTCACTATGTGGATCACAACAAATTGTGGCTAACCTTGAGAAGAACGAGAATCCCAGAATACTTGATTGTGCTCATGTGAAACCTATACTTGGACCAGAAGCAGTCCTCAGAACAGAGCAAGGAAACACTGCAAGGTTCAAAATGAGAAAAGGAGTGCATCGGGGTTGTGTCTTGTTTCCATACCTTTTCAATTTGTTTGCAAAACTGATAATTCAAGAGGCTGGACTTTATAAGGAGGATTGTGGCATCAGAATTGGAGGAAGACTCATCAGCAACCTGTGATATACAGATGACATATCCTTGCTTGACAAAACTGAGGAAGATATGAAGCCAAGGACTGTAGTCTTCAATTTGGACTGAAGCTTAATATCAAGAAGTCAAAGATTCTCACCTGGGCCAACTGGCAGCACCATGATAGATGGAGAAGAGAATGAAGTTGTTAACAATTATAGCTAGCTTGGCTCCACAGTCAACACTGTTGGCACCAGCAATCAGGTAATCAAAAGATGAATTGCACTGGGGAAGTCTGCTGTCAGGAACCTCTCTAAAGTGCTAAAGAATAAAGATTTCAATCTAGAGACTAAGGTGCGCCTGATACAGGTCTTCTCAGTTATTTGCTGTGCATCAAAGAGCTAGATAATTACTAAGGATGGCAGAAGACTTGATGCCTTTGAGCTGTGGTTCTGGAGTAGAGTGTTGAACATAAAATGGACCACCACAATAAACAGGTCTGTACTGGAGAGGGCAAACACCTCATTCCAAATGTAGTCTTTTGGTGACATAAACCTTGAAGAAACAAATGAATGTTATGATAGCTTCATGAAAATGTACTCACAGAGTCAGAAGCTTCAAAAATTGGAAAAACTCCATCACTGACTTTCTTCCAAAGCAGGACTCATTTATACAGCATTTCTTTTTTTTTATTTTTTAAATTTTTTTTTATTATTTTGTGTGCGTGTACCGTCAAATCAGATCTGACTGGTACAGGAGGATATTGCGCCTCCTTCTCCGGCAGAGCATCTGATGGATTCGAACCGTGTTCCTCTGGGATTGCAGTGCAGCTTCTTGCCACTAGGCCACCAGAGCTCCCCTATACAGCATTTCTGAATGTGCTTGGTAAAAGAAACATCTGGAGACTGATTGAAGTTTGTGTCTGTCTGAGAATGTTGCCTTGTTTTCTCAAAAAGATTTAATGTTTTCAATCTGAGAAGAAGATGCTGAAACCTAGGCTCTCATTAACTACAGAGAGAAAAAAAAATTCTGATCATATAAAAAAAAATTGGCCACCTTCGTTGTGACTTGTCTTATCATTTGGTGTGTGTGTTTTCTTACTAAGGAGTTGGATGACAGTAAGATGGGTTGAAAAGATTTACTAGGAAAGCAAAGATGTGAATTCTAGCTTCAGCTCTGTTTCATCTGCGAAGGACATTGATTTCAGTTAGCACTGTTTAAGCCTTATTTACTCATCTGTAAAGAAGATAAAGCTAGGGTCAGGAAAGGGAATCCTGTGTCATGGTACTTGTATGCCTAGTTCTCTGTCTTTATGGTTTGCTTTTAGAAGTAAAATGCTTATAAGTCAGTTATACTCGGGAATGATTTGCATGTTTCAATTACTTTGTATATCAGCTGTGTATAAGCTGGCATGTTTACTATTTGCTCCTGTGAGTATAGCATTTGTCTATCAGCCTGCTGTGCTGGTGTAGCTTGTGGAATGCTGCAAAGCTGGAAGCTGTGCCACTAGTGTTTTCAGTATTAGCAGAGTCATCCATGATTGACAGAATGCAATGGAGCTCCTAGATTAAGACAGACTAGGAAGAAGGATTGACTATCTACTTCCAAAACAAGGGACTCTTGAAAATCCCATGAACAAGAGAGGAATATGATTAGAGAGAGAGAACCCACATGGGAAGTCTTTAAAAAATATGGACAGGTGGCTGCAAATAATCATTGATGATTGGAATTTGGAATGTATGAAGTATGAATGCAGGAAAACTGGAAGGTTAGTTGTTATTTTTTTAAATGAAATGCAATGTATGATAGTTGATTATTGACTTTCTAGGCATCAGTGAACTTGAGATGGAATAGCATGGGCCACTATAAACTGAAGAAGAATGGGGTTGCATTCATAATTAAAAAGACAATATTAAGATCTATCCTGAAGTATGATGTTGTAAGTGATAGGGTATCATACATATGCATACAAGAAAGACCAGTTAATATGTTAGGTTGGTTTTGGTCAAACAGTCTTCTAAGTGGTATAGCACTGGTCTGTCCATTTATTGTACAGAGGTAACTCATGGTTGCTGTGATGCTAAACACTGTGATACTGATGTATCAAATGTGATATTGGTTACTCATGATGGACAGTGTTTGGTGGAGCTCCCCAAATAAAACAAGCTTGGAAGCAGGAGTGGCATCCACTTCCGAAATAGCTTGCAACTGGAAACCCTATGAACCTGGAGAAACGATGAAAGTTATACAAGTGTTCAGGTCTTTCATTCATAGGGTCACTATGAGACATCTACGACTTGATGGCACTTAACAACAAACAACAACATCCTGAAGTACAATGATTGTGAGTGATATGCATTCAAAGAAGACCAGTTAAAATGGTTCTTGATGCACCGACAACTAAAATCAAAGAGGAGAAAATTGAGGATATTTACAAATTTTTGTAGTTTAAAATTGACCAAACACGAAGATCAATATGAATTAATTGGTGACTGGAGTGCAAAAGTTGGAAAGAATCGGCAATAGAAAGAATTAGGAATAGAAAATATGGTCTTGGTGACAGAAATGAGGCTAGAGATAAAATGAGTTAATTTTGTGTGTTTAATGATTTATTTGTAGAACATATCAACATATCATATTTTCTTAATACAAAAAGTGACTTCATATGTGGACTTCACCTGATGTACTGCACAGGAATCAGACTGATTAAATCTGTGGAAAGAATCATCAGAGAAACACAGTATCCGGAGTCAAAACCTGGCCAGATGCAGACTGTAGCAGACAATCAATTACTCATGTGCAAGTTCAAAGTGAAGCTGAAGAAAATAAAAACTAGTCCACAGGGACCAAAATACAATCTAGAGTTTATACCAGTTGAATTTAAAATTTGTCTCAAGAACAAGTTTGAGGCATTGAGTACTACCGATCGAAGACTGGAGGAACTGTGGAAGGACATCAAGGATATCATCCATGGAGAGAACAAAAGACCATTGCAAAGACAGAAGAGAAGGGGGGGAACCCCAAACAGGATGTCAGAAGAGACTCTGAAAATTGCGCTATTTCATTGAGAAGCCAAAACAAAAGGAAGAGATGCTGAAGTGAAAAAGCTGAACAGAATATTTGAAAGGGCACCTTGAGAAGATAAGACAAAGTATTATAACAAAATGTGCAAAGAGCTGGAATTACAGAAAAAAAAGAGAAGAACTCATTCAGCATTTTCTCAAGCTGAAAGAACTGAAAAAAAAAAAGAAAAAATTTCAAGCCTTGAGTTGCAAAGTGCAAAATCTTGAATGATCCAGGAAGCACCAAAAAAAGATGGAAGGAATACACAATTGCCATACCCAAAGTAATTATTGACACAGAAATTTTAGGAAGTACCATATGGACAAGAGCCAATGGTAATACAGAATGAAGTTCAAGGTGCACTGAAAGCCCTGGTAGGATAGAAGGATAATTAACTAGTAAAATATGGACAGAAGTTCAAGAGGGGAAACTGAAGGGGTAGATAGGCCTGGGAGTGGGAACCATGTCCCAGACTTTGGTGGGCTGAGGGAGGATGTGAAAGAATTGGGATGAATCTAGTGGGGAGTGGTAAAGACATGGTGATAGTGGACATAGATTTATAAAATACAGCATATGAAAATTATTGAATGAAAAATAATATAAATGAAGGAAAATGTGAAGCATAATGTACATGAAGGAAGTACAATATATAGGAGTTTTGTAAGCAAACCAGTAGAAAATGAAAAGAAAAAAATAAGGCCCCAGGTATCTAATCTAAACCAGCTAGAACAATATATTGACAGGGAACTGACAGAAGTTTAAGCAGGGTTTAGAAAAGGTTG
This sequence comes from Elephantulus edwardii, assembly GCF_000299155.1. Lineage (NCBI taxonomy): Eukaryota > Metazoa > Chordata > Mammalia > Macroscelidea > Macroscelididae > Elephantulus > Elephantulus edwardii. Next base: position 14,364,014 of record NW_006399822.1, read on the forward strand.
TGACACTATGGATATCAATGTTGATGTCAGATGGATCCTGGCTGAATGCAGAGAATATTAGAAGAGTGCCTATTTATGTTTCTTTCTTTCTTTTCACATTTTTATTGATATTTTAACAAAAGTTTACAGAAAACTTGGATTTCTACTCATTCATTGTTGCATATTTCCCCCCTACTCCCCCATACAGTTCACTTTTCTCTTTTAAAAGATTCTTTCGTTGTTGCACAATTTCCTCCCTCACTCCTTCCCCACAGTTCACTTTGCTATGCACCTCTTATTCTGGACTGTTGTCATGCAAATAATACCTAACCATATATTTCTTTTAGACTGTTCTTTTTCTCATAGATTTAAATGCAGTGTTCACTATTTATCCCCTCTCTTCTTAGTTTCCCTCTGACCCCTTTGGCCTGTTTTACAACAGTGGCATTATGCAGTATTTGTCCTTTTGTGACTCAGCGTAATGTCCTCCAGGGTCACCAATTTTGTATACTATTTTGTGAGTTCCTTGTTTTTAAGTAGTGCATAGTATTCCATTGTGTGAATATACTGCATCTTCACTATACATTTGTTTGTTGATGGGCACTTGGGTTGTTTCCATCTCTTTACAATTGTGAACAATGCAGCAATAAACATGGGTGTGAATGCATCTGTTTGGATTCACTAAAGAAGACATTCAGATGGTGGACAAACACATGAAGAAATGTTTAAAAATCTATAGTTCTAAGAAAGGTGCAAATCAAAACAACTATGAAATATTATCTCACCCCAGTAAGAATAGCAACATTTAACAGAGGAGCAGACAACAAATGCTGGTGAGGTTGTGGGGAAATTGGAACCCTTATTTATTTTTGGTGGGAGTGTAAAATGGTGCAATCACTCTGGAAGGCAGTCTAACACTTTCTCAAAAAGCTGAAAATAGAAATCCTATCTGACACAGCAATTCCACTACTGGGAATATACCTTAAAGAAACCAGAACTGTCTATTTGTATTTCATTGACTATGCACAACAAACTGTGGCTAATTCTGAGAGGAATGTGAATCCCAGAACATGTGACTGTGCTTATGTGAAACCAATGCTTGGACCAGAAGGCAGTCATCAGAACAGAGTATGGAAACATTGCATGGTTCAAAATCGGAAATGATGTATGCCAGGGATGTGTTCTATCTCCATACCCTTTCAGTCTATATGCAGAACAGATCATCCTGGAGGCTGGGCTCTATGAGGAGGAATGTGGCTTCAGTACTGGTGGCAGTTCGAGGCCTCCAATTGCTCCATGGAAGAGGGTTAGACAATCTCCTCCTGTGCAATTAACTCCCTATGAAAATCTCTATTGACTAAAAAAAGACAAAGGGGTCTTGTAATAGGGAGCTTTGTCAACATATATTTGAGGGCTTCAGGGAAGACAAAGTGGTACATCCAATGTTAGTGAAGCCAGTGAGGGACCAAACCAGCAGCTGAGAAGTTTGTCATGAAGTCAAGCTCAATATGGACACCTTGATGTAGGCTTCAGTTCTGATATAAGGAATGAAAGCAGAACAAAACTGCGAGGATCTCTTGTGTGAGGCCAGCAGGAGCCTAGAGGCTAGTTCCTGTGACTATAACCTAAGGATCTGAGACCCTGTGTCACAGGAAGGCAGTATATTCCTGCAAGACCAGGTGTCCTCCTGTATGACCAGATGTCTAGATGCCACTGTGTCTGGAGAAGAGGAAGGAGGAGCAGGCACTTGAGGGATATAACTCCAGTTATGAGAAGATAATGTTATACTTAACATTAGCATAGCAGGTTCAGTGGAATTGGAGGGTTGTTGTTGTTATGTGGCGTTGAGTAGTCTGTGACTCATAGCAACCCTATATACAACAGCCCTAAACCCTGCTCTATCCTGTGTCAATTTATTGTCTCTGATACATCTATTCCCATTACCCCAGTGACTGAATCAATCCATCTCATAGAGGGTAGTATTCCTCTCCTGTGCTGTCCCTCCACCCTCCCAAGCATGACATTCCTCTCCAAGGACTGATCCCACCTTGCAACATGTCCAAAGTATGTCAGACGAAGCCTCAGAATCCTTGCCTCCAAGGAGCAGCCTGGCTTCACCCTCTCCAGGATGAACTTGTTTGTTCTCCTAGCAGTCCATGGTATATTCAAGACTCTTCTCCAGCACCAAAGCTCAAAGCCATCAACTTTCCTTCTATCTATCATCCCTAGTCATTGTCCAGCTTTCTGATGCATAGCAAGTAATTGCAAAGACCATGGTCTTGTGCACTTCAATTTCCAGACTGACATTGTTGCTCTTCAGCACTTTGGCTGGTAGAAGACCAAAATAGGAGGGAGGTGTCTATTGCTCATTTAAGGTTAAGTTAGTAAAATGTTAACCCAGCCCTGGAACGCTAGGACCAAAGCTGGCCTGCTTGTCTTTCTATATTCCTCTCTATCCTATCATTGCTCGGGCTGGTGGCAAAATCTCTGTCATGGTATGATTGTATTGTTAGGTGCCCTTGATGTGATTATGTCTCATAGCAACTACATGAATAATAGTTAAAAACCTTGCCTTATTCAGCACCATCCTCACAAACTTGAGTGTGCTCAAGCCCATTGTTGTAGTCACTGTGTTGAAATGTATTGCTGAGGGCCTCTCTTTTGCTGACCCTCTATCTTTCCCAGCAAGATGTCTTTCTCCACAGACTGATGCCTCTTAACAACATGTCTGTTGTATGTGATATGAAGTTTCACTAACTTTGCCTCTAAGGAGCACCCTGGTTACACTTCTCCAAGACAGATTTGCTTGTACTTTTAGTCAACCTTGGAGTATTCGATGCTCTTTACCAATTCCACAATTCCATGGTGTGGAAGGAGTTACAATTACTTCGTGTACTAGTTTCCTAGGGTGCCCACAACAAAATACCACAAACTATACAGTTTATAAGTTCATAGGCTATTATTTTATAGTTCTGGAAGCTGGAATCCAAATCCACATACTGGCAAGACCATGCTCCCTCTCATCTTTCCCAGTTTTGGGTACGCTAGGCATTACATGTCTGCTAACTGTAGTATTATATGAACATCTTCTGTCTGAATTTCATCTCTTTTATAAGGACAACACTCAGATTGCATTAGGATCCATGCTACTCAAGAGTGTTGCTGTGTACTTTTAACTTGGAATCTATTCATAACTGACCCTCCAGCAGGTTTTCTGAGGCAGAAAATCACAGTGAAGAAGATTGTCCATCCTTCTTCCACAAAGTAGCTAGTGGATTCGAACAACATGTGTTTGGGATTTTACCACAGCTTCTTACCACTAGATCACCATAGCTCCTTCCAGTAGAACCTCATGTTAATCTTACTGAAGTCCTAAAATACCTTGTTTTCAAACAAGGACAAGTACTCTGAGCTAGGACTTGAACATATCTTTTTTGACGAACATACAAATTCAATTCACACAGCTCGGTTTACCCTAAGGGTTACCAGTTGTTGTTTTTAGGTACTATCGAGTCAAGTATGACCCATAGCAATCCTATGAACAACAGATCTGAACCACATTCTATCCTTTGCCATCTTCACACTTCCTGACACATTAGAGCCCATTGTGGCAGTCACCATGTCAGTCTACCTGGTTGAGGGTCTTCCTTTCCTTTACCAACTCTCTACCTTTCCAAGCATCATGTCCCATCTCCCTCCTAACAACATGCCTGAAGTATGTGATGTGAAGCTTCATCATCTTTGCCTCCAAAGAGCAATCTTGCTGCACTCTCTCTGAGACCCATTTACTTGTTTTTGACAGTTCGTGGGATGCTCAGCAATCTTCTCCAACACCAGAGCTCAAAGGCATCAATTCTTCTGTCATCATTATTCATTGTCCCGCTCTCAGATGTATAGCAAGTGATTGAAAAAACCATGGCCTGAATCAGATGCAACTTAGTCCTCAAAATGACATCATTACTCCTCAGTAATTTGGAGAGGTTCCTAAAAGCAGACTTTCCCAGTGCAATACTTCTCCTGATTTTATGACTGTTGGTACCAAGAGTGTTAATTGTAGATCCAAATAAGATGAAGTTGTTGACAGTTCCAATCTTTTCTCAATCTCTCATAATGTTGCATATTGGTCCACTGGTAAGAATCTTTGTTTTCTGGACATTTCTATTCTTTGAAGGTTTAACACACACATGGAATAGAGGAGAAGAGATCCTGTGGCTATTCAGACCCTAGTACTGCTTGTCTGCAGAAGATGTGCTGTTCGGTTAAAGGACCGCACAAAGTATGAGAGAGAGGAGCAGGCCAGACAGTCACACATAGATTTCTAATTTTCTTAAAATAATTTTTTTTTAAATTTTGAGGTTTTTTTCCTCATTTACATTGTGTTTCTGATGAACACATAGATACATAATGTCTTATGAAATTAACCATCATTGGTCTATGCTCACTATTACCCTTTTTAGATCCCCACTGGATCTTTTCTAATTCCTTCAACCCTTTCCACCCCCCACAAAAGACTGCAACCCTGTGATTTTCTCCTCTTCCCACTATCAACACACCTGCCTCTCCTCTTCCCTCTTTTTATATCTATACACATACTAATGGTTTTTCATTTGTGTTTTTCAATAATGGTCTTATACAGTACTTCTCCTTATGTGCCCGAGTTAGTTCACTCAGCATAATGCTCTCTGGCCTTTCACATATTAAATAATATTTCTCAAGCTAGTTGCTCCTGAGTGCTGCATACTAGTATTCAACCATATGAATATACTAAAATGTCTCAATTTAGTTGTTTAGATTATTGTAGAATTTACTCTTAAATTTTCCTTGTAACAAATAGAAAAGTGTAGCGGATTCATTACCAAAACTACAAAAGATCTGGTCTAGTATTAGTGGGAATCCAATATGAATTTGATTCTCTTATCTCTCTTAAATTGAGGTGATTTTTTGACAGTCATTTTAAAAATGTTAATTAGAGACTGTAATGTTAATTACACTCTTTGACATTATAGTCTAAATGCTAATAAAATCACAAGAGTCTTTTCCTTCTCCTCAGCTGAGAAAGGGTGAGGGAGCCTCCCATGAGAACAGGAGAGAGGTGAGGGAACAAAATACTATTGCCGTCAAAATTCCCCTACACTTGGACAATTTACTTGGCACAGTCTAGCGTTCTCATAATAAAAAGAATAACTATCATTCCTCTTTCCCCATGAGGCAATCCAGATGCTGTCTCCACGACGAGGAGTTTATTCTGCAGCTGGGAAGCCATTTTACATCAAAACAGCTCAATAGCAAATGAGTTTCTTGGCCAGGTTTCCTCCATGCACCTAGGGGAGATCGCCCCTGAAGCAGGTGGGTACACATTCGCCTTAAGCAGCAGCTGTCTCAGATACACCAAATACTTAACCTTTGGTCAAATAGGAGGCTAATTAGTATAATACAGTTCCAGGAAAAACAGAGCAGACCCTATCTGTAGCGTATTTTCTCTGGAAGTTTGAAAGGGTGTTTGGTTGGTTACTCTGCTTTTTGAAGACCTGGAGACACTGTTTAGTGATGTATGAATGGAGGTGTATTTGAAGCAATGCTCCCAATAATGTTTGCTTCTTTTTACTCCCCCGGAAGATTGTGATTTGAGTGGGTTTACAAAATTACCATTTTTTTAATTTAATCATTCATACATACTTTGCTTTGTGATGTTATTTACAATACTCGCGATTTCCCATTTCTTCCCTTTAGTTCTCATTTCATCAATCTTTCTAGCCTACCGCTTGCTATTTTCAGGGTTTATCTGTGGGAAAATGTTGCTCTTTTTACCGTATAGTCCTGGTTAAAATGGAAAAGACAAAAGTATTCAATAGATGCCTAGATACAACTTTTAAAACAAAAATCATGTTGTATCATTAGTATAAATTGATTGAAGTTCATTGGTTATGTAATTTTCAAATCAGAGTACGTAGATTTCACTAGAGAATAAAAAATGTTCCCCAGATAAAACAATCTCAGAACCCTCATACCAAATCTTATCTGCATCGCCATGGAGAAAAAGTTTGGAACAGAATTAGTAAACAAATTTGTGGTCAGGAAGGATTTTTACATAGCTTTGTCTTGAAGTATGATTAATTACTGACTTAATCCTAAACATAGCTCTTTACCTGAAATACATGCCTTGGAGGCAAGGATTCTGAAGTTTCGTCTGACATACTTTGGACATGTTGCAGGGAAGCACCAGTCCTTGAAAAGGGATGCCATACTTGGGAGGGTTGAGGGACAGCACAGGAGAGGAAGACCCTCAATGAGATGGATTGATTCAGTCACTGGGGTAATGGAGGAAGGTGTATCAGAGACAATAAGATTGGCAGAGGATAAAGCAGGTTTAGGGCTGTTGTACATAAGGTTGCTATGAGTTGCAGGCAACTCTACAGCACACAACAACATTTCATTTAGACTTGTTTGTTAGAGTAAAAAAAAATTACATTTAGGGTTCAGTTTCTTCAAGGCTCAGGTTCAAAGAACACTTAAGTATAGATGGCTAACGTGGGTCACCCAAACCTTATAGACTGAAAATCTTGATTCTGGATAAAAGCAATTTCTCACAGTCAATGCTGGGGTTTTCATTATTCCACCTCTAAAGGATGTGATCTGGACCAACTTCAGGTAAGCATATGAACGAGGTGAAAATTGTCTTAAATGTTGTCAACTCTCCTTTGTGTAACCACGTCACCATGTAAAGGCTTCTCTTATGACAGGGGATTAGGCATTCATACTAAGAAGCTGGTCCTCCTGGCACAGGGACGTAGGGGACGATATTTATGAGGCGACGGTGGTCTCCATGGCCTTCCTGCAGAAGGGCGTCTTTAGGTAGGAGGGAAAATGCTTGTCTATAAAATATTGCTCTAAAGCTGAGCACTCAAATTAAGATAGATTAGGGAGAAGGATTGGCGATCTATTTCTGAAATAACAGGTTTTATAAAAACCCTATGTACAACAGAGTAAATTTAGGCTAGCTAGACTAGCAGATATGGAACAGGAGGCTGATACTTCATGTTGGGAATTGCAAAAGAGAAGGAACTTGCAAACAGACTCTAATAATTGGAATGTGGAATATGAGAAGTATGAAAGTAGGAAAATTGGATATTGTTAAGGAAGAAATGGAACGCATTAACACTGACATACTAGGCATTGGCTAAATGAAATGGATTGGTATGGAACATTTTTAATCAGACAATCATATTATCTACTATTCTGGAAATAAAAAGATGAGGGAAAAAATGGGGTCACATAGTTAAAAAGACCATTTTTGGATCCATCTTGAAATACAATGCTGTGAGTGACAGGATATTATTCATATGCATACAAGGAAACACTGTTAATACCACTATGATTTAAATGTATACACCAACAACAATAGCTGAAGGGGAGGAAATAAATGACTTCTACCAACTGTTGCAATTGGAAATCAATTAAGCATGCAATCAAGATATATTAGTAATAATGGGTGACAGGAATGCAAAAGTTGGAATAAGGAAGAAAGATTGGTAGTCAGGAAACATGACTTGGTGACAGAAATGAGGCTGGAGACAGAATAATAGAATTCTGTACAATCAATGATTTAGTCATTGCAAATACCTTCTATAAGAAGAACAAATGGAGTCTGTACACATGGACCTCACCTATGGCCTACACAGGAATCAGATTGATTGCATATGTGGAAAAAAAATCACTGGAGAATCTCAATATCAGCTGTGAAAACTAGTTCAAGAGCTGATTGTTGATCAGATTATCAACTACTTGTACGCAAGTTTAAACTGAAAGTAAAGAAGTTCAAATCAAATCCACAAGAACCAAAGTATGACCTTGAGTCTATCTCTCCTGAATTTAAAGACCATCTCAGGAACAGGTTTGAGACCTTGAATACTAATGACCACAAATGACTAATGACTAAAGACCGTATAAGCTGTGGGAGGATATCAAGAATATCCATGAGGAATGCAAAAAGTCATTACAATGACAGAGGAAGAAGAAAAGAGCAAAATTGACAGCAGAAGAGACTGAATAATTGCACTGGAGTGCCGAGAAGCTAAAACAAAGAGAAGAAATCAAGTTGTGAAGGAACTGAACAGAAAATTTCAAAGGCCAGCATGGGAAGAAAAAGTAAAATATTATAATGAAATGTTCAAAGAGCTGGAGTTAGAAAATCAAAAGGGACAAACGCATTCAACATTTCTTAAGTGGAAAGAACTGAAGAACAAATTTAAGCTTCAAGTTGCAATACATAAGGATGCTGTGGACAGAATTCTGAATGACACAGAAAGCACCAAAAGAAGATGGAAAGAGTAAATAGAGTGATTATACCAAAAAAGAATTGGCTGACACAGAAGAATTGCATCAAACAATGTATGATCAAAAGCTTATGGTGATAAAGGAGGCAGTTCAAGCTGCTTTGAGGGAATTGGCAAAAACCATGGACCCGGGAATTGACCACATACCAATTGACATATTTCAACAAACAGACACTGCCCTAAGCACACTCACCAAGTTGTGCTGAGAAATTGAAGGACAACCACTTAGCCTAATTGACTGGAAAAGGGTCTTATTTGTTCCCATTCCAAAAAAAAGGTGACCTAAGAGAATGTGGAAATTATGAAACAATATTACTAACACATACAAGCAAGATCCTGTTGAAAATTATTCAGAAATGACTGGAACAGCACATCAACAGAGAACTTTCAGATGTGCAGGCTACGTTTAGAAGAGTTTCTTGCACTAGGGATAGTACATCCAATGTTAGATGGATCTTGACTGAAAGCAGAGAGTACCAGAGGAATGTCTGTGTTCCACTGACTATGCAAAGGCATTTGGCTGTGTGGATCACAACTAACTGTGGCTGACTGAATAGAATGGGAACCCAAGAACATTTGATTGCCCTTATAAAAAACAAGGAGGCAGTCATCAAAACAGAGCAAGGAAATACTACATGATTCAAAATCAGGAAAGGTGTACACCAGGGAAACATCCTATCTCCATACCTTTCAAAATATATGCAGAACAGATCATCTGGGAGGCTGAGCGATATGAGGAGGAATGTGGCATTAGTACTGGAAGAAGACTCATCAACAACCTGCATTTTGCAGATAACATAATCTTGCTTACTGAAACTGAGAAGGACTTGAAGCACTTGTAACAGAAGGTCAAAGATTGCAGGATTGAAACTCAATATCAAGAAAACAAAGACTATCACCACTGGGTTAATTAAGATCATCATGATATCATGATAGACCGTGAAGAGATTCAGAGTGTTAACAGCTTCAGCTTGCTTGACTCTACAATGTTGGTACCAGCAGCCAGGAAATCAAAAGATGAATTGCATTGGGAAAATCTGCTGTCAAGGACTTTTCCAGAGTACTGAGGAGCAATGATATTAGTCTAGAGAGTAAGGTGTGCCTGATCAAGGACTTCACAATTTGTCTTCACAATTACTTGCTATGCATCAGAGAGCTGGACAATGGCTGAAGATGATAGATGAAGAATCAATGTCTTTGAGCTGTGGTGCTGGAGACTATACTATGGACTACTAGGAGAACACGCAAGTTCATCCTTGAAAGGGTGAACCAGGCTGCTCCTTGTAGGCAATGATTTTGAAGCTTCATTTGACATACTCTGGGCATGTTTCAAGAGGGAACAGTCCGTGGAGACAGACATCATACTTGGAAGGGTAGAGGGACAGTGCAAGAGAGAAAGACCTAGGATGAGGTGGATTGATTGTGGTAATGGGGATAGGTGTGTCAGAGATGAAGAGGTTGATTCAAGATAGAGCTTGGTTCAGAGCTAGGTTGCTATGATTAGCCAGCAACTCGAAAACACACAACAACAACAACAATAACTAAAAAGTGGAAAGATTGAAGAGAATAGTCAAGGATTATTTTATCCAACAAAAATATCTCAGAGAAAGCAAACAGAGCTCAGAAAATGGCCCCTGGATATGGAACAGCATTGAAGGGGACATCTTCCAACCAGCTTTACTTCAGGTCACAGGAACAATGCCTTCAGTCAAGTATTGCCAACATAGAGGAATGAGTGTTTCTCTGAGCACCATAAGCCAAAATTAGCTTGTATCTTATTCTTTAAGTATGGACGTTTTCACGCATAACTGGTAAGTTGTATATTGGAAGCTGTGTATTTCATGCTATTATAGCAGATTACACATTGGGGCTCAATTTGAGAAATCTAGTCTTATAGAATGGGGAAAAAAACCCCAAACAAACACAAACCAAGATGGTTGTTATTAAGATTCATGATGGTCCTGTATGTGAAGAACAGAATTGCTCCATAGGGTTTTCAAGACAATGATGTGCATGGAATCAGAGTTCCACATCTTTCTCCAATGGGGAAGCTGGTGGGTTTGAACCATTGACCCTCCGGTTAGCAAGAGGACACTTTAACTACTATGCTAGGAGGGCCATTTTGGTAAAATCAATCTATAAAGCATGTCAGCGGCTGAGACTTGGGGTGGTGAAGATGTTCTTTTTGTTTTGTTATATGGATCTCTCTATTTGTTAGAGTTACCTAACTCTTCATGGAAATGTGTGCATTTTACTCTATTAGTATGGAAATCATATCATACTATAATAAAAATAAAACTCCCAAACTCAAATTCATTGTCCTCAAATCAGAAGCAACCTATAACTAACTGACCCTCCAACGGGTTTGTCAATCGAAGGAGAAGAGATTGTCCATCTTTTTCAAATCTAAAGATTGTCAAATCTTTCTAGATTTTAATTGCCTGTCTTTAGTTAATAAAGATGATCTACAAAGAAAAAAAACTCTAGGATTATATCTTCTTATTTAAAGGAAAGAAACATATTACGATTCATAACAAATGCTTGTTTTCCTGACTTGTTAGTTGAGACTCAACCCCTCTGGTGTGTACTGTGTTGGCATCTTCTTAGTTGTGTCAGTCTTTTAAATAATAATAATACTTATGAACTCTAGTCAACACACTCTGGAAACTTTGTAGTGAGTGGACCTGCTAACTCATAGGCCATGCATCTAGGGTGGATTGGTTCTACTAGTGGCTTCATGGAAGAAAGATGAACAGTCTCCACCATTACATTTGCAGGCTCAGAAATGTGAGAGAGGGTCACTGTTAGCTGGAATCAATTCATTAGCAGTGGGTTTTGTGTTTTTTTGTTTTGTTTTTTTTTTTAGTTTGTTGTAAGGAATCAGGGTAACCTCTTACTGTCTTTTCTTTGGACAATTGAAAGCTTTGTGAGGGTGAAGTAGGAATTAAGGGAGCTCTGGTGGTCTAGTGGATGAGAAGTTGTGCTCCTAATCCAAAAGCAGGCAGTTTGAATCAATCAGATGCTCCGCAGAAAGATGGACAATCTCCTCCTATGACATGACCTATCTCTGAAAACCCACTGGAAAGTCAGCTATGAGTCCGTTCCGGCTTGATGGCAATGAGTGGGTGAAAGTGTGCGTATACTTTGTGTCCCACTGGCATCTGCTTCAAGAGGTTCAGAGATTTATTGAACTAAAGAATAAATTAGTACCCTAGGTCTGAAATTGAACATGGTAAAAAAGAATGCTTTACAGAAGTACTAGTGGGAAAAGACACGTGAATATGATCATAAAATGGAATAAGCTCTAAAACAGAAGTGTAGGCGGAATTTTGCCAAAACAACAAGAAGAATGTAATGACTTTGGGGTGGTGTCCTCTTTGCATTTTTACACTTTTTGGGTAGGTCTGTTGTAACATGTAGTTGACTCACCATGCCTCCTGTGACAGGTTCACATTGTGGGGTGTACTTAGCTACTAAAGCTGACTTTTGGATTCTGAATGATGTTCTAGAGCACATTTGAAGGTCTAGAGAGTTCTCTGTGATAAAGGCTTAGGGATGAGTTGGACTTGAGGAACGAATAATAGCTCAGCTTGATCTCAAGACTTGTTCTTACTACAGTTTCCACTGGCCTCAAAGATGTGGAAGGTGTCTAAAGAGTGGGGTCATTCAGGTCATCTAAACATTTCCAAGAAGGTTCTGGGTGGATCTATACCAAATTATGAAGAATAGAAAATGTTTTTCTTCTATCCTTTGCTGTATAAATTAGAGTCATGATGGGAAACCTTACTAAAAAGCCAGCATGCCTATCTCTCTCTGTGGAGGCTAACTGAATCTCTCTTATAAAGGATTTCTCAACATCAATAACAAGATTATTGGCATTTCCAATGATAATACCAAACTCATTTTTGTTGATTTTGACTTCCAGCAACCTTACATCACACAATTGCTCCAGGCTACAATCATGGAAGCAGGCTTTACTGTCTCAGGTTAACTCCACTTAATGATCATAGTCATGTGACTATTTTCCACTACTACTACTGTTGGACATCATTCTTATTTACCTTTACATGCTCTGTTACAGGTCCTAGGTGGGCACTGAATTTAGTTTTTCATTCAATAAAACGTACTAAGTAGGTGTAGGCATAAGGCTGACTCAATCCCTCTCTAACCCTCTAGAAGCTTACAGGTGTGCAAAGAAAAGACATTAAGAACGGTCTCTAATTATACTTCTTTCTTCTGGGAAGTGGCTGATGGATTCCACTAGTTGGCTATTTTGGTTAACAGCTAAATAACCATTGTGCCAAAAGTGCTAGATAATTCTTTATCTTCTGCATTTCAAGATGCTTAGCATCCTCCTGATACCAGAAGCATTCCTTTACACTTTTGCAGACATTGCCAAACATTCCCTCAGGGAAAAAAATTGCCCTAGTAGAGAATCACAGTAGTTTCACAGACCTAATAGCTTTTTTATTGTAGACAAATATTTAATATTTTGGTTATTCAGTTTCTAAATCTGTGAAATAAGGATAAAATGTAGTACACTGTGGAATGTGGTTGATCAGACAAAGCAGCACATGTTCTGGGCTATGGGCATGCCAGCCACACACTACATACTCAACAGTGGTTTGCTTTCACCATCATCAACAACAGCAGTATCTCAGATCTTTTATATTTGCTTTTGTTAAGGCCTGTTGACTTGGGTGGTGGGAGAAGAGAAATGCAAAAGTCACAAACTGTGGGCTCATGAATGCCAAAACCTTCAGGAAATAAGTCTAAGGATTTTAGAAGATGAGTCTCAAGAGCAGCCATGTCTCCCTGTTCTATGTAGCCTCATAGTAATGAGTGCTTCAAGTAGCATCACCTTTTCAGCGTGTGTTCAGTTTGAGATTGTCAGATGTCTTAGTTTTCTATGCTGTTCAAATAGAAACATTGTAAGAGGATAGCTTTAATAAATAATGTTATTCCTTTCTAGTCAGGAAATCAAAAGGCAAATTGCATTGGGTAATCTTCTGTTAGAGACCTTACTAGAATATTGAGAAGCAACAATGTCAGCCTAGAGACTAAGGTGTGCCTGATCCAGTCCTTGGTCTTCACAATTACTTGCTATGTATCAGAGAGCTAGATAATGACTGAAAAGGATAGAAGAAGAATTAATGCCTATGCATTGTGGTGTTGGAGAAGAGTCTTGAACATACCATGGACTGCCAAGAAAATAAATAGATCTGTCTTAGACAGGGTGAAACCAAGTTTTTCCTTGGAGCCTAGTATTTTAAATCTCCATCTCACATACTTTAGGCATATGGCCAATAGAGACCAGTCCTTGCAGAAGGACATCATGCTTGGAATGGTGGAGGGACAGCACAGGAGAGGAAGACCATAGATGAGATGGATAGATACAGTGACTAGGGCAATGGGGGTAGGTGTTTCAGAGTCAGTGAGATTGGATCAGGATAGGGCAGGCTTCAGAGTTATTATACACAGGGTTGCTATGAGTCGCAGGTGACTCAATGGCACATAACAACAACAACAACAACAGTTTGTGATTTAGAAGAGGCCATGGCATCAGGGATATCATTGCTGATGTCAGAATTTGGCTGAAAGCGGAGAGTACCAGAAAAAAATGTCTATTTGTGTTTTATTGACTATATAAAGGCATTTGACTCTGTGGACCATAACAAATTATGGATAACATTAAGAAGAATGAGTATCCCAGAACTTATTGTGCTTGTATAAAATCTGTACCTAGATCAAGAGGCTATTGTTTGAACAAAGCAAGGGTTTAAAATTAGCAAAGGCATACATTAGGATTGTATCTTCTATCTGTACTTATTCAATCTGTATACTGAGCAAATAACTTGAGAAGCTGGCCTCTACAAAGAAGAATGTGGCATCAGGATTAGAGGAAGAGCCTGCTTTGTGGAAATGACACAACCTTGCTTGCTGAAATTGAAAAGAAAGTATTTGATGTGCTTGTTGCAGATGATCAAAGGCTACAGCCTTGGATATGGATTGCATTTCAATATCAAGAAAACAAAAATCATCATCACTGACTAACAGGCAATATTGTGATAGATGGATAGAAGATTGAAGCAGTCACTAACTTTATCTTACTTGAACCCACAAACAACACATTTGATACTAGCTGTCAGGAGATCAATGAAATTGCATTGCACTGAGAAAGCTACAGTCAAGGATTTCTTTTAATTCAGGACCAAGGTGTGCCTGATTCAGGCCATGATGTTTTTATTCACTTGCTATGCATCTGAGAACTGGACAATGAATAAAGATGACAGAAGAATTGATGCCTTTGAATTATAGTGTTGGAGAAGACTACAGAATATCTCATGGACTGACAAAAGAATACACAGATATGTCTTGAAAAAAGTATAGCTAGAGTGCACCTTGAAGGCTCTACAGAGCTTCATCTCACAATTTTTAGACATACTGTTAAAAGAGGTTATTCCTTAGAGAAGAATATTAACCTAGAAATGTATGGGGTTTGTAAAAGAGAGGATAGATTAACCAACCAGATAGATTAACACAGTGTCTGCTGCCATGGGATTTTAATATATTAGAAATTATGAGCATGGCACAGAACAGAATAGGGATCAGATCTGTTGTTCATAGGATCACGATGAATCATATTCAACTTGACAACATCTACCAACAATAACAAGAGTTTAGGAAGACAAGATTCAGAGAAGTGGCTCTAGAGGAAATTTTTCTGGAAGAAGATTTTCTGTCTTTGTTAGCTTTAGATGAGGATTATTTTCACCATCTGTTCCTTGAAGATTTACACATGTCGTGGTCACAAACTTCCCCCAGATCTAGGAGGACCTTAGCACAGGGACTCTTGGTCCAAAGCTATACTGTCTAGGCTCTAATTTCTTGGTGGTAGTCAGGTTCCTGGATCTTTGCTTGCTTGTTTAATCTCTTTTATATCTGAAAAGAGATTGACTAAAAATACAGCCTAATCCTACAGATTGTGTTCTTGCTCATTAGTATAATTACCTTTACTCTTTCTTTATAAACATCACAAACTCACTGCTTTCAATTGGATTTGTACTCTTGTTGACCATCTATTGACTTTTTGAGGCTAGAAATCTTGAAGGAGACTTTACTCCATGGAGTATCTAGTGGCTTTAAACTACCTACATTTTGCTTTTTGGCTCAACTCTATGGCACGAAGCCACCAGAACTCCTTCATTAGCATCATAAATTAGGATTTACAATATATCAAATGGAGCATAATTATGTCAGATCATATCAGGGGAATGAGTACATCATTGTTGTTGTTGTTGTTATGTGCCATCGAGTTGTTTGCAACTCATAGCGACCCTATGTACAACAGCCCTAAACCCTGCTCTATCCTGTGCCAATTGCAGTGCCTCTGACACACCCTCCTGATTACCCCAGTCACTGAATCAATCCACCTCATAGAGGGCCTTCCCCTCCTGCGCTGTCCCTCTACCCTACCAAGCGTGATGTCCCTCTCCAAGGACCTGTCCCTCCTTACAACATGTCCAAAGTATGTCAGACGAAGCCCCAGAATCCTTGCCTCCAAGGAGTATCCTGGTTTAACCCTCTCCAGGATGAATCTGTTTGTTTTCTCGGCAGACCACGGTACATTCAATACTCTTCTCCAGCACCACAGTTCAAAGGCATCAATTCTCCTTTTATCCTCCCTAGTCATTGTCCAACTCTCTGATGCACAACAAGTGATTGCAAAGACCATGGCCTGTATCAGGTGCATGTTAGTCTCCAGAGAGACACCATTGCTCTTGAGTACTTTAGAGAGGGACCTAATAGCAGACTTTCCTATCACAATATGTTTTTTGATCTCCTGGCTGCTGGTGCCAAGAATATTGACCGTGGAGCCAAGCAAACTGAGTATCATTAAACTGCCAAATATACCTCATCACATACCAAAACACTGAGAATCATGGCCTAGCCACACTGACATATATTTTTTTGAGACAAAGTTCTATCCATGATAGAACCTCAATTAAAAAGTGAAAAAGAAAATAAATTCCCCAGGAAACTTTGCTTGAGATGGTGTCACATGGCAGAGAAGGTGTCAGCTCTGGAGGACACTCATGTATCAGAAGGTAAAATATCCATGGCCCTCACCCACACAGAATTACAATGACAGCTCCAGGCTCATTTCTTTTCTGAGAAATGGTACTGCCCAGTAATACTTCTGGGGTAAGCAGACGGAGGAACTGGCCTTCTATGCCCTTGTGCATGGCAACATCCCAAAACAAGGAAATTAAATCTTGAAACTGTCAAGAAAATTGATTTGCTGCTGAGCTGGCCTCTTGAGTCCAGTTATTACAGACTGAATTAATCCTGTGTTGTTTACCCCAACACGGTTTCCACTGAGAGAGTCCCAAATGTCGAATGAGATACAAGGAATGCATATTGCATGATGCAAATGCAGAGAGTGGAGTGCAACCATCCTGAGGGAGAGCCTGAGTTACAGGTCCAGTCACTGAGTAGGAAGCTGTGCGTTCCTGTTTATGGGGACGGAAATTTCCGCAATGAATATCACTGTAATGTCACCAAAGTGAACATGTGAAAAAAGTTGAGTTTCTGTTTATATCCATCTCTACATCTATATCTATCTTGACAACACTTAGCATGGATGGCCAGTGAGGGTGGCAGACAGAAAACAAGAGCTAGCAGTCTTTTTGCAGGGAAGGAAGCAGGTGGGAAAGCAGTGAATGACAACAAAGGTGCTGGTTTGAGCATGCACCATCCATTTCTACCTTCTGTTGTGAAAAGCAGATGTACACAGTGGGCTGTTTCTGAGCCTCTTGGGTCTGGGAAACAGTGACCAGTGAGTATGACAAATGCAGTATGTTGGCAGACTAGACTGCAAAGTGCTTGCTGGCCCCATGAGCCTTTGAAAGATTAAGCTGTTTCTCCCTGCTTTGGTCAAAGGTATTGTAAGTATTCTTCCGGATCTGCCTCAGGATTTGGGTTTAGAGATAGGAGGTATACTTCAGTTTACAGCAAAAGATGGGGACATACTGCTTTCTGAGGCCACCAGGTGAACTGACATCCACAAAATGGAGACTGGACGAGGCAGAAAGCTCTTCACAATTTGACAAAATACCTGACTTAACCCCTGACTTCCTCCTCGTGCCTCACAATTTTCTATGTCACAGACTATAAGTAGCTGCTGCTCTCAGGGAAAAAAAATCTCCTTCTCTACTCTGTCTAGACACATTCTTCAAAGTCTAGACCTACAGGAAGCTTTGGTGCCCACACAGGCCAGTAATAATTTTCCTTTTCTAGGTAGCTTATATTTCCTGCACCCATTTGCCACCAACTTGCCTTTATTGTGGTGGTGGTTGTTGTTATGTGCCGTCGAGTCATTTGCGACTCATAGCAACAACAGCCCTAAACCCTGCGCTATCCTGTGCCAATTGCACTGTCTCTGACACACCCTCCTGATTACCCCAGTCACTGAATCAATCCACCTCATAGAGAGTCTTCCCCTCCGGCGCTGTCCCTCCACCCTACCAAGCATGATGTCCCTCTCTAAGGACCTATCTCTCCTTACAACATGTCTAAAATATGTCAGACGAAGCCCCCGAATCCTTGCCTCCAAGGAGTATCCTAGTTTAACCCTCTCCATGATGAATCTGTTTGTTTTCTTAGCAGTCCACGGTACATTCAGTACTCTTCTCCAGCACCACAGCTCAAAGGCATCAATTCTCCTTCTATAGGAAAACCTATGTGTTATTGTAGTTACCCTAGAAATAATGTCTGTCGTGCTTCACAGTTTTCTGTCTAATTAATTAAGCATTATGCTTATGCTCCCTTGGATGTCCCTCACACCAGCACAAAGCAGGGGCTTTCTATTGTTGCTTGGTGACAATGGCCTTTCTGAGATGCTGAGAGATCTTACAGCTGCTGTGGACAATTGGAGAAAATTGTGAATATGTGGAGAGGGCAGTGATGGATGATCGCTATGCTGGTCTGCAGGATGATCATTTTTCAGGGAGCTATCTGGGAATTGACTGCCAGAATCCACAGTGTTGTTGCCTTTAATGGTGAGGTCTCTAGTGTTTGCGATGTCCAACTTTCACGCTTCCTGGCTTTGGTGACTTTACCTAGTTTGTTCCTGTATCTCCATGATTCACAAATGCTGTGCATACACAACACTTGATAGAAATGGTCTATGTGAATGGAACTTGTAGTTTGCATCATTCTTTGCTTTTCCTACCATCTTATCTTGGCACACAATGATAAATAATAATAAATAGAAAGTCCCTCATCTCTTCTTCCTGAAGTATTAGCGATGTAGCTTTTTCCTTCCCCAGCTCCTGTACTCATTTCCCCAAGGGAAAGGAGGAACTTGTCTCATTGGTAAGACAGGAAGAAGGCACTGTGACTAAGGTTTCCTTTCCTGTCTTCTGGGTGGTCTTCTCCTTAGAAGTGCTTCTGTCCATGTCACATAGGCTTCCTCTCTCCCATGTGAGGGTTTGCAATGGTTTGCTGGCTGTGGCTGGTGGGGAGTGTGGTACAGGAGAGGACAGAATTTTTCAGTTATGGCCCAAGTACAAGCTCCAAGTTCTAGGGCAGTTGAGTTCACAACAAGCTCAACTTTTCATCTCTGTCTGTCTACTTCTGAATCTTTCTTAATTGAATATGAACTTTAAGCAGGTAAAAAAAATATTAATCATCATACTGAAAATCTCAGTAAAATGTGCTGATGTTAAGTGTTGTTGTTGTTAGGTGCTGTCAAGTCACTTGTGACTCATAGTGACCCTATGTAAAGTAGACCTGAAATATCTTTATCCTGTGCCAACCTTATTGTCTCTGACACACTTACCTCATTACCCCAGTCACTGAATCAATCCATCTCATCCATGGTCTTCCTCTCTTTCACTATCCCTCCACACTTTCAAGTATGATGTCCCTCTCCAAGGACAGATTCCACTTTGCAATGTGCCCAGAGTGTGTCAGAATCCTTGCTTCCAAGGAGCAACTTGGTTTCACCTTCTCCACGATGAACCTGTTTGTTCTACTGGCAGTCCATGGTATATTCAATACTATTCTCCAGCACCACAGCTCAAAGGCATTAATTCTCTTTCTATCATCCCTAGTTATTGTCCAGCTCTCTGATGCATAACAAGCAATTGCTAAGACTATGGCCTGGATCAGAGGCACTTTAGTCTCCAGACTGACGTTGTTGCTCTTTGGTACTTTGGAGAGGTCTCTGACAGCAGACTTTTCTAATGCAATTTGTCTCTTGACTTCCTGGCTGCTGGTACCAAGAGTGTTGACTATGGAGCCAAGCAAACTAAAACTGTTAACTCTCAGTCACTTCGCCATCTATCATGATGCTGCCAATTGGCCCCGTGGTGAGAATTTTTTTTTCTTGATGTTGAACTTCAATCTATATTGAAGACTACAGTCCTTAATCTTCTGTAGCAAGCACTTCAGGTCTTCCTCAGTTTCAGCAAACAGTGTGGTGTCATCTGCATAACACAGGTTGTTGATGAATCTTCCTCCAATCCTGATGCCACCCTCCTCTTCAGAGAGCCTTCTTTCCCGGATGATCTGTTCTGCATATAGATTGAAAAGTTAAGGAGATAGGACACATCCCTGGTGTACACCCTTCCTGATTTTGAACTATGCAGTGTCTCCTTTCTTGTTCTGATGACTGCCTCCTGGTCCAAGTGTAGGTTTCACATAAGAACAATCAAATGTTCTAGGATTCCCATTCTTAACTAGTAAAAAGTCTGCCTTGAACATTATGTTTATTTAAGAGCTATCTACATGAGAATTAATTTATGCTAACGAAGGGGAGAAAAGCTTAGAAACAGAGGGTGAAAATGTTGCACAACCTGTCAAATCAGTGTCACTGAGTTGTACGCGGAGAAACTGTCTAAGTGTTGTGTGTTTTGCTATGTATTTTCTCAATCATAGTGGCAAACTAAGTTACATTTTTAAGAAAGGAATCTTTGTGTTTCTTGTTACACTCTCTTACCATATGAAAAGCTCGCATAACCTTGATAAAATTTAAAGTTGCTGTGGCCCTGTTTCTGAAACTTAGAAGATTCATCTTCCTAAACATTTCTTTTTTTTTTAACCCTTGGGTTGCCCTGCAGTATTCCCCCTTCTGTTTTTTGATGTCTGCTTGGAGAACTCAGGTGGAAATGAGTTAGAAAGTATACTGTATCAACTTAGATATGCAAGTATCCAGAGATTTGGGTGGATGAACATAGAATTATTAAACCAGATAAACAACTAAAATAGAATATAGCTACTTTGTGTTGAAATCTGTATTGTGCCAACCACTGGTGAGAATGTTTTACATATGTTAGTTAATACACATAACCCCACTCTCAAAAGATCTGCTTTTCGGATACAGAAACTGGTAAACTTTGAGAGGTTAAAGACTATCCAAAGGTAGCACATTTAAATGAGTCAAAAAGAGAGAATAGAACATGATGCATGTCTTCTGAAGGGAAACTGATAGGAATGGAGAGCGGGCTTTAAGGGGAAGGTTTTCTTATTTGTGAGAACACTAATTCATGGCAGGATCTTCATGCAGTTGCTGCAGATAAGGTATCCATCTCTTGTGAATGAAAGATCTGCACCCCTGGATTTTCAATAATGATAATAAAATCTGATTGGCTGGACTCTAGCCTAAAGTTTTCTGCTTATCTACTGAGAACAGGGCCAAGCCTTCACAAATCCCAGCCAGTTTCTGTCTCCTGTTCTTGCAATATCTGGCTGAGGGGATAACAGAAAGTACTGAAGCACATCAATCCATCCATGGGCAGAACTTTCTCACTGTCTCACTCTGCTTCTCCTGGTTAAATGCTCCAGGGAGTAAGATGTGAAAACCCCAAATTCATGTTGCAGTTGAAAATCAGCCATAAAATGTTCCTATCTAAAGAATCCAAGAAGAAAATGTCACAAGTGGCAGATGCATACGTTGGCTTCATTTATGTTGCCTCAAAACAACTATCTGAAAATTACATTTCAGTTGTTTTCTGTTGCCCTATTGTATTAATTTTTTTAGCTGTAGTTCTTGATAATTTGCTTTTTAGAAAGGATGAAGTTAAGCCTTCATTCTGATTAATGTATGCAGATGGCCAAGGGCTACTGAAACTTATGGGGCAAATCACCACTCTGCAAAAGGGATCCTGAAAGAGGATTTTTAGACCAGCTGTTGTCAATTCCAACCCTATGTGTGTTACAGTGTAATTATGCTGTGTTTACTTTTGTTCTCTGTACCTCTCAGGCACTTCTTGATGCCCACTGGGTTTTCTGTAGAGAGTTGTTAAACCAGAGTCTGTGCCTCTCTGGTGGTTGGATCCACCCACTCTGTAGGAGCAAGGTGGGAAATCTCTTCCTTCATGATTCACAGCATCCAAATGCCCTGGAGGGATAACGGAATGGATTTCAACAATGAATCTTTTTAATTTGATTTTTTTTGGGGGAAGCAGATGGCCAGACTTCTCCTGAAATGCTTCTTGGTGAACCTGAGTGTCTAATCTTTTGGTTAGCATCCAAGTACATGAACCGTTTGTGCCACCCAGGGACACCTTAGGAAAGCTTCAGTGGCTCAACATTGAGCTCTACCTGATGGTTGTAGTTCATGATAAGCATTTACACAAGTGACTTCAACTGACAGTCATTATCACAAGGCCTGGAACTGTTCACTGATTAAACATTTATTTCTACTGTAAAATCTCGCTTCTCTTTTCTTTTATTCCTGAGAATTGGAAAGAAAAATTTTCCTTTCCCCGAATCCACGTTTGAGCCAATGGCAACTTACATCCCTTGGTGCTCCCCACAGCTTCCCATGCCAAGGGTTGCCTCTTGCACCAGGCCTTGCAGAATCTTTAGTGAAAATTATTAACAATTTTAATCACAGCATAATGTGTCATAAGTATTGTTTTAAATTGCTTGAAAGTAATAGGCTTGATTCACAACAACAAAATTCTTTTGCAAAATCCACAAAGAATTGTGTTATTAGTTATAACATTAGCAATAACTGAGTGGAAGCATTTAAAAATATTTTTTATTTGCCTTTGTTGTTGTTGTTGCTATGGGCCCTCAAGTCGACTCTGACTCATGTGACCCTATGTACAACAGCTCCGAGCCCTACTCTATCCTGAGCCAGTTTCACAGTCTCTGATATACCTACCCCCATTACCCCAGTTACTGAATCTATCTCACCCAGAGTCTTCCTATCTTGTGTTGTCCCTCCACCCTTTCAAGCATGATGTCCCTCTCCAAGGACAGGTCCCTCCTTGCAAAATACTCAAAGTGTGTCAGACCAAGCCTGAAAATTTTTGCTTCCAAGGAGCATTCTACTTCCACCCTCTCCAGAAGAACATCTTTGTTCTCTTAAAAGTCTGTGCTATATTCAATACTGTTCTCCAGCTCCACATCTCAAAGCATCGATTCTTCTTCTATCATCCTTAACCATTGTCCAGCTCTCTGTTGCATAACAAGTAATTATGAAGACTATGGCCTGGATCGGGTGCACCTTAGTCTTTAGACTGATATCATTGCTCTTCATTACTCTGAAAACGTCCCTAAGGGCAGATTTTTCCAATGCAATTAATATTTTTATTTCCTGGCTGCTGGTACCAAGAGTGTTGACTATGAAGGTAAGCAATGTGAAGCTGTTGTGTCATTTGCATAATGCAGGTTGTTGATGAATTGTCCTCTAATCCCCATGCCACATTCCTCCTCATAGATCCCAGCCTCCTGGATGTTCTGGCCTGCTATTTTGGAATTGGATGCCAATCCTTCTTCCTAGAAACTGTACATAGCTATATAATTAACAAGTATTATTAATATTAACCTTGACTATAAGTTTCCACCTGCATATAATATTGTTAAGAACAAAAAATTTTTCCTTATGCATCTGTTGGTTTAATGGTAAGGAGCTGTACTGCCAACATAAAGGCAGGCAGTTCAAACCCACCAGCTCCTCCAAGGGATACAGATAGACAATCTCTTCTCATGAGATTTACAGCCTCTAAAAACCCATTGGACAGCCAGCTATGGGTCAGTTCCAAATTTTGGTAGTTAACAGCAACAATAAACGTTAATAATGGATTTGGGTTTTTCTTCTTTTTTATGTGGGACTACTTTTACCTTGAGTGAGGAGTTCTGGGGATATGGTGCATACCATGTTGGGCTGCTATATCAAAAATTTGGCAGCTTGAGTGTGCCAGCTGTTTTGTGGGGCAATGATATGCAGTGTCCTTCTATAAGGATTCACAACCTTGAAAACCCGACAGAGGGTCATTAGGAGCTGAATCAGCTTGACGGTAGTGGGTCTTACCTTGAATATGTCATGCGTCTGCCATTTATTTATTTGTTTACTGTTTTGTAGGACTCTCCTTGAGAACGCAAATCCCCTGGTAGCAGCAATTTCGTCTGTCTTTTCTTGTTTTAATTCTCGTCTCTAGCACATATGTCTGGCACAGAAGAGTTGTTAAAATTCAAAAGTTAGGCCATACAGCTATCTACGAGATCTTAGAAGGTTCACTGAACCTTTTGAGCCCCAGAATACTATTTTGAGGACTACCTGAGCTCTTATGCAATGTTGGGCAAATGGTAAACTTAATTATCCAGCACCTGTCTGTAAGTTTTTCATATTGGCTTGAATGTTGCTCTAATGCTAGAAGTTTCACAACTCAGTATTTTGAATACCAGCAGGCTTACCTACAGCAGAAAAATGTCACTGACACTTCCAGACTAATACCGATTAGGAAGAAAGGCCTGGTGATCTGCTTTTAAAATTGGCCAATGAAACTTCCCTGAAGCACAATGGAATTTTGTCTGGGATAGAGCTAATAGATTAATTTTCTGGATGGAAAATAAAAACATACAATAGCCACAATCATATACAATCATGAAAATGATGCTAAGACTGAGAGACATTTTATTCTGCTGTACATGGTGTCACCATGAGTCACAGCCAACTCAAAGACAAACAACTGCCTCAAGTCTATTTAACCTTATTAATAAAACCATCATGGAGCATTAAAGGCAGATAGTAAAGCAACCTGTGCACTAACCTGAGAAGCTGATACCTAATCTCCCAGCCAAGTGGCCTAGCTCCGCGATTTCCTTGCACATGGAACTTTCAGTGCTAGGTTGAAAGTATCTCAGGCAAATCAAGATGCTTAAGCATCTGCTTTTCTAGACAGTAATAAAATGGTAGAAATACTGTAGGACAAAATTGCAAATGCTGAACAAGATCAGTCAACCACAACAGCAAATTTACTTGTTCAGCCTAACAGCTGTCAGCTCCAGAACTGGCTAGTGTAGAGTGTGCTGTTCACCTTCAGGAACATGTCAAGGCACCATCGCTTCATTGAATTGCAGCTGTAATGTCAAGGTCCTCTGGAGACCTTACAGATGTAGCTCATTCACCAGATGGTCCACAGTAAAAGGGAAAACTCTTAGGAGTCATTGCAAAGTAGCCTAAGGTCCAAGTCTTGCAGATCCAAACCAGTGATGTCACCAGAGAGGTGCTGTGAATTCAGCCCATATCAAGTGACCCTGTTGGAGGGGCTAACATCAAAATGATAGTCTAAAAACTTTTTGCCATGTTCCACCAGGAATTCACTATTTTAATAAGAATATCCCTACAGTTAGAACAATGAAAATACTTTTGGTAAGGCCACCTGACATGTACCTAAATATCTATACTTGTTGTTGTTGTTGTTGTTATAGCCCTGAAACATTCTCTATCCTGTGCCAATCTTATTGTCTCTGACACACCTACTCTCATTACCCCAGTCACTGAATCAATCCATCTCACTAACAGTCTTCCTCTCTTGTGCTCTCCCTCCACACATCCAAGCATCATGTCCCTCTCCAAGGACTGGTCCTTCCTTGCAACATTCTCAAAATATGTCAGACAAAGCCTCAGAATCCTTGCCTGCAAGGAACAGCCTGGTTTAACCCTCTCTAGAATGAACCTTGACATTTAACATCCTTCCACAACTCATCTGGTCTTCGTTCATTAGTGTTCAAGGCCTCAAACCTGTTACTGATATGATTCTGAAATTCAGGTGGGATGAAATTAAAGTCATATTTTGGCTCCTGTGGATTCGGTTTAATTTTTCTCAGCTTCAGCTTGAGCTTGCATATGAGTAGTTGATGGTCTGTTCCACAATCAGCTCCTGGCCTAGATTTTACAGCTGGTATTGAGCTTCTCCAGCGGTTTTTTCCACAGATGTAATCGATCTGATTCCTATGCATACCATCAGGTGACATCCATGTGTATAACCTGCGTTTATGTCTCTTAAAAAAACGTATTTGCAGCAGCTATGTCAAAATGTTGGATTAATACAACAGTTTGGTAAGGTGTTTGGGTTTTTTTTTTTAAAACCGTATTTGCTTCTATTTTAAAATAAACAAATATTTTTAAAGCAAAAAAAACACAAAAAGTATTTGCAATGAATAAGTCATTGATAGTGCAAAATTCAATCATTATATCTCCAGCTTCATTTCTGTCACCAAGTCCATGTTTTTCAACTACTGATTCTTCTTCCCTGTTCCTCACTTTTGCGTTTCAGTCACCCATTATTATCAAGGCATCTTGATTGCATGTTTGTTCGCTCTCGGACTGTAAGAGTTGGTAGAAATCATCTATTTCTTCTTCTTTGGCTCTGGTTGTTGGTGCATATATCTAAATGATAGTGGTATTCACTGGACTTCCTTGTAAACTTACTGCAGGGGGTCAAGGACTGCAGCCTTCAATATGGACTGAGGCTCAATGTCAAGAAGACAAAGATTCTCACCACTGGACCAATCGGTAACATCAGGATGGATGGCGAAGAGATTGAGATTGTTCACACCTTCGGTTTGCTCGGCTCCATGGTCAACACTCTTGGCACCAGCAGCCAGGAAATAAAAAAAAACGTATTGCGATGGGAAAGTCTGCAGTTTGGGACCTCTCTAAAGTACTCAAGAGCAACGGTGTCTCTCTGGAAACTAAGGTGCGCCTGATATAGGCCATGGTCTTTGCAATCACTTGTTATGCATCAGAGAGCTGGACAATGACTAGGGAGGATAGAAGGAGAATTGACGCCTTTGAGCTGTGGTGCTGGAGAAGAGTATTGAATGTTCCATGGACTGCCAAGAAAACAAACTGATCCATCCTAGAGAGGGTTAAACCAGGCTACTCCTTGGAGGCAAGGATTCTGGGGCTTTGTCTAATATACTTTGGACATGTTGTAAGGAGGGACAGGTCCTTGGAGAGGGACATCATGCTTGGTAGGGTAGAGGGACAGCGCAGGAGGGGAAGACCCTCTATGAGGTGGATTGATTCAGTGACTGGGGTAATCGGGATGGGTGTGTCAGAGGCAATGAGATTGGCACAGGATAGAGCAGGGTTTAGGGCTGTTGTACATAGGGTCGCTATGAGTTGCAAACAACTCGATGGCACATAACAACAACAACAACAACAACAACAATAACAGAATGAGCCTGTTTATTCTCCTGGCAGTCCATGGTATATTCAATACTCTTCTCCAGCACCACAGCTCAAAGGCATTCTCTTTCTATCATCTTTAGTCATTGTCCTGCTTTCTGACACATAGTACGTAATTGCAAAGATCATGGCCTGGATCGGGCACACCTTAGACTCCAGATTGACATCACTGTTCTTCAGTACTCTGGAGTGATCTCTGATAGGCTTTCCCAATGTAATTCGTCTTTTGATATTTTGGGCTCTGGTACCAAGAATGTTAATTGTGGAGCCAAGCAAACTAAAGCTGTTATCAATCTAAATCTCTTTACCATCTATCATGATGCTGCCTATCTGCCCAGTGGGGAGAATCTTTGTTTTCTTGATGGTGAGCTTTAATCCGCATTGAAGGCTGCAGTCCTTGACATTCCACAGCAAGTGCTTCAGGTCCTTCTCAGTTCTAGCAACCAGGGTTGTGCCATCTGCATAATACAGGTTGTTGATGAGTCTTCCTCCAATTTTGATGCCACACTCCTCCTCATAGAGTCCAGCCTCCTGGATAATTTGTTCTGCATATAGATTGAAAAGATGGAGATAGGACACATCCCTGGAATATACCCTTCCCAATTTTGAACCATGTATTGTTTCCTTGCTCTGTTGTGAAGACTGCTTCCTGGTTTAAGTATTGCATAAACACAATCAAATGTTTTGGGATTCCCATTCTCCTCAGAGTTAGCCATACTACAAAGCTAAAATTTACTTTTTGAACCTTCTAATGTCCTAGTGGTAAGAAGCTGTGCTGCAAATCCTAAGGCACATGGTTTTAATCCACCAGCTGATCAGCAGAAGATAGTCAGTCCCCTCCTATGGATTAACTGCCTCTGAAAACCCACCAGATGGTCAGCTGTGGGTCAGTTCTGACTCGAAGGTACTCAATAGTAATGGAGGAAGTGGAGGCTCTGATGGCTTAGTAGGTAAGGAGTTACACTGCCATCCAAAAGCAGGTGATTCAAATTCACTAGCTGGTCCATGAAAGAAAGATGAGCAGTCTTCTCCTGTGCAGTTAACAGCCAATGAAATTTTGCTAGAAGGTCAGCTAAGAGTTGGTTCCAACCCAATGGCAATGATCAACAACAATAACAATAAAACAAGTACAACGAGGTGATCCACAGAGGCAGGAGTGGTGACACTTAGCACACTTTAGACTTATCAGGAGGTCCCAGTCTTTGGAAGGAAAAATCATTACACTGGGAAAAGTAGAGGGTCACCAAAATGGAGGGAGACCCTCTCTTCCGAGATGGACTGAAATCACGAGTGCAACAATGGCCTTGAAAAACAGAATCAAGGCTGTGCAGGCGGTGGAGGTGGAGTTCTGATGTGAATGGAGTACTGGTAGGAACGGAGACCTGGTTGGTAGCTGGCGCCTCCAGTGACCATGGGAAATGTGCTGGCCACCAGCTTGCCACCCACTGGGCCACCTTTGCCTGCACCTGCCTTCCTGGGGCACCTGCCCTCCTTCCATGTGCTCCTGGCCTCACACTCTTGCCTCCTCCTGGGGGTGGCCTGGGGCCCAGGGCCAGCCGTTGCTTGCCAATCCCATGCATATTTGAAGAGTTCCACTGGAAATGCAAGGAGCTATTTCCTATTCATATGGAAGCTGTCACGCTCACTGTCAACAAAGGGTTGAGTAACTACTTCCAGGTAAATTGCAGATCAGTCTTCAGCACAGTTGGGGAATCTGACTACCTCTTTGGAGTGTTGTTTGTGGGAACAAAACAGCCAAGTCCCAGAGGGATTCCCTGTGCTGGTGGGTGACATGGACCACAGAGGCGGCCTCAGTACTCAGGTCATTCACCAACAGCAGAGCTCAGGCCTCAGGTCCAAGGTAGTCATCAAGACCCAGCAGTCCAAGTTGGTGAACTGGCAGGTGGATGTGGAGTACCACAGCCATCACCCTGGGAAGCCTGGACATTCTGGTGAGCTCAGGCATCTTCCCTGGCCCACTGCTTCCAGAGCATCATGCCATATCTGGCCCTGGATGGAGGGGTTGGTTGGCCAGCAGAGGCCGGGACAGGAGGGCACTGTCATGTCTCCAGCTGGGAAATACACATTGAACATGGATTAGCAACAGTAATATTAGACCAGGCTGGAATGCACTCCACCTTCTACCACAAAGCCAGCGACCAGTCGCAAGTGGGCATGGAGTTTGAGGCCAGCAGAAGGGTGGAGGACACAAGTGTCTCCTTCAGTACCAGCTGGACCTGCCAAAGGCCAGTCTTTTCTTCAAAGGCTCCATGAATAGTAACTGGATGATGAGCCCCACACTGAAGAAGAAACTGCCACTGACCCTGGCACTCAGCGTCTTCCTGAACTCTCAAAAGAACAAGTTCCAGTGCCACTTTGGCTTACTATCAACATAGTGGCCCCCACATCCTTTCTCTGGACCCCACCACCATCCTTTCTGCCGCAGTCCTCTCCCTCCTTTCTGTGCCTCCTGGGGGTGGGGGTGTGAAAAAGAGGGGCTCCTCACCCCCGCAGCAGAGGCAGTGGAGGAGAGTGTTCTACACCCGAAGGGTGTCAGGATGCTAAGCACAGGTCCATGCCCAAGGGTCCTAGGAGTGGTTCTGGAAGGGGCACCTAGGATGCAGAGCACCAGGGCAGCAATGGCCAGACGACCTCAGGGAGGAGGACAGGGTGCCTCCTTCCCATGGGCCCTTCGTTGGGCCTTCCTCAGGGAAGTAAGATCGAGCTTGCCTGTCCCCTGTCAGCCTACCCTGCCCTATCCTGCTCACTTCTCAGTATAAATCATGTTTAGAAGTTATGGAAGCACTGGGACATTTTACAGGGGAGGAAAAGAAAAAACAACAACAAAAATATATGTGGAAAAAAGAAAAATAAAGGATCACCGAAAAGGAGGAAGACCCTCTCTTATGAGATGGATTGACACAGTGACTGCAAGAATGGGCTTGAACATGACAGAGATTATGAGATGGAATAGGGTCACTGTGAGTCATAATCAACCTGATGGTATCTAACAATAATGCACTCCATTCAGAACTATCCTTAGTGTTCAATTACAATGACATTTCAAGTCATGTGCTACAGGCACACAGGGTTGGGTTTTTTTTTTCCATTGCTACTAGTTAATTTCACGTGCAAGCAAAATTCTGCTGAAGATTATCCAAAAACGACTCGAACACTACATCAGCAGAGAACTGCTAGAAGTCCAGACTGGGTTTAGAAGGGGTCGTGGTACTAGGGATATTGTAGCTGATGTTAGATGGATCTTGGCTGAAAGCAGGGAGTACCAGAGGAATGTCTATCTGTGCTTCACTGATTATGCAAAGGCGTTTGACTGTGTGGACCATAACAAACTGTGGCTGACTCTGAGAAGAATGGGAATACCAGAACACTTGATTGTGCTAATGCGAAACTTATACTTGAACCAAGAGGCAGTTGTCAGAACAGAGCAAGGGAACATTGCATGGTTCAAAATTGGGAAGGGTGTATGCCAGGGATGTGTCCTGTCTCCATACCTTTTCAACCTATATGCAGGACAGATCATCTGGGAGGCTGGACTCTATGAGGAGAAATGTGGCATCAGGATTGGTGGAAGATCTATCAACAATCTGCGTTATGCAGATGACACAACCCTGCTTGCTGAAACTGAGGAGGACCTGAAGTGCTTGCTACTGAGGGTCAAGGACTGCAGCCTTCAATATGGATTGAGAGTCAATTCATGAAGACAAATATTCTCACCGCTGGACCAACTGGCAGCATCAGGATGGATGGTGAAGAGATTGAGATTGTTCACAGCTTTAGTCTACTTGGCCCCACAATCAACACTCTTCGCACCAACAGCCAGGAAATTAAAAGACGTATTGCGATGGGAAAGTCTGCTGTTAGGGACCTCTCTAAAATACTAAAGAGCAACAACGTCTCTCTGAACACTAAGGTGCGTCTGATACAGGCCATGGTCTTTACAATCACTTGTTATGTATCAGAGAGCTGGATAATGACCAGGGAGGATAGAAGGAGAATTGATGCTTTTGAGCAGTGGTGCTGGAGAAGAGTATTGAGTGTACCATGGACTGCTAAGAAAACAAACAGATTTGTCCTGGAGAGCGTTAAACCGGGATGCTCCTTGGAGGCAAGGATTCTGAGGCTTTGTCTGACATACTTTGGTCATGTTGTAAGGAGGGCAGGCGCAGGAGGGGAAGGCCCTTTCGGAGGTGGATTGATTCGGTGACTGAGGCAGTTGAGATGCGCGTGTCAGAGACAATGAGATAGGTACAGGACAGAGCAGAGTTTAGAGCTGTTGCACATAGGGTCGCTATGAGTCGCAAGCGACTTGAAGGCACAAAACAACAAAAACCATCAGCAATATGTAGAGTTTAGTAAGGGCAGTCATGCGGTTTATTTCATTTGTTCCTACTGGTAACCCTGGAAATTTTATCCAGATCCCCTGAAGCTCCTTTTTGATAGAGATTCAAACTTACATTCAAACTTCTCTGGCCAGTCCCGGGAGAACAAATATGTTCACTTACTACAGAGATGAGTCTAGCTTGCAGGTAACTTCAGATGTTGGATGTGTGTAGCAACAACTGTCCAATAAGTTTGGTACTTCTTAGAGATGTTTTTGAAGGTAGATCCTGTCAAGTTAAGTATCAACTCACAGCGACCCTATAAACAGCTGACTGACCCTGCCCTATCCCGTGCCATCCTCATAATCTCTGACACACTACAGCCCATTGCTGACGTCACCATGTCAATCTACCTCTTTGGAGCAGCGTGTCTTACTCTCCTTCGCTGACCTTCCATCTTTCCAAGTATGATGTCCCTTTCCAACGAATAGCCTCGCCTAGCTGCATGTCCAAAGCATGAAAGACAAAACTGCCATCTTGGCTCTAAGTGTTTTGACTGCATTTTTTCCAAGACACATCTGTTTGTTCTTTTAACAGTTCACGGGACATTCAGTACTCTTCTCCAGAGCCACAAAACTCAATTATTTTGTCCTCCTTATTCTTTGTCCAACTCTCGGATAAGTAACAGGTGACTGCTTACATAGACTTAAATTTTTCCTTAAACTAAGAAATAGTTCAGAACGTAGTATTTAAGCTAAAGGGGAGGGGGGAAGCAGCTCAGCAAGATTGGTTTTACTAGCTCAAACTGTTCTCTTCCACATACTTGCCTCCAGTTATAAGTTGTGCATGGACTGTGACATGGTGACCACAGCTGTGCCATGGTAGATCTGAACTCCATAAAGGTTTTAGTGACTGATCTTTTGCAAATATATTCCCAGCACTTTCTTTCCAGACATCACCAGTGTTCCATTTAGCAGATGAGCCTTTTCACTTTTTGTATCACTCGGCAGGGACTCTGATCAGCTATGTAGCATCACCTTAAAGACTGACAGTAGAAATCAGGTAAGAGAAAGGCTCAAAATTACTGAAATAACCAGTCATCTTGAACTGCTAGAGTAGATACAACATAATTTAAAACAATTTAACCTCACTAAGGAAAGAATAATCGTGGTACTTTCATCTCTTTCTTGGGAACTCTGTGACCATACCTGGCAGTTATAGTAAGCTGGGAAGGGACGCGAATTTCCTGCATGGGTAATGTGATGAGTGGGCAGGTAAAATGCTGTGTATGGGGGCTTCAGGGAGGATGTGTCCTCAGAGGACCAAGAGGAGTCATGACATTTGGGGGAAGGAAAACAAATGGCAGTAGAAATCTTTGCTAGACAAGGGAGATGGCTTACAGTACAATGAAAAGCAAATATTAGAGAAAGGGCCCTGCCATTTTTGCCTGAATGTGAGAACGAACAGCCAATTGCAGAGAAATGAAAACCCTAAATCTGGATAAAAGTGAAACTCCTCTGCACTTCAAATAAATCTATAGCAGATTTTTTTAAATGGGATGCTGTAAAAGTCCTCGAAAACCCCAGAGAGCTCATGGATGAGCGGCAAGTGAGGAGACATGCCCTGGGTGTGGGTGAGGTATCAGCTAAAGGGAGTTTGAGTCTCCAAGGTCGGAGTTGTATGTGAAAGAGACTTAGAACTGAGTTTCTAAGCCTTGAACTGCTGTGGGTGGTTAGATCCATGAAGCTTTAGTATTTATAGTCACTCTCACTATCTACTAAAGGAGAATTTGAGTTTTAAGACATTTGAGTGTGTCTTTTATATTGGAAAATGATGTGCCTGCTGGAGACACAGAAATGAGATATTAATAATTGTGCATTGTGCTATGTTGTTAAATTCTATGTTTCAACAAAACAGAGTGATTTCTGGGAGCAGAGAAGGAGAACCTGGCTCTGAAATCACAGCTAGCATACTTCAAAAAAGGCAATAATGCTCTGGTTAGAG
Source organism: Elephantulus edwardii (assembly GCF_000299155.1). Taxonomy (NCBI): domain Eukaryota; kingdom Metazoa; phylum Chordata; class Mammalia; order Macroscelidea; family Macroscelididae; genus Elephantulus; species Elephantulus edwardii. The sequence goes on from NW_006399822.1 coordinate 14,397,163, forward strand.
GAATCCTAATTAAAAACAAAATAACAAAAGATATCATAGCTGTATGGAGCATTGGTAGCATAGTGTATAATGCATCAGACTGCTGATTGAAAGGTTGGCAATTTGAATCCATTCATTGTGGGTAAAGATGGGCATTTTTACAATGTCAGAAAATGGATGGAGGGTTTTTCATGGGTCATAATCAACACTATGACATTAGGGTTTGATTTAGTTTGGGGATGTGTCTCTCACTCACATGCAAGTCCTCTGTGCTTGATCTCCTAAGTATCCCCTTACTAAATAGAGTATGTATGTGTGTGTGTGTGTGTGTGTGTGTGTTGGGGGAGGGCAAGATTCCTTTTTTTTTTCTTGTTGTATACCATTGAGTCAGATCCAACAGGCCCAGTAGGAGATTGCCCCTCCTTCTCCAGCAGAGCATCTGGTGGATTAGAATTGCACTCCTTCAGGATTGCAGCACAGTTTCTTGCCAGTAGGCCACCATAGCTCCCTAAGGTTTTTATCTTGATAGTGACAATTGTTAGGTCATGTTGCCTCTGGAGCCTGTGTGGTACCATGAGTCCTTCCAGATTGATGCTAGCAGTTAGTACATTTTCTGGAGGCCGGGGAAGGATGTCCCTAAGTCACTGTGAAAGAATGCTACTAAGCTGGATGGAGTACTACTCATGACTATATCTATGTCTCAATAGGTGGTGAAATAACAAGGGATTTCAGTGTATTTGCAAATTGCCTGCATGAGTTGTTTGAGTATGAGATGAGTGATACTGTAGTCGATTAGGTGAAAATACAGTCAATAGAAAGTCTGTTAGGTTCCTTCAGGGACTGCTTGAATCTAATATATATGGATATTCTGGCAAGGCTTGATATCTGCAATCTTACATCAGATTTGGCATCCTCTAACCTCCAGTTCCTGGGACACGAGTCCACAGCCCGATATCTAATATGTAGATTTTAAGATTTTCCAGCTCATGGAGCTTTGGGAGTCAGTAGCCTATCAGCTAATTTGCTGGTTTGTCAATCTCCAAACCAATGCCTAATCTACAGACTTAGAACTTGCTAGCCTCTACAACTATACTTGTATAGTTGTATTCAATTTCTTGAAATAAATCACTTTCTCTTTATTTATTTATTAGGGACTTCTGGTGGCCTGGTAGTAAGGAACTGTGCTGCCAATCCAAAAGGTACAGTTCAAATCCACCAGCCACTCCATAGGAGAAAGATGGAAAATTTCCTCCTGTGTGATTTACAGCCTCTGAAAACCCAGTAGAGAATCAGATATGAGCTGGTTCCAACTTGATATTGCTGAATAACAACAACATATATATTTATTACCCCCCTTATCTGACAGTTTGTCACTGTGCTGGCTTTTAAGTTGCTGTAATTCTGGAAGATGTGCTATCAGTCTTCAAAATATAAGTAGGGTCTCCCATTGTGGACAGATTTCAGAGGAACTTCCAGATAAAGAGAGACAAAGAAGATAAACCTGTTAACCTATTTGCAAAAACAATGGTTGTAAGTAGGTAAGTAGCAGAAGAGTATGTTCTGTACAATGCTAGGTAAGCCCCTTAGGATAGAAAGCACTAAAATGAGAGAAATGAGAGAAAATATCTGCAAACATCATTCATAATTAGAAGATGGAATGTATTAAGTAAGAAGGTAGGAAAATTGGACATTATAAAACATGAAGTGAGAGATATGCTGATAGGTATTCTAGGCATTATGGAGCTAAAATGGAGTAATATTATCCATTTTGTAGTTTGAAAATACAACTTGATTCATGAAATCACATGATGGAATTTTGGAAGACAAATGATCTATTCATTAGAAATCTCTCTCTTACACATCCTATCCCTAATATAAACAGCTACTACTTAATTTTAAAAAATATTGGTTTGCATATAATAACTTATTTTAATTGTGTTTCATTCATGAACATTGTGGGGTTTTTTTACTCATCCCTCCACTCACCAAACTCTGTGACTTCATGATTTTCCTGCTTTCCTCCTTAGCCCCTCTGTCCCCTACTCTTTCTTTTTTGTATATCCATATACGTCTTACTGGTTATATTTTTGTTTTTTCAATAATGGTCTTATGTGATATTTATTTTTATGCACTTGAGTCAGTTCACTCAGCATAATGCTCTCTAGCCTCTCCCATGTTATGTAGTATTTATCAAAATCATTGCTCCTGAGTGCTGCATAGTATTCCATTGTGTGAATGTACTACAATTTCTCAATCCATTCATTTGTTGATGGGCATTTCGTTCCATGTTTTTGCTATTATGAATAAGGCTACTATAAACATCAGTGTACAGATCTCATTTTGTGTCTCAGTTCTATTTTTCTTGGGGTATATTTCTACCACTGGAATTGCTGAGTCATAAGGATCCTTTGATACAAGCAGTCAGGAAATAAGAAGATGCATTGCACTGAAAATTCTGTATTTAAGGACCTCTCCAAATTATTGAGGAGTATGATGTCAGTTTGAGGACTAAGGCACATTTGATTCAGGCCATGGTCTTTCTGATCATTTGCTATGTATCTGAGAGCTGGACAATGAATAGGGTTGACAGAAGGGTTTATGCCTTTGATCTAAGGTATTAGAAAAGAACACTGAACACCCTATTGATGGCCAAATGAGCAAACAAATATGTATTGGAAAGGGTGCAGCTGGAGTGCTCTTTGGAGGCAAGGATGATGAGACTTTGCCTCACATAATTCAAGCATGTTGTTAGGAGGGGATACTGTTCCTTAGAGAGGGACATAATGCTTGGAAGGGTGGAAAGTTGGCAAAGGGGAGGAAGACTCTCAACTAGGTGGGTTGGCATGGTGACTGTCACAATGACCTCTAATCTGTCAGGAAGTGTGAGAATTGCACACGATAGGATAGGGTTCAGATCTGTTGTTCATAGGATCACTCTGAGTCATGCTCAACTTGATGGCACCTAACAACAACAGCAACAACAACAACATGAATTCTCTATGTTCGACTTTTTGATGAAACTACAAAGTGCCTCCCAGAGTGGTTCTACCATTTTACCATCCCATCAACAATGTACCCAACAAATGCCACCCTCCAATCTCTCCATATCCTCTACAACATTCATTGCTTGCTCACCTGTTAAATTTTGCCACTGCAATTAGGGTGAGATGATATCTCATTGTGGCTTTTATTTACATCTCTCTTATTGCCAATGGTTTTGAGCATTTCTTCTCATGTGCTTTTTTTTTGCCATCTGAATGTGTTCCTCTGTGAAGTTTTTCTATGTCGTTTGCCCATTTTGTAATTGTGTTACTGGACTTTTTCTTGTGGAAACCCTGTAGTGTTCTGTAAATTTTCATTACGAGACCCTTGTCTGAGATGGTACTGCCAAATGTTTGTTGCCAGTCAGTAAGTTTTCTTTTCACACTTTTGGAAAAAGTTTTTTATGAACACAGGGATTTAATCTTTAGAAGGTCCCATTCATTGATGTTATCCTCTCCTCATTGTGCATTTTTGGCAGTAGTTTCCAACCTCTTTATGTCATAGGCTAGGTCTTCTAAGTTTGCTTGCATTTTGTCTCATGATCTTTATGGTTTCAGGTCTCTGACCCACCTGAGTTGATCTTTGTGTATGGTGTGAGCTGTGGATACGGCCTCAGCTTTCTATAGGTAAAAGTACAGTTTCACAGGACCATTTGTTGAAGAGGTTGTCATTTCCGTTTCATAGGTTTTGTTTTCTTGTCAAATAGCAGTTGGCCATAGGTGGATGGGTTAATTTCTCAGTTCTTGATAATATTCCATTGTCTATATTTCTGTCATTGTACCAGTACCAAGCTGTTCTGGTTATTACAGCTGTGTAGAAGATTTAGAGATCAGGGAGTGCTATATCTTCTATTTATTTCCACTACCCATAATTATTTTGGTTATTTTAGAACTCTTTCCTTTCCAAGTAAACTTGCAATTGCCTTTTCTATCTCTTTGAAAAATGAATTTGCTGTCAGTATTGGAATTGCGTTAACAGCTTCTACTTTTGTAGAAATGGAGAAACTCAGTATCCAAAGTCAGAACAAAGCCATGGACTGAACTGCAAAAAAGACTATCAATTGTTCATATGTAACTTCAAATTGAAACTGAAGAAAATAAAAATAAATTCACTGAGAGTCAAAGCGTGATCTTGAATATATCCCAAATGGATTTAAAAACCATCTCAAAGTTAGATTTAACACAATACTCATGATTTAAAAGCAGACAAGTGAGGAAATGACATCAAAGAAATGAAGAAAGCAAAGACAAGAAAGACAGAGAAGACCAGAAGAAAGCAAAGACAAGAAAGACAGGCAAGACCAAAATACATGCCAGAAGAGACTAGCTCTTAAATGTTCTTATTATAGGCTATCAGGTGGGAACTGACTCATGGCTTACTCTCAAGGAGGTTTGCAGAGGCTGTTAATCACATGGATGGATATTGACCATCATTCTATTTTGGAGCAGCTGGTGGAAGCAGTGCAACACCATACCACCAAGCCACCAGAGCTCCCTCTGAATACAGTGGGGAAAACATGAAAAAAAAATGATTAAGTAGAGGAGTAAAACAGAAGATTCCTAAGGCAGCTTGAGAAGACAGAGCATTTCAATGAAACATGGAAAGAGTGAAAGTTTAAAAAAGATTAAAAAATCAAGCTTAACTTTCAAGTAGAAAGAGCTAAGGAAATAATCCAAGCTTGTGTTACAATGTTGCAAGATTCTAACAATTAGGTCTGTCTTGGAGAGGGTGAAACCAGGTTGCTTTTTTGAGGCAAGCATTTTGTACCTGTCTCACATATTTTGGTCATATTATTAGGGGGGACCAGTCCTTGGAAAAGGACATCATGCTTGCAAGGGTGGGTCAGCATAGGAGAGGAAGACCCTGGATGAGGTGGATTGACATAGTGACTGTGGCAATGGGGTCAGGCATGTCAGGCAATGTGAGGTTGGCTCAGGATAAGGCAAGGTTCAGAGCTATTGTTCATAAGGTCAATGAGTTGTAGCCTACTTGATGGCTCATAACAATAACAACAACAATGGCAAAAACCTGCTAGAAGATCAGTTATGAGTTGGTTTTGGCTCAATGAAAATAAGGAAATAAATTATTTAAAAAATATTGAACAATACAGGAATTATCAGAAGATGGAAGGGTCACATAAAGTCACTATAAAAAAGTCAATCAGCATTTACATTTTTCAGGAGGTAGCATAGGATCACAATCTGATGATTTTAATAAACTTTAATTAAAATCACAATAAAAAAAGAGAAAGGGAAAAAACCCCTCATATTAAAGGAAGACATTCACGCTGTACCAACGACAGTGATGAGGAATAAGCTACCAAGAGTTGAAAGAATATCAACTGAGGTAGCTTAACAGACTAATAAAATAATTGGAAACACTCATTTACCTATGCCAAGAAACTTGAAAGACAGACAGACATCTAGTCAAACAACTGGAAGAGAACCATATTTGTGCCCATTCTTTAGAAAGGTGATCCAACAGAATGTGGAAAATACTGAACAATATTCTTAATTTCACAAATCTTGCTGAAGAGATCCAAATATCGTCTAAGCAGTACATTCAGAGGAAATTGTGAGAAGCTCAAGATAGATTCTGAAGAGGACCTTGAAAGAAGGATATCATGCCTGAAAACACATGGATCTTGGTTGAAAACAGAGAATATCAGAAAGATGTTTACCTGTGTTCTACTGAGTATGCAAATACATTGATTGTGTAGATCATAACAAATTATGGAAAATATTATGAAGACTAGAAATTCCAGGGCACTTAATTGCACCCTTGCAGAACCTGTACATAAATCCAGACAGTCACGCGAACAAGAGGAAAATGGCATGGTTCAAAATCAGGAGAGTTTTGTGTCAGGGCTGCATGTTCTGATGACAAGGGGATATGCTGTGTCAAACAGATCTGTGTGGTCCTGTTGGAGACCCTCTCCCAGTCTTCCCCAAAGGCCATTACCATCTCATGCAACATATTTGCTATATCTTTTCAATCAGTAGGGAGCTGTGGTAGCCTACTGGTAAGAAGCAAAAAAAAAAAAAAAAAAAAAAAAAAAAAAAAAAGGCATGCAGTTTGAATCTACAACAGCTCTATAGGAGAAGGATGGGAAATCTCTTTCCATGTGATTTACTACCTCTGAAAACCCACAGGAGGGTCAGCTATGAGTTTATTCCAATTTGACAGCACACACCGACACCAACAGCCACACCGCCATCCAATCAGTATGCTAAGCCATCACCTCTTACACATGCTAAAGCAGGGCAATGACAGAGTAGAGTCATGGAGTGATATGAAAGTTTAGCTGACTCAGCTGCTAGTTGAAAGACTGGTGGTTCCAGTCCACCTAGAGGTTCATGGAGGGGAATAAAAGCTCTGGAGATCTACTTCTAAATAATAGAGACCTTATTACAACAGAATGAATTACAGCCCAGTCCTGAGCCCTATTTGTGATAGTTGATATTTACGAAGTCACTATTTCAACTACTATACCACTCCACCTCATTGAAGGTCTTCCTCTTTTCCCCCAATCTTCTACTTTGTCAGGCTTGTTATCCTTCTCCAGGGACTGGTACCTCCTGATAACATGGGGAAAGTAAGGGACACAAAGTCTCACCATACTCTTGCTAAGGGGTAGTTGGCTGTACTTCCTCCAAGAAAAATCTGGTTATATTTCTACTAGTGAATGGCACACTCAAAATTCTTCACCTAGAGCACAATTGAAAGCATCAATTCTTCTTCAATTGTATAACAGTAGGTTTCCTGTTCCCATCACATTACAACACATTTAACCTATTTACAGGTTACAGAAATCCACTACTTCACTCTAAAGAAAACCTGTTTGATCTGGTCTTGATATGTGTAGATAAATTCCTACTGATAGAAATTGGTTAAAATAAGAACAGAGATCACAGAAAATGCCAAATATCTCCTGTTAAGTTGTTTAATGTTCTTTATTATTTTTTTTTAAATGCACAAAGACAAAGGCTGAACTTGTAGCCCTCTCTTCATGTGAAGGGAGTGAAAGTAGCTTGGAGACACTATGGTTTCCGTGGGAGTCTGGATGGCAGTGCTGACTCACGGAGCTCTTGTTCAGAAGCATTGGGGCAGCACATCACGTGGAGAGAGTGGGCAGAACTTACTCAGACCTTGCTTACAGAAGAGCCTTTGATGGCACCTCTGAATCTACTTGTGGGGGGAGTTGTGACTGAGGTTCTACCTGCGGTCTGAGTTGCTTGCTGGGCAGGTGTTGGCTCCAACCATTCTGAAGCTGCTCCAGGTTCTATTCCTAGGTTCTTACATCAGAGAACTCAAGTTTGAGGAAAAGCTAGATCAAAGTTGTTACTCACAGAGACCTTCATGTGCTCATGAAATAATTTGTACTTTGTTTCATCCTCATATTTTCTGTAATTTTGTTTTCTTATATCAGATGGGTCTCAAGAATATGAAGACTGATTGTTGAGACAAGCTATTAAAAAAAATCTGTGAAGCTGCTATGAGTACCTGAGAATATAGTTACAATTTTCTGAATACATTTTATGCAGCAATATTTAAGAACACTTTTAATGCTTACATCATAGTAGAAACTTAAATAAAACTATTGTATATGTCATAATCACTGTAGTTTGGTCTCTAAAATTAGGTAGATTGCCACTGAATAAGTGAACTTTTTCTAAGTCACAAATCTTAGTTGATATTAAATGACTATTTTTATTATCAGGTAGGAGTATGAACATGCTTACCAGGTTGTGCCAAGGAATCTGGAATATTTGGCCAACAACTGACTGGAAGAGGTCCATATTTATTCCCATTTCCCAAAAAAGTTGATTCAACAAAGTATGGAAATTACTAATCAATATCACTAATATCACATGCAAGCAAAATTCTGCTGAAGACTATCTGAAAATGACAGGAATGTACATCAACAGAAAACTACCAGAAATACAAGCTCAGTTTAGAAGAGACTGTGGCACTAAGGACATCATTGCCAATGTCATATGAATCTTGGCTGAAAGTAGAGAGAACCAGAAGAATGTCTGTTTGTGTTTTATTGACTATACAAAGACATTTGACTGTGTGAATCACAACAAATTGTGGCTAACATTGAGAAGAATGGGAATTTCAGAAAACTTGATTGTTTTCATGTAAAACCTGTATGTACTTAGACCAGGAAGCAGTCCTATGAACAGGTCAAGGAAACACTGCATGGTAAAATTTAAAAAGTAGTGCATCAGGAATGTGTCTTTTTTCCATACCGTTTCTAAAGATATGCAGAACAGATAATTTGGGAAGTTGGACTCTATGAAGAAGAATGCGACATTAGGATTGGAGAAAGACTCATCAGCAACCTGCTTTATGCAGATGATACAATCTTGCTTGCCGAAACTAAGGAGGACTTGAATAATTTGCTGCAGAAGACCAAAGACTATAGTCTTCAATATGAATTGCATCTCCACATGAAGGAAACAAAGATTTTCACTACCAGGCCAATTGGAAGCATCATGATAGATGGAGAAAATGTTGAGGTTGTTAACAATTTCATTTTGCATAATTAACACTCTTAGCACCAGCAGCCAGGAAAGCAAACGACAAATTGCATTAGGAAAATCTGCTGTCAGGGACCTCTTCAGAGTGTTAAGAATCAACTATGTCAGTCTAAAGACTAAGGTGTGCCTGATCTAGGCTGTGGTCTTTGCAATTACTTACTATACATCTGAGAGCTGGACAATGATGAAGGACGACAGAGGAGGAACTGATGCTTTGAGTGTCGTGGTGGAGAAGAGTGTTGAATATACTATGGATTGCTAAGAGAACAAATATCTGTCCTGGAGAGAGTGACACCACGCTGTTCATTGGAGATAAGGATTGTGAAGCTCCATCTGATATACTTGGGGCATGTTGCCAGGAGGGGCCAGTTCTTAGAGAGGGACATTGTGGATAGAGGGATAGAGAGTTAGTACAGGAGAGGAGGACCTTGGATGAGATGGATTGACACAGTGATTGTGGCAATGGAGGCAGGTGTGCCAGAGACAGTGAGATTGATTGGCTCAGATTTGGGCAGGGCTCAGAGCTATTATTCATAGGATTGCTATGAGCTGTGGTCAACTCAATGACATATAACAACAAGAAGGAATAGTCTGCCATAAACATAAAGAACAGTGAATTTTCTTAAGGTTTATAATTAAAATTGAAAGGCTTGGACTCAGGAAAATGCAGGTGAGCAGAAGAAAAAACAACCACTTTGCTTGGTGTGTGTGTGTGGTTTTTTTTTTTTTTTTTTTTTTTTGAATGCCCACAAAAGAAGTTCAAGTTGTATAATGATGAGAAGACGCACTTTTTTTTTTTTTTTTTTTTTAAAGGACTTGCTTTACTTCTAAGGAGCCCTGGTTGCTCAATGGCTAAGAGCTGGAATGCTCACTGAATGTTTGGTGATTTGTAACCACTGTACATTCTGAGGGAGAAAGATGTGTTTATCCATTTCCAGAAAGATTACAGTCTTGGATGCCCAATGAGATGTCTCTTCTTAATCCTGTAGTTTCTAGGAGCTGGGAATTGACTCCACTACAATGGGTTTACTTTTGTTCCAATCTTGGCTTGACTTAGTAAAGAACAGTTTTATATCAGTGTTGAGGATGAAGTAGGAGTTGGGCTTCAGTCATTCACCAAGTCCTTGTGTGTCAGAAACTACAGCCATGGTCCATAAGGGAAATATTAGAAGGTATTTCCAAACTCAGTCTAGTAAAATAATTTCCATTTCATTTGTGCTATTAGTCTAGCAGTGTGGAAATGGAAGCTAGCAGGTGACAACCTCTCCTTGGCTCTCTGAGTCTTTAGAAAGGAGTTATTTGTATGGATATTTGCTTCAAATCTTAGAGTATTTTGATGAAACAGTCTTGACAAAAGATATTTGCCTGGTTCTTTTTCTCCCCTTTGTGTAATAATTTTAATAGTATTTGAACCATCCTGTGTTTTGTGGGTTTTCTCTTTGTCAAAAAAAAGTTAATAGATAATTCATATCCTTTACCTTTTCTCTGCTCAAGCACATTTTTTGTGACAATTGTAAGTTCTATAAAAAGGTTTAAGTGGCAGTTCTATTACACAAGTTAGTAAGCACTTAACATTGACCAAGAACTATGTGAGGTTCAAATCCATCAATATGCTATTTTATTTGAATTTCAAGTTATTGCTGTTTTCTTTGGTTTACGTGAATTTTGCAATGTGTAAACAGAGTATTTAAGTATTAGGAAATATTTTAGTTACATCAGAGGTCAGTGTTTTTTATTTTTTTGGTCATTTTAAAAAAAAATAGGAAAAGAGATGTTTGCTTCCAGAGATTATGAATAGATTATAAAAATCTATTTTTCAGACTCAGCTAGGTCACTATGCAGTATATTGATACAGAGATGTGGATTTGAAAAAGAAAAGTGTGAAGGAGAATTATTTCCTATTATAGAAAACACAGCTTGTTGATTAAAAAGGAGCTATTAGTGTTGTCAAGGAGCTTTGGCGGCTTTGCTCCTAGGGAGTTATGGGGCTAACTCAGAGGATATGCTTGCTTGGTGACTTGAATCAACCAGTGTTTCTGCCAGGGAAAGATGGACAATTTCCTCCTGGACAGTTCACAGCCTTGGAAAAACCAATGAAGGGTCAGTTATGACTCAAGAGCAATTAATAGTGGTATTACCAAGGTATTTGTGAATGGATATTTCTATGAATTTAAATACTTAACTAGTGAGTGAGCACAAATTAACAAAAGAGGAAAAAGAACAGAAGCAGCAAGTCTGGAATTTTGATGGCTGCTCTTGTGGGTGCCCACAATGATTCTGCGTTGAACAGGCCTTCAGCTAAAGCACCTACATTTCTTGAATTGTCCTAGGAGAAAACTGCTCTGAAATTGGAGGATCTATCTTTGAATCTAAACTCTACCACTTATGTATTGCATTCATTTGAACAAGTTACTTCACTTTTCTCTTTTTATGAGGCTCAGCTAGCTCATCTATAAAACGGGCACAAACAATAGGTACCTTGGAAAGTAGGGTGGGATTTTTCCCCCCAGGTATTTGAAACACAACTTTATTCTGGTTCTAAATGAAAAGGAATGAGAACAACAGTAACAAACAAGATTTTACCATGGAATATTGTGATTTGACTGCAGCTCAAGAAGGAAACAACTTCTCCAAAACAGTTACATATGCAGATCCTTTAAATGAAGGTTTTTCTTTTTAACTGCCACACTCACTCCGAAGCCCATTCATCTACTTCAGCATCCCAAAGATGAGCACACGCTTAACTAGATATAAAGTGGCAAACATGCAGTACCACTGACATCACAGGACAATCACCTATAAAATTAGACTTTTGATGCTGGGCTCCAGCTTCATTCTTTTAGAGATAGTCATCCTTGTCTAAGAGAGCAGTCCTCTGTGCAACCTCTAAATCATGCTCGTACTGGGCTGCCAAAGCTGGGTCCACGACGACTTTTGGTGCTGCAAGAACAGGCAGGGCAACAAACTCCAAGTTAGGGGCTCCAGTTAGTTTTCTAGGAAGCCAAAGGAGAGACTTTTCAAAGTTGTAGTTACTTTTGGCAGAAATATCATAGTACTGAAGATTCTTCTTTCGGTGGAAAATGATGGATTTTGCCTTAACTTTCCTGTCCTTAATGTCCACTTTGTTGCCACACAACACAACGGCGATGCTTTCACAGACTTGAGTCAGATCCCTCCCTATGCCAGTTAGGCACGTTCTTGTAGGTAAGTCTCGATGTTACATCAAACATTAGAATGACACACTGGGCTTGGATGTAATAGCCATCCCTCAGTCCCTCAAATTTTTCCTGGCCAGCTGTATCCCACACATCAAATGTAACCAGTCCTTTGTTGATGTGGAACATGAAGGAGTGGACCTCCACACCCCAGGTGGCTCCATACCTCTTCTTGAATTCACCAGTCAGATAATGTTTCATGAATATCGTTTGTCAAGTACCACCATTGCCCCAAACACAAGTTTGAACTGGACTTGTGGTTATCCTTGCATGGTCATTGTGATGGTTCTTCCAGAAGCATCTCTGGGCCCTGTCTGACGTTGAAAAGTTTTGATGGCAAAAAGTAAGAGAAAGATTGTAAACTCCCTAACCCTGGATTGGGTGCATAAAGGTTTTAATGTTGAGGATAGTAATTGTACAGCTACCCCCTAAGAAACAAGTCTTCACACTCCACCACTGCACCCCCTGGAGGAAAACAGTGAGGCCTCCTCTGCAAATATAGGAATTATTCTTTGTTTATATATTTTTTTTTAAAAACCAAACATCATCAATCTAAGAATTATTTAAGCTTATACTTTGTATGTGCAATTTGAATATTAAAAAGAGTAAACTTATCTTGGTGTCAACATAAAAATAGTAGAGATTATAATTAAAAAAATAGAAGGTAAACACTTTCCTTTGGTTAACCTGAAGAGATGCTAGTAACATGCCTTTAGTATGTGTATGTCTGGATCCAATCAGAAAAGAAAAATTATAGCTAAATTTGAAAAAGGAAAGATTTTTTAACAAGGAAAGGGATTAGAACAACAAGAAATTGGCTATAGAAAGTACAGAAAACTCTAAAGAGCACAAATTTAAAAACCTCACTGTCATGATGTCAACTCTGTTGAACTGAGACCTCAGAACTACTCTGCAGGGTTTACTCGGCTGTAACTACTGGGAAGCAGATTATAGATCTTTCTTCTGTGATATTGCTGGGTGAGTTTAATTGTCAGCCTCTCAGTTTCCAATCAAGTGCAAACCATTTGCATTACCCAGTACTTCTAACTGCTGGTGGCACCACTACCCTCATGGAGAACCAGAGCATTTAAGGAAGAAGCTCAGCTGCACATGGCTGGATAGATGTGGCCATGCCGAAGACTGCGTTAATGGCATTCATTGCAGATATACCTTTTGAAACTTGCCAGAAGTTTTTCAGTTTTTCATGGAAAGCAGTTCATGGGAGTGTGTTTCATTTGGGGCACTGTGCGAAGCTACAGCTGCCTGCTGAGGGGTGCCAGGGAAATCTACTGAGGGCTGCTGGCCACCACCCTGCAAACAGTGGGCACTAGGGATCTTGCTGTGCCAGGGGAGTATGCTAGGAGTGAAATGCCAACCACTTTCCTTTGGCAAAGTTTCACCTGTGAACTTTATTGATAAAATTTTACATCACATCAGATGACATAGCAAACACATATAAAGAGATGAGAGCCATTTTCATAGAAGTAGCAGCAATGGTGAATTTGAAGCTGAGAGTTACTGTGACTAGAGAAACATTTTTTAAAAATACAGATGAAATATGCACAGTAGGATTTATACTACAAAATGAAAGGCATAGGAGTTCTTGGCTGGTGTAAAGTCTAAGTGCTTAACTACTAATAACCTGCCGTTGTCTCAGAGGCAGGTTGTTAAACTACCTCTGAAATGTCACAGCCATGGACAATCTCATTGGCAATCAGTTCTTTGGTTTAATGACATAGCAGGGCTTACTTGTAGTTAGTTAGAGAGAACCTGCCTGTCCCTGTTTTTATCTTTTTGTGAATTGGATTTTTATTCCACCTCCCCAATGCAACTAAAATATGAACATTAAACTGAACAGAATACTATAAGAAACTTTATGAAACATTTATCTATTGACGTAAAATACTATTAGTGATATTACTCAGGATGCTATGTAGGAAACCCCACTGAACTCTTTGACATTTTATCTCTTGTTTTCTTCCTTTTGAGCAACAGACCCTCTTTGTTTATCTTGGGATAAGAAAAGCACAGAGCAGTACATGTCCCACTGTTGGTGACCAACTTGTCATCATTGTTGGATACTGTACGATTCACTGAACAGAATAGAAGGAGATTCAAAAGAAGAAATTGATCAAGTATGGTAATGAAAAAGAAGCATAAATAACACTAATATAAACAGTGATGATATAAATATACTTCCTGATAAGATACCACTTTGGCCTATGCTTTCTTTCCAACAGCCTTATGAATTAATTGGTGCTTGATTGATAGGTTGCAAACCACTGCAACAATTAGTTATTAAGTGAGTTTAATTGGCCAGAAACCACTGCCTGTTTTATTTGTTCAGAACTTTGTACTAGGATCTGTACATTTTATTAACAATGGACTTAATAAAAGAAACCCTCAAAAGGATTTAATGCTCTGCAGTTACTTAACCTTTGTTTCTTCTTTCATTTTTGTCCATTTAATAATTGGCTATTTGTATTTTAATTTGAAACTTAGGTATGTCTTTATTAGGTGTCATTGAATCAACTACTACTCATAGTGACCCTATCAACAGATCTCAACCTTGTCCTACCTACACCATCCTCAGGATCTCTGTCTCACTCAAACCCACTGTGGTAGTCACTGTGTCAATTCACCTTGTTGAGCAACGTCCTCTCTTGCCCTAACCCTCTACCTTTTTTAAAAATTTTTTTTCCTTTAATTGGGAAAAACATATTGGGGATACAAGGAGGTGAGGGTTGGGGGAAGAAAGGTGAGGATAGACCAGGATGCAGTTGCAGAGCTGCACAGTTTGGTCAGTGGGGGGAGCAGGTGAAGGAAATGATGAGGGTCCAGTGGGGACCAGATGCTACAGAGGAATGACAAGCATTTTCCAATGGTAATTAAACCAACTGTCTTATTGATTTGGGAATTGGATGCCGACTCTCTGGCTTCTTCATGCTGAACAGGGGCATAGGTGTAAAGGGGGGAAGGGAGGATGCTTTATCTCCTTACTGGTGGTCTTGGGTTAAAGTTGCTTGCCTTCTTGCTCTGTCAGAAGATATTTTTCTGTCATTTGCTCCCCTCTGGACTGCAAAGTGTTTTCCCAGGTGGGTCCAGTGGGGATGGCTGGTTGAACCCAGAGACTTCATCCTCCTTTGCTTCCTTAGCTGTCAGTTGTATTTCCTTTTTGTCACTGGCACTGGGTTCAGGGTTAATTCTGGAGTAAAACTCAGTGTTAAGGTTACTTATAGGAAAGGGAGCAAACCTAGAGAGAACAAACTTGTGAGTTACAAATAGAAGGGCTTTGAGGGTGTTGTTTTCAGGTTTACTGGGAGGGAGGGTGGCAGAATGTGGCCTAAGTAACATTCTCTGGATACCCTAGGCATTCTTGTTTTTTTTTTTCTCCCCTTCCCCACCCAGGAGTCAGATGGCACAATCGGGGGACTGAGGAGCTCACCCTGAGGGCTGCAACGGCTCACCTCTAGCCGGGGGCCGAGGGCAGCCTGCCCTGGGCAGGGCAACACCCCCTAGGAGCTGGCTGGTATACTCCCCCTCCAATTGCCCCTACGCCGGACTGGTCCCCTCGCCTGACTGAGGACTCTGTGGTCAGGGATAGTGTCTCCCATTCCAGCACTACCACTTTTACCCCCCCATAAGTAGCCATACTATATTTTGAAGTAGGTGTCACTGCCCTCCCCCTTTATATATGATAAAGGGAACCTGAGAATTATGAACAGACTACCCAGAGGTCTAACCATCTTTTGGCAGAAGCATCCAACAGAACAAAATATGTGGTGCATTTAGGATGTTGGTCCTCTTGTGCACGCTGCCACTGTTAAGGTCATCAGACTCACAGTGACTTTCAGCAATCCATTCTATAGGTAATCGTCTTCTTTTGCCTGTCCAAGGAAACCCAAACCTGCAGATGGCGGGCATGCTTTCCATCCCCCACCTCCTATGCGGGTGGCCAGTGGGGCATGCGCCCCCCCCCAGCGTGGGTGGCCGGCAGGGGTGCGCAGCCCCCCACAACGCGGGCGACCATTGGGGGTGCCCCCCCACCCCGCAGCATGGGCGCTCGGTGGCCATGTGGCCCCTCTTGTGCAGATGGCTGGCGGGCGCCCGCTTCCCCCACTGCCGCCATCCTGGCTCCAAGAATTCTCTCCAGAACAAGTCCACCTTGCGGCAGTGTGGTGGCTTCACTGTACCAGTCTTGAGGAGGACCGGTGCCCAGCATCCATCCTGGGTGAGGAAATCCATTGGTTCCAGCTGTGGAAGCCTCATGGAGCTGCAGCGGCTGTGTGGCGTGGCAGGGATCTGTGGGAGGGGGTTGGGAGCCACGAGACTCACCCATTCCTCCTTGGGAATCCTTGAATTCCTGTTGTTGAGCCTCGATCTTCACTGAGGGCCAGTCATCAACTGTTTAAGTGTTCAATTATCAATAAGCTGAAGTCTGTAGGAGGCCATAATGGCCCTGCTTTAAGTGGTTCACTGCTCCCACAGCTCACCACGCTGTCTCTGCCTCCGCCACCATCTTAGATCTCCAACCCTCTACCTTTTGCATTGTGATGTCTCTCTTCAAATGGACTGATTTCTTCTGATAATAGACCCAAAGTAGGTGAGACAAAGTTTCATGATACTCGCCTCTGTGGAGCACTCTGATTGAACTCCCTCCAAGATGTATACTTGTTACTTAGACACACACACACACACACACACACACACACACACACACACACATTCCAGAAGGCAGCAGAGCATGGAAACACTGCACGGTTCAAAAATTGTGAAGGGCGTATGCCAGGGATGTGTCCTATCTCCATATATTTTCAATCTATATGAAGAACAGATTACCCAGGAGACTGGGCTCTGTGAAGAGAAATGTGGCATCAGGATTAAAGGAAGACTCATCAACAATCTGCATTATGCTGATGGCAAGCCTACTTGCTGAAACTGAGGAGGTTCTAAAGCACTTGCTGCAGAAAGTCAAGAACTGCAGCCTTCAATATTGATTGAAGCTCAACATGAAGAAAACAATGATTCTCACCACTGGGCTGATTAGCAGCCTTATGATTGATGGTGAAGAGATTGAGATTGTTAACAGCTCCAGGTTGCTTGGCTCCACAATGAAAATTATTCGTACCAGCATCCAGGAAATTAAAAGATGAATTGTTCTGGGAAATTCTGCTGTCAGAGACCTCTCCAAAGTACTGAAGAGCAATGATGTCAGTTTGGAGACTGAGGTTCACTTGATAAAGGCCCATAGTCTTTGCGATTACATGCTGTCTATCAGAGAGCTGGACAATGACTAGGGATGATAGAAGGAGAATTGATGCCTTTGAGCTGTGGTGCTGGAGAAGAGTATTGAATATGCCATGGACTGCTAAGAGAACAAGCAAGTTTTTCCTAGAGAGAGTGAGAGCAAGCTGCTCCTTGGAGGCAGGGATTCTGAAGCTTCGTCTGATATACTTTGGACATATTGCAAAAAGGGAACAGTTTTTGGAGAGGGATGCTTCCGTGTCATCCAATTCCTTCTGATACAGTGACTCTGTGTACTCCTCCCATCTTCTCTTGATACTTACTGCATGATTTAACATTCTATCCAAAGTGTCCTTAAGTATTGCCACTCGTGGCTTGAATTTGTTTTTCAGCTCCTTCAGCTTAAGAAACGCTGAGCGAGTTCAGCCCTTTTGATTTTCTGACTCCAGCTCTCTGCACATTTCATTATAGTATCTTGCTTTGTCGTCCCGAGATGCCTTTTGAAATTTTCTGTTCAGTTCTTTGATTTCTTGGTTTCTTCCTTTAGCTTTGGCTTCTTGGTGCTCCAATGCAATACTCAGAGTTTTATCTGACATGCAGTTTGGTCTTTTCTTCTTTTTCAGCCTTTGTAATGATCTTTTGCATTCTTCATGGACGATTTTCTTGATATCCTCCCAGAGTTCATTTGGTCTACGCTCATTGGTGCTGAAGGCCTCAAATCTGTTCCTGAGATGATTTAGAAATTCGAGTGGGACATACTTAAGGTCAAATTTGGTTCTCATGGACTTGATTTAATTTTCCTCAACTTCAGCTTGAACTTGCATATGAGTAGTTGGTGGTCTGTCCCACAATCAGCACCCGGCCTGGTTTTCACTGCTGATATTGAGCTTCTCCAGCGAGTCTTTCCACAAATACAATCAATTTGATTCCTATGCATATCATCAGGTGAGATCCATGTGTATAGCCTGCATTTATGTTTCTTATAAAAGGTATTTGCAATGAATCAATCATTGAATGTGCAGAACTATATCATTCTATCTCCAGCCTCATTTCTCTCACTGAGCCCGTGTTTTCCAGCTACTGATTCTTCTTCCCTGTTTCCAACCTTTGCATTCCAGTCACCCATTATTATCAATGCATCCTGATTGCATGTTTGATCAATTTCTGACTGCAAAATTTGTAGAAATCTTATATTTCCTCCTCTTTGGCTCTAGTTGTTGGTGCATATATTTGAATGATAGTGGTATTCACTGGACTTCCTTGTATGCGTATGGATATTATCCTGTCTCTCACCACATTGTATTCCAGGATAGACCTAGAAATTACTTTTTAATTATGAAACCAACCCCATTTTTTCTCACCGTTTCATCCCCGGCATAGTAAATCATATGATCATCTGATTAAAAATGTCCCATGCCAAGACATATAAAATAAAAAAAATACGTTAAAAAGATGCATTAATACTAACTAGTGACTGGAATGCAAAAATTGGAAACAAAGAAGGACTGGTAGTTAGAAAGTAAGGCCTTGATGACAGAAATGAGGGTGGAGATATAGTATTTTGTGTACTGAATGAATGAATTAATGATATATTACTCATTGTTACTTAAGAAAATATAGATGGTCTACCTGTGTTTCACTGACTATTCAAAGGCATTTGACTCTGTGGATCACAAAAAATTGTGGTTAACCTAGAGAAGAATGTGAATCCCAGAACACTTGATTGTACTTATGGGAAACCTACACTTGGACCAGGAAGCAGTCCTCAGAACGGAGCAGGGTAATACTGCATGCTTCAAAATCAGGAAATGAGTGTGTCAGGGATGCATCCTATCTCCATACCTTTTCAATTTATATGCAGAACATATCATTAAGGAGGCTGGGCTTTGTGAGGAAGAATGTGGTATCAGAATTGGAGAAAGACTCATCAACAACCTACATTATGCAGATGATATAACCTTGCTTGCAGAAACTGAGGAGGTGCTTGCTGTAGAAGGTCAAGGACTAGTCATAAATAAGGGTTGAAGCTTAACATCAAGAAGACAAAGATACTGACCACTGGGCCAATTGGCAGCACCATGATGGATGATGTTGTTAATAGTTACGGCTTGCTTGGCTCCACAATCAACCCTCTTGTCACCAGCAGTCAACAAAAAAAAATGAAATGAATTAGGTAAATCTGCTGTCAGGAACCTCTCCAGAGTACTGAGAAACAACAATGTCAGTGTAGAGACTAAGGCACACCTGATTCAGGCCATGGTCTTCACAATTAGTTGCTATGCTTCAGAGAGCTGGCCAATGAGTAAGGATTACAGAAGAAAAATTGATGCATTTGAGTTGTGGTGCTGTAGAAGAGTCTGAACATACCATGAACCACCAAGAAAAGAAATGTCTGTCTTGGAGAGAGTGATGCCAAGGGTCTTCCTGGAGGCTAGAATTTTGAAGTTCTGTCTCACATATTTTGGGCATGTGTCCAGGAGAGACCAGTCCTTGAAGAAGGACATCATGCTAGAAAGGGTGGAGGGACAGCCCAGAAGAGGAAGACCCTGAATTAGATGGATCGATGCAGTAACTAGGGCAATGAGGATAGGTGTGTCAGAATCAGTGAGACTGGCTCAGGACAGGACAAGCTTCAAAGCTGCTGTACATAGGATCACTATGAGTTGCAGGTGACTCAACAGCACATAACAACAGCAGCAGAAGCAGCAGCAACGACAACAGGCGGTAACTATACACATGATCTTGAATTGAATTGACTATATCCATGGAAAGAAACTTTGGAGAAGCTCATTATCAGTTGAGGAATGGCTATGGAACAGACCATCAACTCATATGCAAATTCAAATAAAAGGTGAAGAAAATGTTTTGAAAACAAGTCCATGAGAACCAAATTATAACCTTGGGTATACACAAACTGAATTTTAAAATAATATTTAGAATATACTTGATGTTATTGTTAGGTTTATAAAATTTAATGATTGAATACCAGACAAGTTGTGGAATGACATCAAGACATCATCTATGAAGAAAATAGAAGGTCATTACAAAGACAGGGAAGAAAGAGAAGACCAAAATGGATGTCAGACAAGACTCAAACTTGCATTGAAATGAAAAGAAGCTAAAACAAGTGAAAGGAGTGCAAATATAAGAGAGCTGAACAAAAGACATCAAAGGGCAACTCAGGAAGACAAAATATTATCGTGAAATGTGCAAGAAACCAGAGTTAAATAACTAGAGGGAAGAACATGTTTGCGTTTCTGAAGCTAAGTGAACTGAAGAACCAGTCCAAGCCTTTAGTTGTAACATTGAAGAATTCCATGGGCAAAATCTTGAATGATGCAGTAAGCATCAAAAGAAGATGGAAGAAATATTCAGAGTCACTGTACCAAAAAGAATTGGTGTACATGGAACAATTTCAGGAAATCAATACTACTAAAGGAAGAAGTCCAAGCCTTACTGAAGGCATTGTTAAAAAATAAGGCTCAGGAATTGAATTGATGGACTACCAATTGAGATATTTCAGGAAACAGATGCAACCTTGGATATGCTCACCAATCTCTGTTATCAGATATGGAAAACAGCTACCTAATTATTTGACTGGATTCTTGTTGTATACCATCAAGTCAAAAGCAACCTATAGCTGACCTCCAGTGGGTTTTCAGATGTTGCTTGGGAAGAGAGATTCTTATTTATTCCCATTTTTTAAAAAAATGATGATCTGAAAGAGTGTGGATATTACTGAACAATATAATTAATGTCACATACAAGTAACCTCTTACTGAAGATAATTCTAAAAAGGATTGGATCAGTACATTAACAGGGAACTAACAGAAATTCAAGCTGGATTCAGAAGAGGAGGTGACATGAGGGATAATATTGCTGATGTCAAATCGATCTTGGTTGAAAGCAGAGAATGACATAAAAATATTTACTGGTGTTTTATGGAGTTTGCAAAGGCATTGGATTGTGTGAGTCATAACAAATTACAAATAATAACATTGAGAAATATGGATATTCCAGAACACTTTGTGCTCATAGGCAACTTATACGCTTAATTATGTAAATTATTAATTCTCATCAAGCTGACATTCCTTGTCACACAGGATAAGAATTAACAAATAATGACTGTGTGAGACACAATGAATGAAGAATAGTGTGAATCACAATGTATACAAACTTTGTAAGCAAACCAATAAAAAAAGAAAAAAGAATTATCAAAGAATAAAGATAAATTAAAAAGAAAATAAACTCAGAGAGATTATATTTTTGCATTCAATTTAAGGCTGGGGAAGGAGTCATAAGAAATATCATAGAGGCACTGCATATACATTGAACTTGTATGTGTATCACATCGGAATTTTCTTACTCCATTCAAGAAATATGTAATTTTTTTATGGGTGAGAACCATGTATTCTTTGCTTAATTAAAGCAAACTCCAGTAACCTTTGCTAAGTTGGTCTGAGCAGGCCATACTCACTATATAGATAGCAGGGAGAGCTTTTTGACTAATAAGAATATTAAATAATGTGACAAAATTTTACTAGTATCAAAGAATTTCATAGAGAAATTAAGAAAAGATATGTTTTTAAAAATTTTCATTTTTCTTTTTCAAGGCTTACAAATCATATTAGTTTTTCATACATTCATAGACATTTTTATTTCATAACATTAATTATCATTGATTAATGATATTAATAATTACAATGTAAAACTAACTCTCACTATGTAGTCCCTTTCTCTTCACCCAGCCTATCAATTTATTACATTTTACTCCCCTTTCCCCACCCTTCCTATCCCTGTTAACTGCCACAACTGATTGTATCTGTATGTAAACCTTTCTTTAGCTTTTTATAACAGAGACATTATACCATAACTGTGTTTTGAAAGCCCTGCTGACCCAAAGGCCATGTCTCTCTGACTGTTTTAATCCATCAGCAGCTCCATAAAAGAAAGATGGGCAGTCTCCTTCTATGGGATATGTAGCCTCAAAAGTCTGAAGACGAGCCAGCTAGGAGTTAGTTCCCACTTGATGCCAATAGGAGAATGATGCCTTTACTCTCCTGAGTAGTTCAGGCTTGTGTGTGTGACTTGTCTCACTCAATAGCAACATTTGTGCTTCTGATTGGACCCTTTTGATGATTTTGTAAGCTTTTAGTTAAATTTATTAATCTTTTAAAAATCATAGCATAATCAAATTTAAATTACATGGCCCCCAAATCAGTAAAAATACTATAATACAACCATGAACTATCACCTCACTCCAGTAAGACTAGCAAAATTTAACAGAACAGCAAGCAACAAATGCTGGCGAGGTTGTGGAGAGACTGGAACCCTTATTCACTGTTGGTGGGACTGTAAAATGGTGCAACCACTGTGGAAAGCATTGTGGCGCTTTCTCAAAAAGTTGCAAATAAAGATACCATTTGACCCAGCAATTCCACTACTGGGAATATACCCTAAAGAGACCATAAATGACATCCAAGTAGATATATGTATACCCATGTTTATCGCGGCTTTGTTTACAATAGCAAGGAGTTGGAAACAACCTAAATGCCCATCAACAAACGAATGGCTAGAGAAGCTGTGGTATATTCGCACAATGGAATACTATGCTGCATTGAAAAACAAGGAACTCATGCAATATTATTCAAAATGAGTGACCCTGGAGGACATTATGCTGAGTGAGGTATCTCAGTCACAAAGGGACAAGTGCTATATGGTGCCACTGTTGTAGAATGAGGCTGGCATTGGGGTGGGGGTAAGACTGAGAAAAACTGGATGAAATATGTTTACGGCATTAAAGTCTATGGGGGAGAGAATAGTCTAAAAGTATTATATTTTAGGGCATTATTTTTATCGTAGGAGTATGCAATGAGGGTTGCAGAGTGGATTCTATTTGGGGTTGGGGGTGGGGTTGGGGGAGGTGCGGGGGGATTGTGTACCAATGAGGGAGTTTTTCTTTTGCTTTTCAAGGAGAGGAGCAAATGGGGCGGGGGAGCGGGGAGAAGGGTGCAACAATGAATGACTGGAATTCCAAAATCTCTGTAGATGTTCATTGAAATGAAAAATAAACAAACTAAATTAATAAAAAAAATACTATAATAACTAATGGTCTTACCAGAGGAAAAAAAACCAGGTCATAAATGGTTTATTGTTGTTGTTTTTAGGTGCCATTGAGTCAAGTACAACCCATAGTGACTCAGTGAACAACAAAGCTCTATCCTGTGCCATCCCCTACTTCCTGACACACTGCCCGTTGCAGCAGCCACTGTGTCAATTTGGTTGAGATCTTCTTCTCTTTCTGTCTTTAACTTACCTTCCTACTTTCCAAGTATGATTTCCCTTTCCAAGGAATAACCTCTCTTAGCAACATACCCAAAGTAAGTGAGACAAAACTTTATCATCTTTGCCTCCAAGGAGCACTCTAGCTGTACTTTCTCCAAGACATATTTATTTGTTCTTTTGGAAATCCGAGGAATGTTCAGTACTCTTCTCTCTTCAGTACTCTTCTTCAACATCACATACTCATAGGTGATGTCATCAATAGTAGCCAGTCTTTAATTTCCTTCCAGATATTTCCAGTTACTTGTTTACAGAGGCTTTCCTTATAAACTCTACCCTTTCTAATACAACCTGTGTAAGGATCTCTGCTAATCCTGAGGTATACACATAAAAGCAACAGGATATGCTTGCGATGGTGCCATAAACCATCCTTTTCTGCTAACAGAAAACTTGGTGTGTTCTTAGTGTTATTGTTATTATGTGCCATCGAGCCACCTGTGACTCATAGGATAGTAGCTCTAACCCTGTCTTGTCCTGAGTCAGTTTCACTGACTCCAACACACCTAATTCCATTGCCCCAATTACCGTGTCAATCTATCTCATCTGAGGTCTTCTTCTCTTGTGCTGTCTCTCCACTCTTCCAAGCATGATGTCCTTCTCCAAGGACTGGCCCCTCCTGGCCATGTGCCCAAAGTATATGAGATGGAGTTTTAAAATCCTTGCCTCCATACTATTTCGAACAATAGTCTAAAAATTTTTTTTTCAGACTACTCCTAGGCCTGCAGAACAAAAAGACTTATAAACCAATTACAAAATGGGCAAAAGACATGGAAAGACTTTTCACAGAGGAAGACATTCAGGTGGCCAACACACCGACGAAGAAATGTTCAAAATCACTGGCAATTAGAGAAATGCAAATCAAAACCACAATGAGATACCATCTCACACTAGGAGCAGTGGCAATGTTTAGGAGGGCAGCAAGCAATAAATGTTGGAGAATATGTGGAGAGGTCGGAACTCTCATACACTGCTGGTGGAACTGTAAAATTGTGCAACAACTCTGAAAAATAGTTTGGCATAGAAACTCAGTATGATCCAGCTATTCCACGACTAGGTTATATACCACAAGGAAATTAGAACTATGATACAAACAGATTTGTAGACTAATGTTCATAGCAGTGCTATTCACCATCACAAGAAGGTGGAAACAGCCCAAATGTCCAACCACTACTGAATTAATAGAAAAATTATGGCACATTCACACAATTAAATACTATGCAGCACTTAGGAGCAACAATTTTGAAAAATACTTTGTAACCTGGGAGAGGCTAGAGAGTACTGCGCTGAGTGAAATAATACAGTCTCATAAGGACAAATACTGAGTAAGACCATTATTGTAAAATCAGAAGGATAACTAGTAAAAAATGTGCAGGGTCTTAAGGGATGGGGACAGAAGGGGTGAGAACAAGTAGGGGGGAAACAACAGGGCTTTACAGTTTGGTGGGTGGAATGAGAGGGGGAAGTAAATGGGAAGGATCTGGTAAAAAAGACAAGGTAATGATGTTCAAGATCCAATTGTGATTGATTTTAGAAAACATAATGTTTGAGAATGATCTTATGAAACACAATGTGAATAGTGTGAAACACAATGGATATAAACTGTGCAGCAAATCAATTAAAACATAATATAAAATAGAATATGTGAATGATTGTATGAAACACAATGCATATGAATGAAATATAATGTATTATTATCTGAAAACCAATAACGATATTAAAAAAAATCCTTGCCTCCAAGGAACAACTTGGTTTCATCCTCTTCAAGATAGACCTATTTGTTCTCCTTGCAGTCCATGGGGATGCATGGTAAGTTCAATACTTTTCTGTACAACACTACTCAAAGTCATTAATTCTTCTGTCATCCTTAGTCATTGTCCAGCTCTCTGATGCATAGCAAGAAACTGCAAAGATCAGGGTCTGGGTCAGGCACACCAGAGTCTCTGTACTGACCTCATTGCTCTTTAACACTTTTGAAAAGGTCCACAAGAGTAGACTTCCCCAGTGCAATTCATCTTTTAATTTCCTGACTGCTGGTGCCAACAGTGTGGATTGTGGAGCCAAGGAAGCTGCCATTGTTAACAACCTCAATCTCTTCTGCATCTATCCTGGTCCTGCTAATTGGCTCGCTGGTGAGAATCTTTGTCTTATTGATATTAACCTTCAATCCATATTGAAGACTATAGAGTCTTTGATATTCTGCAGCGAATGTTTCATGTTTTCCTCTAAGTAAGCAAAGTTGTAGCATCTGCATAGTGCAGGTTGCTGATGAGTCTTTCTGTAATCGTTATGCCACATTCTCCTCATTAAGTCCAGCCTTATAAATGAGATGATCAATATCCAAATTGGAAAGTTATGGAAACAGGAGGGATCCCTGACTCACTGACTTCCTCATTTTGAACCATGCAGTGTTTCCTTACTCTGTTCTGACATGTCTCCTTCCTGGTCCACATAAAGGTTTTGCCTGAGCAGAGTCAATTGTTTGGGGATTCCCATTCTTCTTGAGGTTAGCTACAATTTGTTTTGATCTACACAGGCAAATGCCTTTGCATAGGCAGTAAAACACAGACAAACCTTCCTCTGGCACACTTTGCATTCAGCCAATATCCATATGACTTTATCCATTGGTGATAAAGTCTCTAGTGCCAAGGCCTCTTCTAAACCCAGTTTGTATTTCTGGTAGTTCTCTGTTAATGTAATATTCCAGTCATTTTTCTGACAATCTTTAGCAGGATTTTACTTGTGTGTGCTATTGATAATGTTTGATAATTTCTACACTCTGTCAGATCACCTTTATTTGGGGGCATAGGAATAAATCGAATCTCTTCTAGTCAGTTGGCCAGGTGGTTGTCTTCCATATTTCTTAGCACAACCTGGTAAGCATGTCCAGGGCAGTATTTGTTTGTTCAAATATGTCTATTGGCATTCTGCCAATTCCTGGGGCCATGTTTTTTGCCAACTCCATCAAAGCAGCTTGGACTTGCTTCTTCACAACCATTACTTCTTGTTCATACATTGTTTCATGAAATTCTTCTTTGTCAGCCAATTCTTTTTGGTATAGTGACTCTGTATTCTCCCTCAATCTTCTTTTAATGCTTCCTAGATCATTTAATATTCTGCCTATAGTGTCTTTAAGTGCTGCAACTTGAGGCTTAAATTTGTTTGTTAGCTCCTTTAGTTTAGGGAATGCTGAGTGAGTTCAGCCCTTTTGATATTCTGTCACCAGCTCTTGGCACATTTCATTATAATACTTGGCTTTGTCTTCCCAAGCTGACCTTTGAAATCTTATGTTCAGCTCCTTAGCTGATTAATTTCTTCACTTTCCTTTGGCTTTACAGAACTCTAGTGCAATATTCAGAGTCTTTTCTGACATCCATCTTGGCCTTTTTTTCCTCCTCTGACATTGCAATGACCTTTTGCTTACTTTCTGGATGATATTATTAATGTCGTCCCATAGCTCATCTGATCTTCGTTCATTAGTGTTCAAAGTCTCAAACCTGCTCCTGAGATAGTTCTGAAATTCTGGTGGCATAGATTCAAGGTCAAATTTTTGGTTCGTGTCTACTCAATTTAACCTTCTTTTGCTTTAGTTTGAATTTGCATATGAGTAGTTGATGGTCTCTTCCACAATCAGCCCCTTACTTAGTTTTCACAGCTTCTCTAATGATTCTTTCCACAGATGTAATATATCTGATTCCCATGTATCAGGTGAAATCCATGTGTATAGTCTGAGTTTGTTTTTTTATAAAAGATACTTGCAATGAATAAAACATTTGATTGTACAGCATGCTATCATTCTATCTCCATTCTCTTTTCTGTCACCAAGTCCACATTTTCTGACTACTGAGTCTTCTTCCTTGTTTTGAACTTTTGCATTCCAGTCACCCACTATTATTAATGTATCATGATTGTGTGTTTGATCAATTTCTGACTACAAAAGTTAGTGGAAATAATCTGTTTCCTTCACTCTGGCTCTGGTTGTTGGTGCATATATTACAACATTGTATTTCAAGATGGATCTAGAAATGACTTTTTGAACTATTAGACCACCCCATTTTTCATCACCTTTTCATCTCCAGCATAGTAGATGAGATGTTTGAATAAAAAAAAATGCCAGCCCATCTCATTTCGCTGATGTCAATATTCATACGTTCTACTTCTTTCTTAACAATGTCCAATTTTACATCATTCATGCTTCTCACAATCCACATTCCAATCACTAGTGTCTACTAAGCAAACAGAAAGCCTAGGGCTATGAATTTTGTTTACTCTAGGCTGTAACAATTTTTCTTTTGATTTCTTAACTGCTGGTGCAAAGAGCATTGATTGTGGAAACTAGCAAGCTGAAATTGTTAACAATTTCAATTTCTTCTCCATTTATCATGGTGCTACCAATTGGCCACTGGTGAGAATTTTAACTTTCTTGTTGAGCTTCAACCCATATTGCAGACTAGAGTCCTTGACCCTCTGCAGCAAAGGCTGCAGATTCTTCTCAGTTTAAGCAAGCAAGGTTATGACAACTGCATAACAAAGATTGTTGAGTCTTCCTCTAATGTTAAAGCCACATTCTTCCTTATAAAATTCAACCTCTTGGATGATCTGCATACAGATGAAAAGATATGAAGGCATGAAGCATCTCTGAGACAATCTTTTCCTGATTTTGAACCATGCAATGTTTCCTTGCTCTGTTCTGATGATTGCCTTCTGTCCAAGTATGGGTTTTGCATGAGCACAATCAGGTGTTATGGGATTCCCATTCTTCTCAAGGGTGGTCATGAGGCTAACTCAAGGTTAATAATTTGTTGTGATGCACACAAGATGTCTTGACTATGCCTTTGCATAGTCAATGAAACACAGACATTCCTGTGGTACTCTCTGCTTTCGGCCAAGATTCATCTGATATTGATGATGATGTCTCTAGTGCATGGCCTTTTTTAAACCTGGCTTGCATTTCTGGTAGTTCTTTGTGGATGTATTGTTTCAGTCATTTCTGGGTAATTTTCAGCAGGAGTTTACTGGTGTGTGGTACTAGTGATACTGTTTGATAATTTCCTGCACCCTATTAGATTGCATTTTTTTTCCTATGGAAATAAATATGGGTCTCTTCCAGTCAGTCTCCAGAGTACAATAGAGCAACAGTGTCAGTCTAGAGACTAAGGTGTGCCTGATCTAGGCCACAATTTTTGTGATTACTTGCTATGCATCAGAGAGCTGGACAATGACCAAAGATGACAGAAGAAGAATTGATGCCTTTGAGCTGTGGTGCTAGAGAAGAGTACTGAAAATATCATGGACTGTCAAGTGATCTAAACAAGTATGTCTTGGAGAAGATGAAACCAGGAAGCTTCTTGGAGGCAAGGATTTTGAAGATCCATCTCACTTCGGAAATGTTTCTAGGAGGGACCCATCCTTGGAAAAAGTCATCATGCTTGGAAGGGTGGAGGGACAGCACAGGAGAGGAAGACCTCAGATGAGATGTATTGACACAGTAACTGGGGTAATAGGGGTAAATATGTCAGAATAAATATGCCCAGATTAGAGCAGGTTTCAGAGCTATTGTGCATAGGGTCACTATTACTCATAGTTGACTCAACAGCACATGATACCAACAATAAATTACAACAAGTTAATGATCATGAATAGTTATCAGCTTGTCTTGCTTATTGACCAAGTAGCAGTCCCATTTAGGGACAGAGGATAGGCTTGGCCTTTGAACCAGTAGGCAGGCATATGGCCAATATCAGCAGAAGTATAGAAAAATACATCATCAGCAAATTCCCTGAAGAATCTGGGAGAAACACTTTTTAAGGGCTAGAATGGCTACTTAGTCAGTTATTTTCTCTTTCTATGTCTCCCACTCTCACAGGAAATGACTAGAAGCAAAGTTTCAGAGGAAATAGGAAGCGAAGTAAAAAACAGATGCATCAAGGTGAAGAAGTCCCCTTCTTAGGAATGCAGGGGATCCATACCCCAACCGATCCCACAGGTCCCCAGGTGGGGTCTATGAGCAGGATCTGGAGACTGGGAATCAATAAATTAGTGCCCACCTGAGGCCGCCCTCACTCTTTCTGCTGCATCATCCCATAAAGCTTGGTTGAGTCCACTCCTGACTTTCAAGGGGTGCTTCCCCCCTTTCTTCTTTCCTTTTCTCTTTAACTTGACTTATCTCTCTTTTATCAACTATGCCTCCTTTAATAAACCTTTTAGCTTGATTTACTAAATGAAAACAAAACAAAACAAAACACCTAAAAAAAACAGTCTTCTAGTTGCTTCTCGATGTCTTGTCTCACTTTTTCTTAGTGAATAAGTCTGTCTCATTCTTATTTCTGCTTAGTAGAAATTACATTTGGGAGCAGTAGAACTGGTGTCTGTCAAATAGATATAAACCCTAATTATGCAGATTGAGCATCCCAAGAATAATTTATCACCATAGCGTCCTAAGATCAGAGTTGGAGGTTAACCTGGGAGAACCTACCCAGGCATTTACTATCATCCTCTCCAAGTATACATGTCCTCAGAGGCTGAGGTGAAAGTTCTGAATGTATGTTCAAATGTTTGTACTTAAATCAAGGACTAATGAGGAGAATGTCAATTAATTCTGAAATACATTATCATTTTAAAGATTTGTTTGAAAAAACAAAACCAAAAAAATCTAAAGCAGCATTGTTCTCTCAAGGAAGAAGACTAAAAAGATAATTAGCCATCAGTAGAATACCCCATGCTACAGGAACAGTAGGGCAGGACAACTTCTAAAATCCACAAAAATAAAAATTAGCACGGAGACCTAGACCCTCATTAGTACTGAGTGGCAGGAAGGCTATTAATATTGATGAACAAAATGATAATTCTTGGTCAGTCCCAGTTTATATAGTAGGGTTCTAGGGAAGTAGAGAATGACATATTCATATTCCCCTTTGCATTTAAAATAGCCAGTAACTGTAATTTCTTTAGCACATTCCTGAATCATTATGCCCGCCTCAATAAAACAGATTGAAAGGCACAATTCAGCATAAAATAGATTTTTTCCCCTTTCTTCTTCTGTTACTTTTAACAACCACCTCACTGTCTTTCTGAGGCCAGACTCAACTTAGAGAGATGGAGATCAGAATAACAATCAGGGTTATTACTTAACCAAGCCGGATAAGAGGAGGCATGTTGATGTGTGGTTCAAATAGGATTCTAATTCCTCCCCTCCAAACAGAGCTCAGTTCCAGCATTACGTGCTTTCCCTCTGTCGGGGTCAGAGATGACCACATGGAATTTCTGTGAGGAGGCGGAGAAATGATTTCTTATTCTCCTGAGGTGGCCAGCTTCTCAAGAAGTGTAAGAGTGGAGTGAGAAGGATTGGCTTTGTCACACTTTTACATAATTTGTCCACAATTTTACTAGAAAAGACACAGAGTGAGATCCTCATGTGTCTCCTTGGAGACAGGCAGCAACAATGACTACCCCTGTTTTAATTTCATCCCAATGGGCTAAAAAAAAAATTCTTTCCATTGATGCTGCTGTTGTTATTTTCTGTTGAGTTGGATCCAATTTATTTTAGCTGATGCTCCAGAGGGTTTTTTAGGCATGAAATCACACTGATGTTGATTGCCCATCTTTTTCCTGTGGAGTTGCTGGTAGATTTGAACCATGTATCTTTGGATTGACAGAGTAGCTTTTTACCACTCAGCCACCAGAACTCCCTTGTTGTTGTTAGGTGCCCTCGAGTTCTAGTACAATTCACAGTGACCCTATGAACACTGTTCTCTCCTGTATTGCTGTGGTAACCATGTCAATCCAGCTGGATGAAGGGGATCTCTCTCATCCTTCATCCTTCGAGCATCACATCCTTCTCCAAGTAATAGCCTCTCCTAGCAACATGTCCAAAGTATGTGAAGTGAAGTCTCATAATTTCTATCTCCAAAGAGCACTCTGGCTGCACTCTCTTCAACACATACCTGTGTGTTCTCTTGGCCATCTATGGGATGTTCAAGTGCTCTTTTCCAACACCACAGCTCAAAGACTTCAATTCTTTTTCTGTCATCCTTATTCATTGTCGAGCTTTCAGATGCATAACAAGTAATCAGAAAGACGAGGGCCTGATCCAGACACACCTTAGTCCTCAAACTGACATCATTACTCCTTATTAATTTGGAGAGGTCTTTAACTGCAAATTTTCGCAGGGCGATGTGTCTCCTTATTTCTTGACTGCTGGTATGAAGGGTGCTAATTGTGGATCCAAGGAAGATGAAGCTGTTGCAGTTTCAATCTCCTCCTCATTTATCATGATATTGCCTATCAGTCCAGTAGTAAACATCTTTGTCTTCTTGACTTTGAAATGCAATCCCTACTGAAGGCTGAATTTCTTGATCTTCTGCAACAAGTGCTTCAAGTCCTTCTCACTTTCAGCAAGGAAGGTTGTGCCATTTGCATAACACAGGTTATTGATGAATCTCCCTCCAATCCCGATGCACATTCCTCATAATAGAATCCAGCATCTTGGATGATTTTTATAGCATACAAATTGAATAGGTATGGAGAGAGAATACAATCTTGACACACTCCCTTCTCAATTTTAAACCATGCAGTGTTTCCCTGCTCCAGTTGCACAACAGCCTCTTGGTCTAGGTATAGGTTCCACATGAGCACAATTAAGTGCTCTGGGATTCCCATTCTTCTCAATGTCAGCCACACCTTGTTATGATCCACACAGTCAAATGCCTTTGCATAAAATCAATAAAGCAAAAATAGACATTCTTCTGGTATTCCTTTCAGCTAGGATCTATCTAACATTGCCCATGATATCTCTGGTGCCACGGTCTCTTCTAAATCCTGCTTGAACTGGCACTTTCCTATCCACATACTGTCTCATAATTTTTAAATGATCTTCTTGTTTTGTTGTTGTATCCTGCTTGAACTTCTGGCAGTTCCCTATCTACTTACTGTTCTCACCATCTTATTAGATGCCATCAAATCTGGTCCAGCTATTAATGCCTGTATGAACAAAAGAAGGAAATACTGTCTGGACTCATATCATGCTCACAATCACTGCTGTACCTAAATCTATTGTTGCAGCCTTTGCCGATCTATCTTATAAAGAGCTTTTCTGTTTTTCACTGACCCTTTACTAAGGATGATATACTTTTAGTGGTCCTTATTCAATATTAATCACCAACAGGATAATTAAAAGTCAAGAGTTCATTGGTCTTTATTAATTGTTCAGCTTTTACATGCATATGCTTTGTTTGTTGTTATTGTTGTGTGCCATTGAGTCAAAACTGACACATATATGACTGGGTTTTAGGAGGGAGTAAATTGCACAAGGAGATTGCCCTTTCTTCTCCCATGGAACAGCTGGTGAATTCAGAACATACATTCTTACCACAAATACCATGCTTTTATCCAGGAGCACTTTAGTCCTCAAACTGAAATTTTTGGTCTTTAGCACTTTCCAAACACATTTTGCAGTGGATTTTCCAATGCAATGTATTAATTCCTTAACTATTTCCTTGGCCAAGTAAAATGAAATTCTTAACATCTTCAATCCATTTCTATTTATTATGATGTTGCTTATCAGTCTAGTTATAACTATTTTTCTTTTCTTTATCCTAAGGTGTAATCCATATTGAAGTCTTTGAACTTAAGCAGAGAGTGCTTCAAGTTTCCTTCATGTTCAGTAAGCAAGATGTGCCATCTCTGTGTTGTAGATCCTGAAGCTGCATTCTTCATAACGTAGTCTAGCTTTCTTCCTTACTAGTTGTCCAACTTTCAGATGCAAAAGAGGCAATTTAAAATACCAAAGCTTGGATCAGGCACATTTTGAACTGATATAACTTGCTCTTTAGCAATTTGGAGAGGTCTATGACAGCAGATTTCCCCAGCACAACACATCTTTTTTGTTTCTTGACTGCTATTGTCCTGTATATTGACTGAAGATCTAAGTGAAATGAAATTATTGACAATTTCAAATTTTCTCTGTCTGTAATGATGTTGCTTATTGGTTTGTGCAACTATGAATCACCAATAAAGTAAATATAACCATCGTATGAATACAAGATAGAATTTGAGCTTGCACAAATTACAAATGGGAAAACAAAAAAAATGTATAAATGGTCTGGAAGGATATCTTGGTGGCAGAGTTGGTTTTCAGCATAGATCTATGATCCAAAATGATTCATGTTAGAAAACAATGGTTTTTGAGTCCGTTCTGACACATGACGCTCCTGTGTGTGTAGAATCTGTGTGCAGGGTAGAACTATGACCCATAGGATTTTCAAAGGGTGATAATTTTGGGAAATATATCACCAGTCCCTCTTCCCTGAGGGTGGAATTGAACTTCCAACCTTTAGGTTACCAGCTGAGCACTTAACCATTTCTAACAGGTACTCTGACTTTACTGTACGTGACATTGCTTTCTGTCTGCTTCTTTGCATGGATGCCTTGAATCTAATTAGAGATCCCTAGGGCTTTGTTCCTTTAATCTTGCCTGAGATAATTTAAAAGGACCAAGTTCTTTTTCATATAAAAAGTAATGTGTTAGCAGCTATGATTCTTGCATTAACTACAATGATTCTCTAATTTCATGATATATTCTTTTTTCCTCTGAAAATATATTTGAAAAAGTAGTAAAATAGTTAGGGTAGAATGTTGAAAGATCCAGGAAGTATCAAAAGAAGATGGAAGGAGTACACAGAGCCACTGTATCAGAAGGAATTGGCTGACACCGAGGAATTTCATGAAATAACATATGAGCAAGAGCCTATAGTGATGAAGGAGGAAGTTCAGGTTGCTCTGAAGGAATTGGCAGAAAACAAGGCTCCAGGAGTTGACAGCAAACCAATTGATTTATTTCAACAAACACATGCTGCCCTGGATGTGCTCACTAAATTGTGCCAGGTAATCTGGAGGACAGCCAGCTGGCCAACTGACTGGAAGAGATCGATATTTGTTCCTGTTCCAAGGAAAGGTGACCCAACAGAGTATGGAAATTATCGAATAATAGCATTGATATCACATGCAAGCAAGATTCTGTTGAAAATTATCCAAAAACGTTTGGAACAATATGTCAACAGAGAACTGCCAGATGTTCAGGCTTGATTTAGAATAGGTCGTGGTACTAGGGATATTATAGCAAATGTTTGATGGATCTTGGCAGAAAGCAGAGAATGCCAGAAGAATGTCTATCTGTGCTTGATTGACTATGCAGAGGCTTTTTTTTTCTAT
>NW_006399822.1:14437625-14451880 GCF_000299155.1 Elephantulus edwardii
CAGCCAGGAATGAGATAGAGCAGAGAGCGTAAAACAGGGGGTCAACAGTTCTCTACTGAAGACCCCGAGCCATGCTTCTCTGAGTATTTATCTAGAAAAACAAGGAAGTACAAAACAAAGGTAATGGTGAAATCTTTTACAGATAAGGCCATCCTTATTCATCATAGCAAGTGATTGGTAAAATCATGGCCTGAATCAGATATACCTTAGTCCTTAAAGTGACATTATTACTCCTCAGTAATTTGAAGATGTCCCTAACTTCAGACTTTCCCAGTGTGATATGTCTCCTGATTTCCTGACTTGCGTGGATCCAAGTAAGATGAAGTTGTTGACAGTTTCAATCTTTTAACAATCTATGTTGATGTTGTCCATCCAGTGGTAAGAATCTTTGTCTTCTTGACATTGAGATACAATTCATATTGAAGGCTATATTATTTCATCCTCTGTAACAAGTGTTCCAAGTTCTCCTCACTATCAGCAAGCAAGGTTGTGTCATCTGCATAACGTAGATTATTGATTACTCTCCCTTAGATCCTGATACCACAATTCTTTTCACAGAGTCCAGCTTCTCAAATAATTTTCTCAGCATACAGATTGAATAGGTATGTAGAGAGAATATAACCCTGACATATTCCCTTCTTTATTTTAAACCATGTAGTATTCCCTTGCTCTGTTCACACAACATCGTTCTGGTCAAAGTATAGGTTTTGCATGAGCACAATTTAAATGCTCTAGGATTCTTATTCTTCTCAATGCCAGCCATAACTTGTTATGATCCACACAGTGAGATACCTTTGCTTAGTCAATAAAGAATAAATAAGCATTCTTCTGGTATTCCTTAATTTCAGCCAAGGTCCATCTGACTTCAGCAATGATATTCTCAGTGCCATGGCCTCTTCTAAATCCTGTTTGAACTTCTGGAATTCCCCTATCTATGTACTATTCTAGCCATTGTTGAATGATCTTCAGCACTATTTTGCTTGCACGTGATAGTAATAATGTCATTTGATAGTCCACATTCTGTTGGATCATTTTTCTTGGAAATGGAACAAATATGGACCTCTTCCAATCTGTTGGCCAGACAGCTGTCCTCCAAATTACCTGATATAGACTGGTTTGCACATCAATTGCTACATCTGTTAATTGAATTAATACAAGAGTTCTAAGTAAAATAAAGTAAATGTAAATTATCCAGGAACCAGAGCTAGGAACAGAACTGAAGTAGCAGAGCACAGAGGGAAAGTAGTTTGAACACTGCCAAGAACAAAGTTTAAGGAGAATAACTGGTAATGAGGCCTGGGCAGATGAAAAAGATATGAACATTAGAGATGGAGGTACTACAGAGAGAATTGATTTTTTTGCCATCTCCTCTTGTCTGATTATGCTACCCTTTTTCTCAGATTTTTTTTGCTTGCCCAATTTTAGAGTTTCCAAGATGATGCCATCAGTCATGAATGACACCAATGAAAATGAAAACTGGCAAGTTTCTAGAGCTTGAAACAGCTCCTCTAAACACAATTTATCATTCCCTACAGGAATAAATAGATATGTGCTAACCAAGGCAGAGAACCACATGAGCGAGACCATGTATCTCAGAGGGACGTTCAATTATCAAAATTAGTTTTTTCAAAGACAAAGTTCAAGTAAGCTAGAAGAGAACTTGACTTTGTGGCGTCTTCACTTCGTATCTGTAAATTGATATGCATTCTATGAATCTTCCCTCACTGTGACAATATAGAGAATGGTGCCAGTGAGTGATGGCATCTGGTAAGTGCCTGACCCAGCACATAGTAGATATTTAAATGTTGGGAACTTGAAAATATTAGGTCTCCACTAAACAAAAGACACAATATGGAAGAGAAGGTGCGATTAGGTGAGATACTGCTCCCCAGAGCCAGCACTTTCAGCTATGTGTGGGCAGAGAGAGGACTGAAACTTCCCTGGGGATAGGCCCCTCCATTTGGGGATCCTAGCCTCCATGGCTGTAGGGTTATCCCAAGAAAAAAAATAATAATAAAAAATAAAAAATTGAAACACAGAGCTATAAGCAGGGGAAACACTTTCTCAGCTTTCTGTGAGAGAGAGGGCTGACTTGAGACACCCTCTGCACACAAATTACTTAAGTTGAAACCTCTGATCTTGTGCTGCTCCAGAGACAAAGGAAGCCATTAATCTTCAGGAGAGAAGGCACATCAAGTGAGACACTCTTCCCCAGAGCCAGCACTTTTGGTGCTTGTGTAGAAAAAGGGGACTGAAATTTCCCTGGGGGAAGGTTTCTCCTTGCCTCTTCTGCTGTGGGGACATCCCAGGTGCCAAACAGGACAAGAGAGTTTAGAACAGAGTACAAGTAGAGGAAAAACTTTCTCAACTGGCATGTTGAGCTGTGAGAAATAGAGCTGACTTGAAACCTCTCTGGATAGAAACTGCTCAAGTGGAGCACCTGGTGTCATACTACTCAGCCTCTTCATAGATGGAGGACAATAGAGTTTGGGAGAGGGGCCTACATTAAAACGAGATTCCTGCAGGGCTGCAGTAGAGAACAGAAAGAACCTGAAGAACTTTTTGTTGTTGTTCTTGCTGTTGCTGCCATCTAGTTGAGTATGACTCATGGCAACCCTATGAACAACAAATTTGAACCCTCCCCTATCCTGTGCCATCTTCATACTTCCTAACACACTAGAGCCCATTGCAGCAATCACAGGGTCAATCCACCTGGCCAAGGGTATTCTTCTCCTTTGCTGACCCATCACTCTTCCAAGAATCATGTGCCCCCTCTAAGGAACCACCCTCCTTGCATCAAACAAGCCCAAATAATGTGATGTGAAGATTCATCACTCTTATTTCCAAAAAGCATTTCAGCTGTACCCTTTCTAGGACATGTTTTTCAACCTGAGAGAACCTAAATAAATAAATAAAAATTAAACCTCAAGTCTCATTATTGAAAGATGCTATGCACAATATATTGAATGACCCAGAAAGCATCAAAAGAAGATGGAGGGAATACATAGAATCACTATGAAAAGAACTGATTGATACTGAAAAATTTCAGGAAGTACCCTATGAACAGGAACCAATAGTAATGAAGGAGGAAGTAGAAGCTGAATTGAAGGCATTGGAAAAAAAATTAAAGCCTCTGCAATCAATTAGATAACAACCGACATGTTTCAATTAACAGGTGCAACCTTGTTACTCTCACCAGTCTATGTCAGGAAATTTGGAGGAAAGCTGTCTGGTCAATTAATTGGAAGAGGTCCATATTTGTTCCTTTTCCCAAGAAAGGTGATCCAACAGAATATGGAAACTATCATGCAATTTAATTAATATCACATGCAAACAAAATACTGCCAAAGATCATTTAAAAATGGCTAGAACAGTACTGAGAACTTCTAGAAGTTCAAGTAGAATTTAGAAGAGGCCATTACTTCAGGGATATCATTGCTGATATCAGATGGATCGTGGTTGAAAGTAAAGATTACTCGAAGAATGCCTATTTGTGCTCTATTAACTATGCAAACACATTTGACTGTGGGAATCATAACAAGTTGTGGCTGACATTGAGGAGAATGGAGGTCACAGAGCACTTAATTTGCTCATGTGAAACCTATACCTAGACAAGGAGGATGGAACATTCCATGGTTTAACATAAAGAAGGCAATATGTCAGGGTTGTATTCTCTCTCCATATCTATTTAATCTGTATGCTGAGCAAACGATTCTAGAAACCGGACTCTATGAACAGAAATGCGACATCAAGATCTGAGGACGACTCATCAGTAATCTGCTTTATACAGATGATACAACCTTGCTTGCTGGAAGTGAGGAGCACCTGAAACACTTGTTGCAGAATACCAAGCAACACGGCCTTTGGTATGGACTTAACAAAGATGCAGAAACCTAACTTCATAAAGTTCGTATATATTGTTTTTCATACTGGATCTTTCCTCTTTTCTTTACACACTCCTCCCTCTATCCATCATTTGTGTGACCCTATGATTAAGTCCCCTCCCCTCCTTGGATCCTTGTACTGGTTCTACAATAGTGGTTAGCCAATTTGACCTTGTGATTGTGTTTTGAATATTGCAACCACCTAAAACTCATTTTACTTTCTTCCCAAGTGCACATGGTATATTCACCAGAATTAATCACATATTAGGGCACAAAGCAAGCCTCAACAAATTAAAAAACATTGAAATAATGCAAAGCATCTTCTCAGACCAGAATGCCATAAAACTAGAAATTAACCACAATAAGATAAAGCTTATAAAACCACCCATGTGGAAGCTAAAGAACATGATTGTGTTATAGAAGAAATAAGGAATGAAATAAAAATGCTCCTCAAAACAATGATAATGAAAATACAATGTACCAAAATCTCTGGGATGCAGATAAGGCAGTCCTCAGGGGACAGTTCATAGCAATAGGCAACACATACAAAATGAAGAAAGAAGTAAAATTAATGATCTAACACATAGAAATACCTTCATAACATAGGAAAAAAAAAACACCCCAACAATCTAACACCACAACGTCTAGAAGAAAGGGAATGATAAGAACAAGAACTGAGATCAGAGAGATAGAAAACAGAAAAATACTCAAAACCATCAACTAAATCAGGAGCTGGTTTTTCACAAGGGTCAATAAAATTGACAAACCATTGGCAAACTTAACAAATGAAAAAAGAAAAGACCCACATAACTCAATTGAGGAATGATAGAGGTGACAGCACAATGTTGTTGTTGTTGATTGCTATTGAGTCTAGCATGACTCATAATGACCCTATGAACAAAAGGCCTGAAGCCTTTTTTAAGCCTTTCTATAACCATCATCATTTATCAAAGTTCACAGAGTTTCCAGAGGCATGGTTTTTAGGAAGTGGAAACCATTCTTGCTTTACAATAGAATCAGAATAAGTTAAATCTATAATACTGGAATATTATGAAAAACCATATTCTGAAAAATTTGAAAACTATGAGGAAGTGGACAAATTCCCTGAAGCTCAACCCCTACGCAGATTGACATGGACACAAATGTAGAATAGAACTATAAAAAAGAAGAAATTGAGCAGGTCAATTTCTCCACTACAGAAAAAGTATTGAATTAGATCTCTTCATGGCTGAATTATACTAAATATTCAGAGAAGATTTATCACCAATTCTTCTTAAATTCTTTTAAAAAATAGTAAAAGAAGGTACACCCCCAAAGACATTCTATGAAGCAAGCATAACCCTAATACCAAAACCATGCAAAGATATTACAAAAAAGATAACTATGGACTAATTTTCTCATGAACATAGATACAAAAATCCTTAACAAAATCCTAGCCAATAGAATAAAAAAGCACATAAAAAATTTACCATGAGAGGTGGGATTCACAAAAAGTGTGCAAGGACGGTTCAACATAAGAAAAAGAAAAATCAACAACATTATCAAAGCAAATAACAAGAACTATACTATTCTACTAATTGATGCATAAAAGGCATTTGACAAAATCCAACACCTCTTCCTGATTAAGACACTCAGCAAAATATGACTAGAAGGGAATTTCCTCAACATAGTGAAAAGTATATATGCAAAACCAAGCGATAATATCTTTCTCAATGGAGAAAGACTAAACTCATTTTCCTTATGAACACAGACCAGTCAAGGATGCCTACTATCACCACTTCTATTCAATATTGTATTGGAAATACTTGCTATGGTCATATAAGAGAAGAAAACAAAAGAGATGACTAAACTGTCGCTATATGCAGATGATATGATAGTGTACATAGAAAACCCCAAGGATTCAACAAAAACGTTGTTAGATTGGTGGACCATTTCAGTAGGTGGCAAGATTCAAGGTCAATATCCAAAAGTCAGTGGGATTCCTCTACAGTAACAAAGAAAATTCAAAGAAGGAAACTAGGAAAGCAACAACATTTACAGTGCTGGTGTCAAATTCCATTGAGTCACTTGAGACTCATTATGATCCTATGTACAACTGCTCTGAATCCACCTCTATCCTGTGCCAACACTATCATCTCCAACATACCCAGCCCCATTACCCAGTCTATGAGTCAGTCTATCTCATCCTGTGTCATCCTGTCTTGTGCTACTCTCCATCCTCCCAAGCATGATGTCCTTCTCCAAAGACTGGTACCTCCTTGCAACATGCCCAAAGTATGTTAGATGCAGCTTCAGAATCCTTGCCTCCAAGGAGCAGCCCTCTCTGGGATGAACCTGTTCATTCTCCCATCAGCTTATGGTATATCCTTTTCTGATGCATAGCAGGTAAATGTGAAGATCACGGCTTGAATCACACACACCTCACTCTTCAGATTGACCTCATTGCTCTACAGTACTGTGGTAAGGTTACTGACAGCAGATTTTCTGAATGCAATTGTTGTTGTTGTTGTTATGTGCCGTTGAGTCGTTTGCGACTCATAGTGACCCTATGTACAACAGCCCTAAACCATGCTCTATCCTGTGCCAATCTCATTGCCTCTGACACACCCATCCCGAGTACCCCAGTCACTGAATCAATCCACCTCATAGAGGGCCTTCCCCTCCTGCGCTGTCCCTCCACTCTACCCAGCATGATGTCCCTCCCTAAAGACCTGTCTCTCCTTACAACATGTCCAAAGTATGTCAGACGAAGCCCCAGAATCCTTGCCTCCAAGGAGCAGCCTGCTTTAATCCTCTCTACGATGAATCTGTTTGTTTTCTTGGCAGTCCATGGTACATTCAATACTCTTCACCAGCACCACAACTCAAAGGCGTCAATTCTCCTTCTATCCTCCCTAGTCATTGTCCAACTCTCTGATGCATAACAAGTGATTGCAAAACCCACGGCCTGTATCAGGCGGACCTTAGTCTCCAGAGAGACACTTAGGCTTTTGATTTCCTGGGTACTGCTACCAAGAATGTTGATTGTGGCTCCAAGCAAACTGAAGCTGTTAACAATCTCAATCTCTTCACTGTCTATCATGTTGTTCTTATCTTCCCAGTGGTGAGAATCTTTGTTTTCTTGATGTTGAGCTTCAATCCATATTGAAGCCTGCAGTCCTTGACTTTCTGCAGCAAATGCCTCAGGTCCTCAGTTTTGGCAAGCAAGGTTGCGTTATTTACGTAACACAAGTTGTTGATGAGTCTTCTTCCTATCCTGATGCCACATTCCTCCTCATGGAGCCCAGCCTCCAGGATGATCTGTTCCTCATAGAGACTGAAAAGTGTGGATATAGGATGTATTCCTGAAGTATGACTTTCCTGATTTTGAATCATGCAGTATCTCCTTGCTCTGTTTTGATGACTGCCTCCTAGTCTAAGGATAGATTTCACCTAAGCATAATCAAGTGTTCTGGGATTCCCATTCTTCTCAGAGTTAGCCACAGTTTGTAGTGATCCATCCATTTAAATGCCTTTGCATAGTCAATGATACACAGATAGAAATTCCTCTGGTACCATCTGTTTTCAGCTAAGATCCATCTAACATTGGCTATAATATCCCTACTGCCACAGCTTCTTCTAAACCCATATTGAACATCAGCCAATCACAAATTGAGATTCATGGTGATTAACCTAACCAGAGACATAAAAGACCCGTACAAAGAAAACTACAGAAAATTTCTGAAAGACCAATAAATGACCTAAATAAATGGAAAAATGTGTTGTGTTCTGTTCATTGATAGGAATACTCAACATAATGAAAATGACAATCCTACCAAAATTAATCTACATATTCAATGCAATCCCAATAAAGATACCTAATTTGTTTGTTAAGGAAATTGTCAAGTTTATTTGCATAGGAAAGATATCCTAGGTAAGCAAAGCACTTCTGAAAAACAAAAATGAAGTGGGAGATATACCGCTCTCTGATC
Source organism: Elephantulus edwardii (assembly GCF_000299155.1). NCBI lineage: Eukaryota > Metazoa > Chordata > Mammalia > Macroscelidea > Macroscelididae > Elephantulus > Elephantulus edwardii. Next base: position 14,445,481 of record NW_006399822.1, read on the forward strand.
TCAAAACCTATTATACAGTAGTGGTAACCAAAACAACATGGTATTGGTACACTGACAGGCACATAAACCAATGGAACAGAATGGAGAATCCAGAAATGGGCCTATCTATGGTCAACTTATATTCAACAAGGAAATAACACCTATCAAATGGGGAAATGACAACATTTTCAACAAATTGTGCTGATGAAACTGGACTGTTACCTCCAGAAAGCTGCAACAGAATCCACAACTCACAGCATAAAAAGGAAAAGCGAATGTTGTTGTTATGTGCTTTTGGGTTGCCTGAAACTCATAGTGACTGTACAACAGCTCAGAATCATGCCCTATCCTCAGCCTATCTTATCATCTCCAAGAGATCTAAGTCCATTTCTCCAGTCATTGAATTAATAAGTCTTATCCTGGGTCTACCTCTCCTGTACTGTCCCTCTACCCTTCCAAGCATGATATACTTCTCCAATGACTCCCTCCTGGCCATATGTCCAATGTATGTAAGATGGAGCTTCAAAATCCTTGCCTCCAGGAAGCATGCTGGTTTCACCCTTTCCAGGACTGATGTGTTTGTTCTCATGGCAGCCCATGGTATATTCAACACTCTTCTACAGTTGTTGCTGTTTTTCTTGTTGTTGTTATGTGCCATTGAGTTGCCTGCAACTCATAGTGACCCTATGTACAATTACCCTGAACCTTGCCCTATCCTGTGCCAATCTTATTGTCTCTGAAACACCTACCCCCATTATTCAATGACTGAATCTATCTATCTCATCGAAGATCTTCTTCTCCTGCAGTATCTCTCTACCCTCCCAAGCATGACATTCCCCTCCAAGGACTGGCCCCTCCTTGCAACATGTTCAAAGTATGTCCACTGACTCCTCAGAATCCTTGCTGGCAAGGAACAGCCTGGTTTCACCCTTTCTGGCATGAACCTGTTCATTCTCTTATCAAAGTAATGTACAATAGTGGAGTTTTGTTCTAAAGATGGATGGTAATAGTTCTGGATCCTTGATCCACCTTGAGTTGGTTTTTGTGTATGGTGTGAAGTGTGGATCTTGCTTGAGTTTTCTACAGATAGTTTTCCAACTTTGCCAACACTATTTGTTAAAGAGGCTGTAGTTTCCGCACTTAACTAACTTTAAACTTCATTGGAGAAAAGCTTGGAAGAATTGTAGAAGCCTTAATCCACAGTAACAGTCCTCTAACCACAATGAAAAACCTACACCCAGGAGAGAACAAAATGGATGAAATAACCTTCAATGAATCAAATCCCTATGCACATCAAAAAACTTCTCCAACAGGTTAAAAAGGGAAGCCACAGACTGGGAAAAATGTGGTAATGACATGTCTGATAAGGGACTTATATCTAAAATTTATAGAATACTTCAGCATGTAAATAAGAAAAAGGTAAACAACTCAGTCACAAAATGGGAACAAAATATGAGTAGATACTTCACCAAAGAAGACATTCAGATGGCAAACAAACACGTGAAGAAATGTTCAAAAGCCTAGCTATTAAAGAGATGTAAATCAAAACATCTATGAAATATCATCTCACCCCAGAAACAATAGCAAAGTTAAACAGGGCAGCAAACAATAAATTGCTGGTGAGGTTGTGGCGAAATTGGAACACTTGTTCACTGCTGGTTGGAGTGTAAAATTGTCTAACCAATATAGAAGGTGGTTTGATGCATTCTCAAAATGTTGGAATAGAAAACCCATTTGATCTAGCAATTCTGCTACTGGAAGTATACCCTAAAGAAACCAGAACCACCATTCAAACAAATATATGCACATCTATGTTTATTGTTGTATTATTTACAATAGCAAAGAGCTGGAAGCAACCCAAGTGTCCATCAACAAACAGATGGATAGAAAAACTATGGTATATTCATACAATGGAATACTATTCAGCACTGAAAATGTACTCATAAGGCATTACATAACATGGGTGACCCTAGAGTACATTATGATAAGTGAAATATCTCAGTCACCAAATACTACATCACACCACTGCATAAAGCAAGTATGACATGGAGGAGGGTATTGCAAGGAGAATAGGATAAGAGTGGACAGATAATGAACATTGCATTGGAACAGATTAGACATTATATGTATGACAACAGCACAGGATAAGAGGTACATTACAAAGAAGACTGTGTGGAAATGGGGAGATAACTGTACAACAATGAATGAGTATTAAAAAAGAGTGAACTGGGAGAAGAGAGGAAGAGGTTAAAACATATGATAAATAATGAATGAAAACTAACTTTTTTGTAAACTTTTGTTAAAATCACAATGTTATTATTGTTGTTGATTGCCTTTCAGTTGAGCATGACTCATAATAACCCTATAAACAAAAGGCCCGAAGGCCCTCTACAACTATCAACATTTCTCAAAGTTCATAGAGTTTCCGGAGGCAAGTTGTTTAGGAACTGGGTGCTACTCCTTGCTTCCAAACCTGTCATAGAATGTTATCGGTTGAGTTACCAGTGATGGATAGCGACCTTATATACAGCAGCTCTGAACCCTTCACTGTCCTGAGCTAGTCTCACTAATTCTGACACACCAACCCCTATGGCTCCAGTTATTTTATAAATCCATCTCATTCAGGGTCTTCCTGTCCTGTGCTGTATCGACCCTTCTGAGCATGATGTCCTTCTCCAAGGACTGATCTCTCCTGGCCACGTGCCCAAAGTAAGTGAGGTGGAGGGTATTATGGTTATCACAAGAGTCCACAATTAAGGTTGCATAGTGGAATGTACTTGGGGAGGTGGGAGGGGTGCGGGGGGATTGTGTACCAGGGAAGGAGTGCTTCTTTTACTTTTGAAAGAGAGAAGCGAACTTGGGGGGGGGGATGGGCAGGGAGAGAAGTGCAGCAATGAATGAATGGAAATCCAAAATCTCTGTAAATGCTCATTAAAATTATTTAAAAAATAAATAAAAAGAAAAAAAATATGTACAAACTTAAGAAAAAAAAACAAACCAAAAATCTTGGTATACCTCCGGGAAATCTAAAAAAAAAGAAAAAAGAAAAAAAATCCTAGCTTCCTAGGAGATACTTGGTTTCACCCTTTCCAAGACAGACCTATTTGCTTTCTTGGCAGTCCATTGTATGTTCAAGACTCTTCTCTAGCACCACAACCTGAAGGCATCTATTCTTCTTCTGTCACCTTTAATCATTGTCCAACTCTCTGAAGCATAACAAGTAATTGAAAAACCATGGTCTGGATTAGGTGCACCTTTGTATCTAGACCGACATCTTGGCTCTTCAGCACTCTGGAAAGGTCCACGACAGCAGATTTTCCCAATGCAATTCATCTTTTTATTTCCTGACTGCTGGTATTAAGAGTGTTACTTGTGGATCTGACCAAGCTGTAATTGCTAACAACCTCAATTCCTTCTCCATCTATTATGATGCTGCCGGTTTGCCCAGTGGTGAGAATCTTTGTCTTCTTGAGTTGGTCCTTTACATTTTGCAGCAAGTGCTTCAGGTCTTCTTCAGTTTCAGCAAGCACGGTTGTTTCATTTGCATATTGTAGGCTTTTAATGAGTCTTCCTCCAATCTTGGTGCCACACTCCTCCCCTTAAAGCCCTGCTTCCGGAATGATCTCTTCTGCATACAGATTGAAAAGGTATGGTGACAGGATGCATTCCTAACATACTCCTTTCTTGATTTTGAACCATGCAGAGTTTCCTTGCTCTGTTCTGAGGACTGCTTCTTGGTCTGAATATAGATTTTGTATAAGCACGATCAAGTGCTTTGAGATTCCCATTTTCCTCAAGGTTAGCCAAAATTTATTGTGATACATACAGTCAAATGCCATTGCATAGTCAATAAAACACAGATAGACATTCTTCTGGTACTCTCTACTTTCTGCCAAGATCTATCTGACATTGGCAATAATGTCCCTAGTGCCATGACCTCTTCTAAACCTATCATGTATTTCAGGTAGTTCTCTGTCAATGGACTGTTTAAGTCTTTTCTGTATAATCTCCAGCAGGATTTTGCTAGTGTGTGAAATTAGTGATATTGTATGATAATTTCCACACTCTGTAGGGTCACCTTTTAAAAAAAATTGGAATAAATATGGATCTATTCCTATAAGTTGGCCAAGTAGTTGTCCTCCAGAATTATTGGCACAACTTCGTGAGCACATGCAGGGCAGCATCTGTTTGCTGAAATACGTCAATTGTTATTCCATAAATTCCTGCGGCTTTATTTTTTGCCAAGTCCTTCAGAGCAGCTCACACTTCCTCTGTCATCCCCGTTGTCTCTTGCTCATATGTTGTTTCTTAAAATTCTTCTGTGTCAGACAATTCTTTTTGGTACAATGACTCTGAATACTCCTTCCATCTTCTTTTAATGCTCCTTTAATGATTCAATATTCTGCCCATAGCATCCTTAACATTGCAACTAAAATTTTATTTAAAAAAGATGGCTGTTATGAGCTATCTGAGGGTAAAAGCACAGCTTCTCAATCTTCATTTGGTTCTGTTGTTTTGTGGTAAGTAGGAGAATGAGTTACCAAAAATGGGATGAATTTTGCAAAAAAAATTCTGACACATTTCCCAGAGAGAGTAAGGAAATTCTTAGGTACTGAGTGTAGCTCCTTGTCCAGAGGAATTTCATTTGAGAGATGAGCTTGGTGAATCAGTGACCTGAGATATATGAGGAGCCACCAAGAGCACAACTACTCTAGAGAACAGAAGAAAAGAAATGCCTAAGCTTTCATGGGTAAACCAGGAACTTGAGAGTCCAAGCCAGGCAACATTAGAGAACCATTTGCAAATGAATTTAGAATGTGAGAACCTAGAAAAAGAAGTAAAGGGAATTTCTGAGAGTCAGCAAAGTTTATTCAGAAATAATTTTTCCAGAGGTAACTTGCTTTGGGATTTAACTGTGGACACGTATACCAGGGAAATTTTATAGCTATGTTGAAGTGTGGGATGGATGAGCCCCTATTGATATCTTCATGGACAAAATGATAAATAGAGGTTGAGTGATGAGATAGGGAGCTAGATATATAGGTAAGTGACAGAAAAATACCAACTCGCGTAGCTAAGAGGTGACTGATGACAGCATAGAGAGAAAATGTTCCTGGCATTTCATTTCTCTGTGATAGTGATATGTAATGATAAAATAACCCCTGTGGAGACACCTTAAAGGTTATTTATATGCTCTCAACATTAACATTTAGACATTATAATTCCATTTCTTTTGGAGGACTTACTATTTAATTTAACAAGAGTCATTTAATAAATACTAAAGGTCTTTATATGAAAGGAAAGGACAAAACTTTATATTCAGTACTGAAGCCTTTATTATAGCTATTACATACTTAGAGTTGTGTTAAAACAAACACAAAACTTTCTCCTGCTGTGGCTATTGCTTGATGAGTATGTGATATTTATGAGGCACAAGCTCCCAAGCTGTGTGTCGTGGAAGGGTGAAGATCACCTGTATCTGTGCTGGCACCATTGGTGTGTTGGACAAATTCTGGGGCTTCTGCTTCTAGGATCATGTTAAATCAGTGTCATATATTCAGACTCCCATGTACCTGTCATAGTAGCTTGATTTACTGTGGTGGCTTAACATTGCTGTGATGCTGGAAGCTTCATCACTATCATTTCAATTACCAGTAAAGGTACCCAGAGTGGACAGCTTTCCGTAGAATTTTTAGTCTAACAAGGAACTGAGATGAAAGACCTGGTGATACATTTCCAAAAATTAGGTGATAAGAATTGTATTGGTCACATTATAATATTGCCCAGTAGAGGAGGATGAGCCTCCTAGATTTGAAGGAACTCAAAATGCACAATAACAACAACATAGACTTGAGCATATCAATAAGAAAGAGTATCTGGAAGATGGACCAGGACCAAACAACACTGTGCTCTGTTATGTGTGGACTCTCCACAAATTGGTGCTGACTTGGCAACAATGATTGCATTGATGTTTTATCTTAAACGTTTGCAGTGTGACTTTCCATTGCAAACTGATCACCAAGTCTTCTCTGACTCAGAAGTGCCCCTAAATTTTGGTGGTCCCCAGCATCACTTCTTCTAGTAATTTTGGGACAAGTTAGTGGTAAAAATCTGCGGGACCAGAGGAGTGTCCAGTTAATGGAATTTGCAAGAGATATGCCGAGGAAGAAAAGATGGCTGGCCCATGGAGAGATTTTCTTTGGTTTGTTTGTTTCTTGTTATGTGCCGTCGAGTCGCTTGCGACTCATAGCGACCCTATGTACAACAGCCCTAAACTCCGCTCTGTCCTGTGCTAATTGCACTGTCTCTGACACTCCCACCCCGATTATCCCAGTCACTGAATCAATCCACCTCATAGAGGGCCTTCCAATCCTGCGCCGTCCCTCCATCCTCCCAAGAATGATGTCCCTCTCCAAGGACC
>NW_006399822.1:14453863-14454582 GCF_000299155.1 Elephantulus edwardii
GCCAGGAGCTGACTGTGGAACAGACCACCAACTACTCATATGGAAATTCAAGCTAAAGCTGAGGAAAATTAAACCAAATCCAAGGCAACCAAAATGTGACTTTGAGCTTATCCCACCTGTTTTTTTTTCTCTCCTTTGGTAGCTTATTATATTCACTTGCATATAAGATGGAAATTAAATTAATCTGAAAACCTCATTTTAAATGGGTGTTTTAGAGACAGTATTTAAACATAAACATCTCTCAAAAGATATATATGTACTGAAAGAATACCGCACACTGTAAAACTGAGATCTCATTATGCTCTTTCAAGACATTTTTCAAGTTTATTCTCTGTACCAGTTGATTTATTAAGGCTTTCCAACTATGGACTTATCATATTGTCATCTTTTCCACAAAAAAGCAATTTGAAGGTGGCTGTGGCTGAGGGCATATTATGATGGTGGAAATCAAACAGAACACTGACTTTCATTTAAGATTGTCAATTTTATGAATAGAATGATGTTGACTTAAAACAGACAAGACCTGATTAAAATGTTCTCTTTCCAACAGGTGAAAGGCTTATGAAATGATGGTTAAATAAAACATGCTTGCTCATTTTATTTCAGAAAGGATATATCTTTTTCTTTTAATTTAGTTTGTTTATTTTTCATTTCAATGAACATCTACAGAGATTTTGGAATTCCATTCATTTATTGTTGCACCCTTCTCCCCGCACAAA
>NW_006399822.1:14458342-14474202 GCF_000299155.1 Elephantulus edwardii
TGGTAGAAATCATCTATTTCTTCTTCTTTGGCTCTGGTTGTTGGTGCATATATCTGAATGATAGTGGTATTTACTGGACTTCCTTGTAAGCATATGGATATGATCTTTTAAAAAAAATTTAGTGTGTGTGTGTGTGTGTGTGTATACAGTTAAATTGGATCTGACTGGTACAGGAGGAGATTATCCCTTCTCCAGCAGAGCAAGTGGTGACTTGGAACTGCATACCTTTGGGATTGCAGTGCAGCTTCTTGCCACTAGGCCACCAGAGTTCCCTATATATTATTTGTTTTAAGTATATAGAAATAAATGAAACTCAGACTTAAAATCTTCCAAACCAAATCTTTAAATAATGTCCATTTTGATTGATTTTGAAAGAATTTTAAAAATAATTTTTCATTCAAAAAGCATATGCCTTCTTGCAAGCAAAGTTTACTTTGTAATTTGGAATTTAAAAGCCTAACTTTTTTGGGATTGATCTTGTGCTTTGTCATTTTCTTTAATAAAAACTAACAAAAGCACTAAGGATCATTTCTTTATAGCATATTTATGGGCTGCCTGCTCTATTCTATAGGTGGCTCTGATGGCACAGTCCACAGGGAGTTTCAATGCTAGTCCAAAACTGGTGTCTCTGGCAGTTCTCATCTTCTGGTTACTCCAAGGGAGAAAGATAAGCAGTCTTCTGCTATTGCAATTTATGGCCTCAGAATGTTACAACTGACTTCCAACAGTGAGTTTGAGTATTTTGAGATTTCTCCCCTCTATGTTATACCACAAGAGAGAAAGGCAGACGTAAAATAATTGCATACAAATATATACCTACACAAAAGCACACAGTTCGATTCTATCAGCAGGACTCTGAAGAGAACTGCAGGAGAAAAATGGGCAATTTTCTCTGGTGTGGTTTACAGCTTCTGAAAACTCCAGCTATTATGAGTAGTTCCCTCACTAGATAGCACCTAGTGACAACAACATTAGAATTATGAGATGGAAACAGTTGATGTGCTAGGCTGCTAACTAAAATACTGACTGTTTGAGTCTACACAGAGACACTTCCAAAGAATGGTCCATCAATCTCCTGAAAAATCAACCTTTGGTCCCCCTTGGGAGCACAGACCTCCACCTACTCACATGAGGTTGACATGAATCAGATTGGTTTCTATTATAAGTGATTTGAATAGCTGGTTTATATGGAGTTTCTATGTTCAGCTTTTTGAGGAAATGCCAAACTGCCTTCCACAGTGGTTGTACCATTTTACAATTCCACCATCATTGTATGAGAGTTCACACATCTTCACATCCAATTGTTTGCTGTCCTGTTAAACTTTGCTACTGCTACTGGGGTGAGATGGTATCTCATTGTGGTTTTGATTTGAATCTGTCTTATTGCCAGTTATTTTGAGCATTTCTTCATGTATCTCTTGGCCAACTGAATGTCTTCCTCTGTGAAAAGTCTTTTGAAAAAAAGCAGGATATAGATCCAGGTCAGACCTAGGTGTCAAAGAAAGTTTGTTTGAATCAGTAAGTTTGAGCTGAAATCTGAAAGACAAAATCTATGTATCAAAATAACTTTATGAATTGTGTTCATATGACTTTATTTTGGAAGATAATGCCTCTGAGCCCATAAGTGAAGAGGGAATCAGAGACAATCTTAGTGAAAGACAGTGCTCCACAGTATTCCAGGAAGAGATTATCACAGAGATTAGTCCAGAGAAGCAGAAATAAACCCAAAGAGCTCAGACAGCAGTGGCTTAGTGGTTGAGTTGCACTGCCAACCTGAAGGCATAAAGTTCGAATCTACCAGCAGCTTCACTGCAGACAGGTGGGAAATCTCTCTTGTGCAATTAGCTGCTTTCAAAACCCACTGAAAGGTCAGCTATGGGTCAGTTCCAACTCAGTGGTATAGTACAATAACAACCACAACAGGAGGTAGGAACAAAAGAATAAGTCTGTCTTTGGGATGGTGAAAGCAGGGTGCTCCTTGAAAGCAAATAAATAAAAACTTTGTCTCACATACTTTGTAAATGTTGTTAGGAGGGGTCAATTCTTGGAGAAAGACATCATGCTTATAAAGGTGAAGGTTCAGCATAAGAAAGAAAAACCTTCAACAAGATAGATCAACACAGTGACTATAATAATGGGATCAAATATATCAAAGACCATGAAGGTGGCTCAGAATAGAGCAAGGTTTATATCTGCATTCATAGGGTTGTAATGAATTGCTGTTGACACGAGGGCACATAACAGCAAAGAAGGAATGATTTGCCCCCCAAATACAACATTGAAGAAGAGTACTGAATCTCCCATGGGTTGCAAAAGAATAGACAAGTCTGTCTTGGAGATGTGCAAATCAGAATGCTCTTAACTGCCTCTGAGATTCTGTCAGAGAGTCAGATATGGGCTGGCTCTGACTCTATGGTACACAACAACAACCACCACCACATGATTTTAGTGAAAGTTTACAGAAAGAATGAGTTTTCATTCATTCATTATACACATTTACTCCCTGCCCCTTATCCCAATTTCCTTTGTAATGCATATCTTTTCCAGATTGTTACCTGCCATATCCACAATGTCTAATCATCCTTTTCCTTCATACAATCCCTGCCTTCTCCAATTACAGAATAGTGTTCATAATCTACTCATTCTTTCCTTGAGATCAGTGAAATATCTCAGTCATGAAAGGACAAATACTGCATATGGCCAAAGGGTGTGTATGTGTGTGTGTGTGTGTGTGTGTGTGTGTGTGTGTGTGTAAATAGGACGGACGCTGGTCAGAGTACTCTTCAGAAACAAGGACAGTTAAATTTTATCTCACACATTCGGGACACATTGTCAGGAAGGACAAGTCCCTGCTTTTACATTTTATGTCATTTAATAACTTATACACACGTAGAACCAAAGAACTGACTGACACTGAAATATTTCTGGAAGTACAATATGAGCATGAAGGAGGAAGTGGAAGCTGCATTGAAAGTACTGGCAAAAAATAAGGCCCCAGGAATCAATGGGATACTCACTGACTTGTTTCAATTACAAGATGCAGCCTTGAATGAGCTCGCCAGTCTATGCCAGAAAATCTGGAGGACAGCTCTCTAGTCAATGGGTTGAAAGAAGTCCGTATTTGTTCCCATTTCCAAGAAAGGTGATTCAACAGAATGTAGAAACTATCAAAGAATATATCATTAATGTAATATACAAGGAAAATACTGCTGAAGATCATTAAAAAGCAGCTAGAATGGTATATAGATAGGGAACTGCCAGAAGTTCAAGCAGGATTTAGAAGAGGTCATGGTACCAGGTATACCATTTCTAATGTCAGATGGATCCTGGTTGAAAGCAAGAATACCAGAAGAATGTATATTTGTGCTTTATTGAGTATGCAAAGGCACTTGACTGTGTGGATCATAACAATTTGTAGCTAACATTGAGAAGAATGGGAGTCCCAGAGCACTTAATTGTGCTCATGCAGAACCTATGCTTGACTGCTGTGTGAACAGAGCAGAGGAACACTACATGATTTAAATTTGAGAAGGGAGTGCATCAAGGCTGTATTCTCTCTCCATACCTATTCAATCTGTATGCTGATCAACTTATTCGAGAAGCTGGACTCTATGAAGAAGAGTGTGTCATCAGGAAGCCACATCAATTACCTGCATTATGTAGATGACACAACCTTGCTTGCTGAACTTGTTTCAGAAGATCAAAGAATGCAGCCTTTGGTATGGGCAACATCTCAAAGTCAAGAAGACAAAGATGATTACCACTGGACTAATAGACAACATCATGATAGATGGAGAGGAGATTGAAACCATCAATGAAGAGTTTCATCTTGCTAGGATCCATAATTAACATCCTTGGTACCAGCAGTCAGGAAATAAGGAGATACACTGCACTGTGAAAATCCATAGTTAGGGACCTCTCCAAATTATTGAGGAGTAATGTCAGTTTGAGGACTAAGGTATGTCTGATTCAGACCATACTCTTTATAATCACTTGCAATGTATCTGAATCAATCCTGACGCCACATAAAAACAACAACAGCATGTATCTGAAAGTTGGACAATGTGTAAGGATAACAGGAGAAGATTAGATGCCTTTGAACTGTAGTGTTGGAGAACACTGAACATCCCATGGACATCCAAAAGAACAAACAGATATGTCTTAGATAGGGTGCAGCAGGAGTGCTCCTTGGAAGCAAGAATGATGAGGCTTTGCCTCACATACTTTGGGCATATCGCTAGGAGGAGCTATTCCTTGGATAAGAACTTGACCCTGGAATGGGTAGAGGGCAACTAATTGAGAGGTAGGTTGACATGGTCACTGCTGCAATGGGCTTTTGTGTATCAGGAAGTGTGAGGATGGCACAGGATAGAACAGGGCTCAGATCTTTTTGTCACAGGGTCGCTATACGTCATACTCAACCTGACGACACCTAATAACAACAGACATGTAGAGCCTCCATGTCACAGCTGATTGAGCATGTTAAAGTGTGGTTGGAGAGAGTCAGCATAGTCCCTAGGACAGTGTCCATAATTGCCCTGGAAGGTACATGTCTGGTTCCAGAAGTCCGGGCTGCCATCTCTCCATCTGCTATTGCTTTGTGTCATCGTCGTCGTCGTCGTTGTTGTTGTTTTGTGCTGTTGAGTTACCTGCAACTCATAGGGACACTATGTACAACTACCCTAAACTCTGCTCTATTCTTTGCATTCTTATTTTCTCCGACATGCCTATCTGCATTACCCCAGTGACTGAATCAATTCATCTCATCAAGGGTCTTCCTCTCCTGTGCTTTCCCTCCACTCTCCCAAGCATGACGTCCCTTTCCAAAGACTGATTCTGCCTTGCAACATGTTCAAAATATGTCAGACAGAGCTTCAGAATCCTTGCCTTCAAGGAGCAGCCTGGTCTCATCCTCTCCAAGATGAACTTGTTTGTTCTCCTAGAAGTCCATGGTATTTTCAACACTCTTCCCCAGCACCAAAGCTCAAAGGCTTCAACTCTCCTTCTATCATCCCTAGTCATTGCCCATCTCTCAGATGCATAGCAAGTGATTGTAAAGACCATGGCCTGTATCAGGCGCACCTTAGTTTCCAGACTGTCATTGTTGCTCTTCAGTACTTTGGAGAGGTATAGGACAGCAGACTTTCACAGTGCAATTCATCTTTTAATTTTCTGGCTGCTGGTACCAAGAGTGTTGACTGTAGAGCCAAGCAAACTGAAGCTGTCAACAATCTCAATCTCTTCATCATCCATCATAATGCTGCCAATTTACCCAGTGTTGAAAATCTTTGTTTTCTTGATGTTGATCTTCAATCCATATTGAAGGCTGCAGTCCTTGACCTTCTGCACTAAGCATTTCAGGTCCTTCTCAGTTTCAACAAGCAGGGTTGTGTTATCTTCATAACACAGATTGTTGATGAATCTACTTCCAATATTGATGCCACACTTCTCCTCATAGAGTCCAGCCTTCCGGATGATCTGCTCCACATATAGATTGAAAAGATATGGAGATAGGGCACATCCTTGATGAACACCCTACCAAATTTTGAACCATGCAGTGTTTCCTTGCTCTGTTCTGATGACTGTCTTCTGGTCCAAGTATAGGTTTTACATAAGTGCAATCAAATGTTCTGGGATTCCCATTCTTCTCAGAGTCAGCCACAGGTTATTGTGATCCATACAGTCAAATGCCTTTGCATAGTCAATGAAACATAGATAGCTATTACTCTGGTACTCTCTGCTTTCAGCCAAGATCCATCTGAAATTAACTATAATATCTCTAGTGCCACAGCCTCTTCTAAATCCAGCCTGCACTTCAAGCAGTTCTCTGCTGATGTGCTTGCTGTTCCAGTCATTTTTGGATAATCTTCAGCATAATCTTGCTTGCAAGTAATATCAATGATAGCGTTTGATAATTTCCACACTCTGTCAGATCACCTTTCTTTGGAATGGGAACAAATAGAGATCTCTTCCAGTCTGTAGGCCACGTGGTTTTCCACCAAATTTCTTGGCACAACTTGGTGAGCACATCCAGGGCAGCATCACACCATGCAGGTACGTACGAATAACTAAGAATCGTCAAGGCCACCTTCAAATCTTGGTATATACAACAGTATATACCAAATCCATAGGATTTATCAATCTCCCCTGGAAAACTCGTGTAGCATAAATTGAAGAAAAGATGCCCTAACGCACAAGAAGTCAATCCTGGAGAAGTTCAAAACTTCCGAAGTCAAGAGATACTCCTCTTAGAGGAAGAAAGTGCCAGCAGCTTGAGTGTTAGGAATCACAGAAGCCCAGAAAGATTGACATATAGGCCATCACTTCAAGGGCTGGAGAGGAGAGATTGTTGTTGAATGGAGTAGGTGGGAGTAGATGTAAATGCGGGTGGAGCAGGCAAAGGTGGTGGCTCAAAACACACCTGGCAAGGTTGGGGACATCACAGAATCTGTTGGTTTTTCTATTACTGGGTAATAGCTTTAATCTGCTCTTTTCTTTCAAATGCTTGTCTGTCAGAGAAGGTTCTAAGTCTGAGGAATCAAATTAAGACAGACTAGGAAGAAGGACTGACCATCCATTTCCGAAACAGCATGCCTTTGAAAACCCTATGTACAGCAGAGCATACTTATTCTAGCAGATATGGAAACTGAGGCTGAACCTTCAAGTATGGAAACAAATAGAAGGAGGAACACCTGTAAGAAGACACTAGTGATTGGAACAAGGGATGTAAGAACCATGAATGTAGGAAAATTGGATATTGTTAAAAGGGAAATTGAATGCATAAATATTGACATATAAGGTATTGGCGAAATGAGATGGACTGGTATCAGACATTTTGAGTCAGAGGATCATATATACTATGCTGGAGATGAAAAGGTGAGGAAAAATGGAGTTGCTTTCATAGTCAAAAAAGCCATTTCTAGGTCCGTCTTGAAATACAATGTTGTGAGTGACAGGATAATATCCATACACATACAATTAAGCCCAGTGAAGACCAATATCATTCAAATATATGCACCAACAGTCAGAGCCAAAGAGAAGGAAATAGAAGATTTCTATCAACATTTGCAGTCAGAGATTGATTGAACATGCAATAAAGATGCATTAATAATAATGGGTGACTGGAATTCAGAAGTTGGAAATAGAGAAGAAGGATCAGCACTTCGGAAACATGGAGTTGGTGACAGAAATGAAGCAGAAAATAGAATGATAGAATTTTGCACAATCGACAACTTGTTCATTGCAAATACATTTTAAAAGAAACACAAATGCAGGCTATACACATGGATTTCACCTGATGATATGCATAGCAATCACTGATTCTATCTGTGGAAAGAATCGCTGGAGAAGCTCACTATCAGCTATGAAAACTAGGCCAGGTGCTGATTGTGGAATAGATCACCAACTACTCATATGCAAGTTCAAGCTGAAGCTGAGGAAAATGAAATCAAGCCCACAGGAACCAAAATTTGACCTTTAATCTATCTCACCTGAATTTCAAAACCGTCTCAGAAACAGGTAAGTTTGAGGCCTTGGACATTAATGAGCAAAGACTGGATGAGCTGTGGGAAGATATCAAGAATATCATCCAGGAAGAATGCAAAAGACAGAGGAGGAAGAAAAGACTAAGATGGATATCTAAAGAAACTCTAAATATTGCACTGCAACACTGAGAAGCCAAAGCAAAGCGAAGGAATAAAGATTATTAAGGAGTTGAACAGAAGATTCCAGTGCGGGAAGATAAAGTATTACAATGAAATGTGTAAGAAGCTAGAGTCAGAAAATCAAAAGGGCTGAACTTGTTCAGCATTTCTTAAGCTGAAGGAACTGAAGAACAAATTCAAATCTCAGGTTACAATATTTAAAGATGCTTTGGGCAGAATATGAAATTATCCAGGAAGCATTAAAAGAAAATGGAAAGAGTACAGTTTAAAAGTAATATCTTTTAGGGCATTATGATTATCATAAGAGTTTGGAAGGAGGGTTGCAGAGTGGAGTATACTTGGGGTGGCGATGATGGAGTGTGGGGGGATTGCTTTTCAAGGACAGGAGCGAAGTGGGGGTGGTGGTGGGATGGGGGAGAAAAGTGAAACAATGAATGAAAGGAAATCCAAAATATCTGTAAATGTTTATTGAAATTAATAATTAAAAAAAGACAAAAAATTTTTAAAAAAAGAAGATGGAAAGAGTATAGAGTCATTGTACCAAAAGGTGGACATCGAAGAATTCCATGAAACAACTTAAGAGCAAGCAAGCCTGTGGTGATGAAAGAAGTTGTTCAAACTGCTCTGAAAGAATTGGCAAAAAGCAAGGCCCCAGGAATTGATGGCATACCAACTGACATAGTTCAACCAAGAGATGCTGACCTGTGTGTGCTCACCAAGTTGTGCCAAGAAATTCGGAGAACAACCACCTGGCCTACTGACTGGAAGATATTGCTTTCATTAGAGTGAGATAATTTGTTTCAGTTCTAATTTCCGTTGTGTATATTCCTAGTAGTGGAATAGCTATCTCATATGAGATTTCTATCTTCAGCTTTTTGAGGAAATGCCAAACCGCATTCCAGAATGGGTGAATCATTTTACAATCTTTCCAGCAGTGCATGAAAGTTCAATCCTCAAAACCCTCTCCAATATTTATTGCTTGCTGTCCTGTTAAGCTTTGCTACTACTACCACTGGGGTAAGATGGTATCTCATTGTTCTTTTGATTTGCATCTCTCTTATTGCCAGCTACTGAAAATTTTCATGTGTCTGTTTGCCATCTAAATGGAGATATGTACATCTATAGCAGTACTATTCACAATACCAAGACTATGGAAACAGCCCAAAAGCTCATTAACAAATAAATGGATTGAGAAATTGTGATTTGTTCACACAATGTGCTACTATCCAGCTCTAAGGATTTGTAAAATACTATATAATACTATAAGTCTAGGGAGCATTATGCTATGTGAACTAACTCAGTCTCATAAGGACAACTACTGCATGAGACTTTTACGGTGAAAATAGAAGGCTAACTAGTAAGATGCATATGTTGTTGTTGTTGTTGTTATGTGTCGTCGAGTTGCTTGCTACTCACAGCGATAAACTGCTCTGTCCTGTGCCAACTGCACTGTCTCTGACACACCCATCCCAATTACCCCAGTCACTGAATCAATCCACCTCCTAGAGGGCCTTCTCCTGCGCCTGACCTCCACCCTCCCAAGCATGATGTTGTTCTCCAAGGACAGGTCTCTCCCCTACAAAGCATCAGAATCTTTGACTCCAAGGAGCAGCCCAGTTTAACCCTCTCCAGGATGCATATAGATATCCAAAAGGTGAAGGAAAAGGGTGAAGGAGTAAAATAAGGGGAAGAGTGGAAATCACTTGGACAGCAGAGTTTAATGGGTAGATTAGGGGGAGGATGAGTGAATGGGAAAGATTCAAGGAGGATTAGAAAAGATAGTGTAATAGGCATAGATCACTGGTAAGTGATTGTATAGGATACAGTATATATGAATAATTGTATAAAATGCAGTGTAAATGAGGGATTGTGTGGGACACAATGAATATGAAGGAAATACAATATAAATGAATTTTTGTATGAAAACCAATAAAATATTTTATAAAAAAATAATAAGAGAATTTGTAAAAAAATGTAGTAAAGTCATTTAATGTGCTGGGAATAGGGTTAGGCACACTGTGTGCAGTCAGTATCCGCTTTGTGAAGGGTTTGAGTGAGTGACTCTCATCTAAAGGTACATGTGCCTCATCACTGCCCCTCATTAGGAAGAAGTTTCCAGTTCTCTCCCACTTCTGGGGACAGCTGCGACAGGAGAACACAGACCCTGCCCCTAGACTGGCAAGAGCAATGAGTTTTAGAGCATAAGGCCAAGGCAATAGTTACTGCTCAAAAAACCTAGGGTGAAGGATTGAGTTGTAATACATTTTGGGAAATCAGAACTAATTTTCAGTTGCTCTAGGAATTTAAGAGTTTGGTCTGTGGGGCTATCTGAGTTTCAGGTTATCATTGCATTGAAGTTGATTCCAAATCATAGTGACACTGTGAAGCCCTAATGGCTTATTCTTCTAATGTAGATTATTAGAACTATTTTCTTTTGGGAAAACCTAAACTGCTGAAGTATTGACCAGCAACCGAACACCTTAACCTTTTGCACTACCATCTGATTATGTAAGATACGCTATCCACTAAATTCTAGATCTAGAAGGGAGAAAGTTATAAGAAAAATCAGTACACTAAATTCCAAAATTCTCACCAGACAGCATATTTATGGACTTTCAGTAGTTCTTAAATTCTGTAGTTGTTTCTCATTGAGTCAGAATCAACCCATTGCTGACCCTCCAGTGGATTTTCAGAGGCAGTAAATTGCATGGGAGGGGATGCCCATCCTCCTCTTGTACCACAACTAATGGATTTGAACCATTTGCCTTTGGGATTGCAGTACAGTTTTCTTAACACTAGGCCACCAGAGCTCCCTATTCTATTAAGATAAGAATTTGTAAAAACAAAAACATTGATTTTTGTTAAGGTAAGAACTTTTAAAAAATTTTATATTGATTTGCATCCAAAATTCTTATACAGTTGTGTTTTATTAATGTACATTGTTTCACACATTCCTTCATTTACATTGTGTTGTATATGATCATTCATATGCATTATGTTTTATAAGATTAATTAACATTGGTCTATGCCTACTACTACTCTATCTTTGTAGGTCTTCAGTGGATAGTTCCTAATTTCTTCATTCCCTCCCTCCCATCTCAAACTGCCATGAGTTCTCCCACTCCACACTCTGCCCACCCCAGCTCCACTCCTTCTTTTGGACTTTTATACACCTTATGAGTTATCCTTCTATTTTTAAAATAATCTTAGATAGTATTTGTCCTTATGATACTAAATTAGTTCACTCGGCATAATACTCTCTAAACTGTCCCAATTTATAAAGTATTTACCAAACCATTGCTTTTTACTGGTGCATAGTATTCCATTGTGAGAATGTACCACAATTTCTCAATCCAGTTTTTTGTTGATGGACGTTTGGACTATTTTCCATATAACTGTTGTCTTGGTGTCATGAATATTGTGTCTTGCTATTTTGATGCATATGTACATATCTCTGTTTGTGTCTCAGTTCCATTTTTCTTGGGGTATATTCCTAGCAAGGGAATAGCTGGATCATATGGGACTTCTATGTTCAATTTTTGAGGAAATGTTCAACTGCCTCCCAAAGTGGTTGTAACCATTTTTTACAGTCTTACCAGCCATTCATGAAAATTCTAATACCTCCACATCCTTCCAAAATTTATAATTTACTGTTCTGTTAAAGTTTGTAACTGCTGCTGGAGGATATGGTACCTGATTGTGCTTTTGATTAGCATCTCTCATATTGCCAGTGATTTTAAGCAATTCTTCATGTGTTTGTTGGCCATACAAATGTCTTTCTCCATGAAAAGTCTTTTCATGTGTTTTGCCAATTTTGTGACTAGGTTATCAGTTTTTTCCTTGTAAAAGCCCGGTAGTATCCTGTGAATTTTGGATATGACACATTTGTCTGAGATGGCATTGTCAAATATTTCAACAGTCTGTAGGGGATTTCCCCCCCCCCACCCCCACGCTATTGGAAAAAAATTGTGATGCACACAGGGATTTGCTCTTTAAGGTCCCATTTGTCGATATTATTATCTCTTGGTTGTGCATTCTGACTGTATTTGAAAATTTATTTATATCATAGGTTAGAGCTCTTGTTTTGTCCTATTTATTGTTTGGGGCTTTAACCCTAAGTTCCTGATCTACCTTGAGTTTGTGCACAGTGTGAGATGGGAATCCTGCTTCAGCTTTCTGTAAATAGCAGGCCAGCTTTGTCTGCACTGTTTGTTGAAGAGGTTGTCATGTCTCCATTTGATAGATTTTCTTTCCTTGTTGAATGCCAGTTGATCGTAGGAAGATGGGCTAATTTCTGGGTTCTCAATTCTAGTCCATTGGTTTTGCTTCTGTCATTGTACCAATACCATGCTGTTTTGGTTATAGTGGTTGTAGTAGGTTTTGAGATCAGTAAGTGCTATGATTCTCACTTAATTTTTGTTTTTCAGAAGTACTTTGCTTACTCTTTGTCTCTTTGCTTGCCATATAAACTTGCCAAATGACTTTTCTACCTCTTTGAAAAATGAGTTTGGTATCTATATTGGGATTGTGTTAAACATGTAGATTGCTTTTGGTATTTTGTCATTTTCACTATGTTGAATCTTCCTATTCATGAATAGGGAACATTTTTGCCATTTAGTTAGCCCTCATATTGTTTCTCACAGTCATGTTTTTATTATTTTATTTTATATTTTATATTGGAAGTGCTTGCTGCAGAAGGTCAAGGACTGCAGTCTTCAATACAGATTGAAGCTCAACATCAAGAAAACAAAGATTTTCACCACTGGGTCAATGGGAAGCATCAGTGTACATGGTGAAGAGATTGGATAGTTAACAGCTTTAGTTTCCTTGGCTCCACTGTCAACACTCTTGCTACCAGCAGCTAGAAAATCAAGAGACAAATTGCATTGGCAAAGTCAGCTGCCCGGTACCTCTCCAGAATACTGAAGAGCAATGACGTCAGGCTAGAGACTAAGATGTGCCTTATCTGGGCTATAGTCTTCGCAATTACGTGCTATGCAATGAAGAGTTGGGCAGTGACTAGGGATGATAGAAAGAGAATTGAGGCCTTTGAGCTGTGGTGCTGGAGAAGAGTGTTGTGTATACCATAGACTGCTAGGAGACCAAACAGGTTTGTCCTGGAGAGGATGAAGGTGGACTGCTCATTGGAGTCAAGGATTATGAAGCTTTATCTGACATACTTTGGGCATGTTGCAAGGAGAGGCCAGTCCTTGGAGAGGGACATTATGTTTGGGAGAGTGGAGGGACAGCTCAGGAGAGGAAGACCCTCGATGAGATGGATCGATTCTGTGAGTGGAGTGGTGGTAATGAGTGCATTTGAGATGGCGAGGTTGGCACAGGACAGAACAGCATTTAGAGCTCTTGTACACGGGGTTGCTATGAGTTGCAAGCGACTCGATGGCACATAACAAGAACAACTACAATAACCCAGGCTGAAGGCTTTCGTCTTCAGACTTCATCAGAAAGTTTGTATACGTTGTGTTTCACACTATTTTGCATTCACATAGTGTGCTTCATACAATCATTCTCATGCATTATATTTTATAAAAGCAATCACCATTGAACCTTGCCCATTATTACTCAGTCTTTTCAGGTCCCCACTGGATCCCTCCCATTTCTTTTACTCCCTCCTCCCACCCACCAAACTGTGCACCCTGTGGTTTCACCCCTACCTCTCCTCACCCCAGTGCTCTCACCCACACCTTTCCCTTTGGGTTCCCATACAGGTTCTCCTAGTTATCCTTCTATTTTTATAATAATGATCTTATGCAGTATTTGTCCTCATGATTTATTTCACTCACCTTAATACTCTCCAATCTCTCTCAAGTTATATAGTATTTTTCTAAATCATTGTAATATTCCATTGTGTGTATGTCCATTGTTCTCCTTGTAAAAGATTTCTGTTTCTCTAGTTATGTTTATTCCCAGCATCTCAATTTGTGGTTAACTAGGTATTGTTTTCTTCATTTCCTTTATTTTTGTTTTTTGTTTCAAGAGCACTTTATTCAGTTGTTGGCAATTTGAGAGAAGCAGTGGGCATTGATGTTATCCAGACTGTTTCAGAAATCTCAGGATCAAGCCAGGATTTTGAAGAAGGTGGTTAAAGATGGCAAGTGAGGTACATGGATTGTGTGGGAAGGATCTGGTAGGAAAAGTTCCAGAAGCCCCTTCAGGTTGCTTGGTGCATTATCTCCTTCCTGTGATGGTTGCTGGACATGCTTGTCTTTGTGTCTGGGGGAGGTGGTTATACGTTTTACTTGCAGACAGTTTGTTCTTCAAGTACTTTGTCAGTTTTGACTGATTATTTGTTCCTGGATTAATAATCTTACAATTTGATAATTAATCAGACGAACGAGTCTTACATGGGTATCTATTTTATTATTGTTCTAAACTTATTTTTGAGCCCCTAATCACTATCATTTTTTCTATTCCTTTCCATGTTATCCAACTACTGTTATTTTAGATTCATTCACCACTGCCCAGGGTTCCTATACAATTCTTGGACTTACTGCTGTCAATTTGAATCTCACATAGACAATCCTTAAAGAGCAACATGCCCACGGAGATAGGGGATAGTTTTGTTTTAACATTTAAAAAAAGTATCTCAGGACAGTAATTTTGAAAGCTCACTCAGCATAAAGGTTCAAGAAACCTGGATTCCATTCAAAGTTTGAAATTCTTTCCATGAACTTCCATGTCAATCCTCCTACAGATTCTTTGATTAAAACAAGAAACCAGGTTTTGCTCTTGGATCTGCTATGAATCAACCAACTATCCTGGCACCAATCACCAATTACTCTTCTCTTTTACACAAATGGGAAGATAGTAAAGTTTCTTCTCATTCAATACAATGTTTAGTCTTTCTCCTTCCTTTTGAAACCACTTATAGTTTACAGCGTGTTGTGATAGCTTACCTCCAAGATTTAGCCTCAGTCTGTTCACTTCTCATCATTGCTTCAGAAACCGTCTTTGTCCTTTTTTGTGTTTTGTTTGTTGCTGTACAGAAATCCCACTGATTTTTTAATATTGATCTTCTATCTTGCAACTCTACTAAATTGGTCTACTAAGTCCAACAGTTCGTTGTTGGTTTGTTTTTGTTGTTGTTATTGTTGAGTTTTTGGAGTTTTCTGTGTGCACTATCATATCATAGAGACATTTTCTCACTTTTTTGTTGAATAAGATGTCTCATATTTCCTTATTTTGCCTTTGCTCTAGCCAGTACTTCTAATACAACATTGAATAGGAGTGATCAAAGTGGGTATCCTGTGTGGTCCCTGTTTAGATTTTCTTCACTGAGAATGATATTGGCTCTTGTTTTTTGGTTTTTTTTTTTGTTTACACTTTTCACTATATTGAGAAAATTCCCTTCAACTCCTTGTTTGTTGAATATTTTAAGCAGTAAAAATCAAAGGCCTTTTCTGCATCAATTGATATGACTGCATGGTTCTTTGTTTTGTTAGTGGGATGAATTATTTTGTGTTTCTCCCCCCCTTTTTTTATTTTAATGAAAATTTACAGAGACTTTGGATTTCCATTCATTCGTTGTTACACACTTTCCTCCTTGCCCTCCTCCCCCCAAGTTCACTTTTCTCTTTGAAAAGTTAAAAAAAAATTCTTTGTTATACAATCCCCCGCACTTGATACCTGTTGTGATTCCCACTTGATCATGACAAGTTATTTTTTTGATGTGCTATTTGATTAGACTGGCCAAGACTTTGTTAAGAATTTTTGCATCTGTGTTCATGAAAGATATTGGTCTTTAGTTTTCTTTCTTCAATGTCTTTGCCTGGTTTTTGTATTAGGATTATACTTGCTTCACAGAATGACTCTGGAAGTGTTTCTTCTTTTCCTAAGTTTTGAAATATGTAAAATTGGTGGTAATAGCTCATCTCTGAATGTTTGATAAAATTTCTAGATCAGGATTTGTTGTTGTTGTTATGGAGAGTTTCTTTATGAGTTGTTTGATTTTTTCTTTTGTGATGGGTCTGTTCAAATGTTCTATATCCGTCCATGTCAATCTGGGTATGTGGGACTATCTAGGACTCTGTTTATTTTCCTTAGGTTTTTAAATTTATCTGAGTGTAGCTTTTTTATAATATTCCATTATTATTTATTTAATTTCAGCTGACTCTGTTGTGATGGCTCCTTGTTTATTTCTTATTGTGATTATTTGTGTCTTCTCTTTGGGTTTTTTTT
>NW_006399822.1:14474775-14476857 GCF_000299155.1 Elephantulus edwardii
CCCCCCAGGTCCCCTCCACCATGCAGCCCTCGCTCTAGACTCCTGTGATGACAGAAACACCCAGTTATATATCTCTTTTAAACAGTTCCCTCCCTCCTCCGCCTCAGTGCGGCACACATCATTGAACCCATCTTACTCAGTCTCTCCCCAACCCCAAGGACAGTCCCATTCTACAACAGTGGCATCATGTAATATTTGTCCCTTTGTGACTGGGATATTTCACTCAGCATAATGTTCTCCAGAGTTTACAAAGTCAAATGCTGGACTTTTCTCCTATGGTCCCTTTGAGTAGAATTGAACCTCCAGCTTCTTGCCTGGCAGCAGCGTATTGTTTGTAACCACCTAGGGATGTCAAAATTCCATTCAGATCTGTCCTTTAAAATGTTTTAAAATTTTATTGTTATTTTTTGTGTGTGTGTGCCATCAAATCGAATCTGACGGGTACAGGAGGAGATTTGCTCCTCCTCCAGCAGAGCATCTGGTGGATTCGAACCGCGTACCTCTGGATTTCAAGTGATCTGTCTTTATTTGTATGTTTTCATTGCATAGATAACACAATGCCTGGTATCCTGGTGATGTAATGTTTGACTGAAAAGTCAACAGTTCTAATCCACTAATGCTCTACAAGAGGAATAGTCAGTCTCTTCTTGTGAAGGTTTATAGCCTTGAAAATTTGATTGGAGAGTTGCTATGAGTTGGAACTAACTCAAAAAGTAGAAAACTCTCTGAGACCAAAGGTATACTTTGTACATTCCAATCTGACCAATGAATAGTGAGCAAAGGGCTTTCTCATTAAAGAATTAACAATGATGTCAGGTTAAAGACTAAGGTGTGACTTACTCAAGTCACAGTCTTTCTAATCAGTTCCTATGCATCTGAGAGTTGGACAATGAATAAGGACAATTGGAGAAGAACTGATGTCTTTGAGTTGTGGTGTTGAAGAAGAGTGCTGAATCCCATGGACTGCTCAAAGAACCAACAGATATGTCTTGGATAAAGTGCAAAGGGTTCCTTGGGGACAAAGATTGTGAAGTTTCATCACACATATTTTGGACATATTAGGAGATTCCTTTCAATTCCTTGAAAATGGACATTATGCTGGGAAAGGTGGAGGGAAAGCAAAGGAGAGGAAGATCCTCAATGAGATTAATTGATACAGTGTCTGCAGCAATAGACTCAAATGTGTCAAAGATAATAAAGGTTGTGCAGAATAGGACAGAGTTCACATCTGTTGTTTATAGGGTCACTATGAGACATATTAACTTGGCATCACTTAACAGCAATAAGGATGAACACATATGTCTTGGTGAAAGTGCAGCCAGAGTGCTCCTTAGAGGCAAGGATGGTGAAACTTCATCTCACATACTTTTGGGGTCAGCAGAGGCTATTCCTTGAAAAAGCACATCATGTATGGAAAGGTGGAGGGCTAGTGAAAGAGAGAAAAACCCTGAATGAGATGGATTAACACAGTGGCCACAACAACTTCATCAAGTGTATCAGAGATGATAAAGATGGCACAGGATAGGACAGGTTTCAGGTCTATTGTTCACAGGGTCACTATGAGTCATACTCGACTCAGTGGCACTTACCACCCCTGGATGGAAATAGCCCCTTGGGAAAACCTTTAGCTATGAGGAGACCTTAGGAACTTGAGAGCTGGGTTTGCTTTTCTCATTTATTTGTGTATTTGCTAAATCCTTGCCTCTAATATGCTAATAGACATTGGGTAGGTATAAAGTTCATTTATTTCCTCTGATAGTTATATAGATGTACAGAAAAGTAAGTCTTTCTGAGAAATGAAAGATCAAAGTCATGCAGCTGCTTGAGATCTTCTAATTATGACAGAGACATCTCAAAGTTTGAAATCATGAAAACAAAGTGGAAAATGGAATAATTTTGGGTCTCAGACACCATTTCCTTTTAAACTTGAAATAATCATGACCTAAGTAATTATTTTTTCAGAAGCATGAGATTTACATCATTTAACAATGAAAGAATCTTTTCTTTTACTTTTCCATAATTTTTGGACTCATGTACTTATAACTTGTTAGTCAAATTTGTGTCTTCTAGGTTGCAACACCC
>NW_006399822.1:14478407-14479048 GCF_000299155.1 Elephantulus edwardii
GTCAAATGGTATCTCTATTTGCAACTTTTTGAGAAAGCGCCATACTGCTTTCCACAGGGGTTGCACCATTTTACACTCCCACCAACAGTGAATACTTTTATTGAGACATTCTAAATTAGAGTTTTATCCCTGACTAAGTTTTTGGATAGTCTCAAGTAAAAACCATGAAGATTCTTGTGAAGCCTATTGTATACAAGGTCTCTTTGTTAGTGGATTTAAATTAAGCTGAAAGGAAATTTCAAGTGGGAGAAGGAGACAAGATGGCACCCTCATGGCACACTATACCTAACCCCTCAAAATCTGAGATCGGAATCAAGTGAAATCCATACAAGAGATAACTCCAGATCTTTGAGCAATAAATCAGGAAATGAAGAATTTAAATAATTACGAACTAGAGGAGTTGAAGACAGTGCTTGAGGAGGGAGTTGTGACAGTGTCTCATGTGGTTTTGGGCTACCTTGTTGTTGTTCTTATGTGCTGTTGAGTCGTTTGCGACTCATAGCCACCCTATGTACAACAGACCTAAACCCTGATCTATCCTGTGCAAATCTCATTGCCTCTGACACACCCATCCCGATTACCCCAGTCACTGAATCAATCCACCTCATAGAGGGCCTTCCCCTCCTGCGCTGTCCCTCTAC
>NW_006399822.1:14479415-14480716 GCF_000299155.1 Elephantulus edwardii
AGAAGGAGAATTGATGCCTTTGAGCTGTGGTGCTGGAGAAGAGTATTGAATGTATCATGGACTACCAAGAAAACAAACAGAGTCATGCTGGAGAGGGTTAAACCAGGCTGGTCCTTGGAGGCAAGGTTCTGGGGTTTTGTCTGACATACTTTGGACATGTTGTAAGGAGGAACGGGTCCTTAGGACATCATGCTTGGGAGGGTGGAGGGACGGTGTAGGAAGGGAAGACCCTCTATGAGGTTTATTGATTCAGTGATTGGGGTAATTGGGATGGGTGTGCCAGAGGCAGTGTGATTGTGATTGGCACCGGATAGAGCAGGGTTTAGGGCTGTGGTACATGTGGTTGCTATGGATCACAAGTGACTCAATGGCACATAACAACAACAACAACAACGTGGTCATAATCACAAGAGATGCTGTCCCAACTCACCAATGAACTTTTTGGCAGTAGTATGATAGATGGAGAAGAGACTGAGATTGTTAAAAATTTCAGTTTACTCGGTTCCAAAATCAATGCTCTTGACCAGTAGTCAGGAAATCAAAAGACGAATTGTATTGGGAAAATCTGTTGTCAGGGACCTCTCCTGAGTGCTAAAGAGCAATGATGTCAGTCTGGGTACTAAGTTTTGCCTGATCCAGGCCATGGTATCTCAGTTACTTACTATTCATCAGAAAGCTGGACAATGACTAAGTATGAGAGAAGAAGAATCAATGTCTTTCAGCTGTGGTGCTGGAGAAGAATATTGGTTATACCATGGACTGCCAAGAGAACAAACAGGTCTTTCCTGGAGAAGGTGAAACTAGTTTGCTCCTTGGAGGCAAGGATTTTGAAGCTCCATCTCACATATTTTGGGCATGTTGACAAGAGGGATCAGTCCTTGGTGACAAACATCATAATTGGAAGAGTAGAGGAACAATGCAGGAGAGGAAGATGCTGGATGAAATGGATTGACACAGTAACTGGGGTATAGGGTGTTGGTGTGTCAGAGACAGTGAGAATGGCTCAGGACAGGACAAGATTCACACCTATCATGCATAGGGTCACTATGAGTCACAGTTGACTTGATGACACATAACAACAACAAAGACCCAGAGGGCAACACATACACAGGAAAAGAGAGAACATCATGGAATTCCCATTGAGACATTGATGCAGTGTGGACAGACCTGTAATGAAACAAAGTAAGCAGAGTGCTTTAGGAAGAGGAATGTTCTTTTGGAAAATCATGCCGGTAGAAAATCTTTTCTTTTACTTTTCCAAGAGGGTAATGTCTGGTGTGGGGGAGCCTTGGGAGGGGACA
>NW_006399822.1:14481256-14482860 GCF_000299155.1 Elephantulus edwardii
GAGTGATAGGGAATGGCAAAGGACACACTGACAAAGAAGATTAATCAGAACTGGCTTTGACAAGCACTGTGGCAATTGGACAATTAAAACAGACATTGGGGGAGGAAAGAAGAACAAACTGGGGAGGAGGGTGGAGAAAACAGCGCAACAATGAATCAATGAAAACCCAGAATCTCTGTAAATGTTCATTAAAACTAATAAAATTTAATTTAAAAAAAAAATC
This sequence comes from Elephantulus edwardii, assembly GCF_000299155.1. Taxonomy (NCBI): domain Eukaryota; kingdom Metazoa; phylum Chordata; class Mammalia; order Macroscelidea; family Macroscelididae; genus Elephantulus; species Elephantulus edwardii. Next base: position 14,481,480 of record NW_006399822.1, read on the forward strand.
TAAGACGAGGTGATCATGACTAAAATAAGAAGGGAACAAATAAAGGCAACAATACAATTCATGACCAGAGAGGCTCTAATCCTTGGATTTGATGATCCACACTGAGAGAACGTTTCTGGAGTGATGCTTGGAGTGTTCTTTTTGCTTTGATTGAGTTTGGACAGGAACTAGACGGTTGTCTGTTCTCCAGTCAGTGAATTTTCAACAGAGAACTCTTTATTATTATTATTATTATTATTATTATTATTATTATTATTACTACTACTATTGTTAATTTATACATTTACAGGGAAAAGATGAAAGAAGCAAAGGGAAATCTGAGTGTTCAATCTGAGTGTTCTTGCCTCCTCACTCAGTTCCAGTTTTGGACAGTGATTCTCAGGCATAACCACCACCTGTCTGTCAGCAGATGGTTTTGTGCTGTTGCTGTGATGCTGAACATGTTTCATCAGAGCTTTCACATTAAGGCTGACAGGAAAACAAATATCTAGAAATCTGCTTCTACAGATTAGTCAACGAAATCCTTTGGCTCATAATACTAAAAAAGCTTTTTTTTTTTAAAAAAAAGTAATTTTATTATTTTTTGTGTGTACCATCGAATCGGATCTGACAGGTACAGGAGGACACAGCCCCTCCTTCTCTAGCAGAGCATCTGGTGGACTCACACTGCATATCTCTGGGATTGCAGTGCAGCTTCTTGCCACAAGGCCACCAGAGCTCCCTCAAAAAACTTTAAAAAACATTATTATACTAGTTTATTTACAAAACTGGAATACATTGTTTTTCAGACAAGACTCTTCCAATTTCCCTCACCTTCCCCATCAAATTGAACACCATGGTTAATCCTCCCCCACACACTTCCTCATCCCTCTGCTTCTCTGCTTCCATCCTCCCCCACCCGATCCTCATACTCATTCTACAATAATGATTTTATACAATATTTGCTGTTGTGAGACTGATTTAGTTCACTCAGCAAAATACTCTCCAGTCCCTCTCAAGTTAGGTAGTAATTAACAAAATCATTGCTCCTGCATGCTGTGTAGTGTTCCATTATATGAGTAAATCATAATTTCTCAATCAATTTGATTGTGATTGGAAAATTGTGATGGGCTGTTTCCATATTCTTGTGATAGTAAATAACACTGCTATGAAAATTGGTGTACAACTCTCCATTTGTGCCGCAGTTCTCATTTTCTCAGGGTATATTCTAAGCACAGTCAAATGCCTTTGCATAATCAATGAAACACAGATAGACATTCTTCTGGTAGTGTCTGCTTTCAGACAAGATCCATCTAATATCAGCAACAATATCCCTAGTACCACGACCCCTTCTAAACCCAGCCTGGACTTCCAGAAGTTCTCTGCTGATGTGCTGTTCTAA
>NW_006399822.1:14484055-14496977 GCF_000299155.1 Elephantulus edwardii
CGGTTGGCGCAGGATAGAGCAGGGTTTAGGGCTGTTGTGCATAGGGTCGCTATGAGTTGGAAACGACTTGACGGCACATAACAACAACAACAACATATTCTAAGCAAGTGGAATAGTTGGGTCATAAGGAAATTGTACGTTCAGCTTTTTGAGCAAGCACCAAATTGCCTTCCAGAATGGTTGTTCCATTGTACAATCCCATCAACAATGTAAAAGAGTTCCTATCCTGCCAAAGCCTCTCCAACATTTATTACTTGCTGTCCGGTTAAACTTTGCCACTGCTGCTGGAGTGAGATAGTATCTCATTGTGGTTTTTATTTACATCTCTCTTATTGCCAGTGATTTTGAACAATTCTTCATGTATCTGTTGGCCATTTGAATGCCTTCCTCTGTGAAAATTCTTTCCTTGTCTTTGCTCATTTTGTAATTTGGTTATCAGATTTTTTCTTGTGGGGGTCCGGGAGTGGTCTATAAACATTTGTTCTGAGACTCTTGCCTGAGATGGTATTACCAAATGTCAATTACCAGTCAGTGAATTTTCTTTTCACCCTGTTGGGAAAAGTTTTTGATGAGCACAGGGATTTACTCTTTAGAAGGTCTCATTTATAATTTTTAAATTGAAAACAAATTTAGTTTTAATTTTAAAATAATTTTATTTTAAAACAAATTTATAAATTTGTTTTCTTATTGGTTTGTTTAATTTCTCAGGGCACACCTTCCTAATGACCCAGAGAGAATGTTCTCCCATCCTGACCAGCCCAGAGGACAGAAAAGACTCCATGACATTCCTCTGCCTACTTGGTTTGCTGGAGTCATTTACTGTCACCAGTGGCTGCTTGACTGCAGTGCCACAAATGCCTATGGTTACCTTGAGCAATAAGTCGGTGCTGCATTCTCAGGAACACAAGACTTTTCCCAGACCATCAGTTGCTTGAAGTACCCACAGTGTATACCATAGTCAAGCTCTTGATCCATGCATGCAAACTTTGTGTAGATGGAATGACAATATCAGACAAATATAAGGACAATTCTATACTTTTTCTATTGTTTATCTGAGTGTATTTTTTTCTGGTTATCTGTCCCTGCACCCTTTATATCTCTTTCCTCCATATCTATTTCGTTTCTTTATCCTGCTTTATTTATTTACTCTGTCACTTCCATCTTTTATTTTTACCGTTTTTTAAAGTCATTCTTCCATAATTTTTTCCATTCTTCTACTGCCCCATATTGGGAGAGGTGGACTGTGTTTCCCTGTTGCTCAGTCATATCTATCACATGTACTGCCTACTTTCCCACCACCATGTCCTCCTGTCCCACTGAAACAACATCAAACAGTGCTAACTCCTCATCATCCCACTTGCAGCAATTCTCCATAACCAGCAAATAGACACCCATGTCCAAACTACTATCAGTAACTCTAATCACCTGTAGTTATTAGTTCCATTACTGACAAAGTATTGACCAATCTGACTATCTGAAAGAAATCCACTGCTGTTGAGTTGAAACTGACTCCTAGCTGACCCTCCAGTGTGTTTTCAGAGGCTATATATCTCATGAGAGAATTCTTATCTTTGGTTTTAACAGCCTGTCTTTAGGTTGGCAGCACAACTTCTTACCCTCTAGGCCATCAGAGAATGAAGAGAACAAAATAAGAAATTCGGAGCCAAGTAAACAAGAAAATAAATGTAGTCATTCCAAAACATTTCAGAGAAAACAGACACCTTCAAATCAAATTTTAAACAGGCAGTATTTCACATTTGAGTGAGAACTAGGCAATATCTTTGAGGGGAAAAAAGGTAATAGAGCTACCTAATAATTAATTGAAAGATATATATTTAACATCTTCAAATAATACAGGAAAACCACATACATAATTGAGGCCAAACTTGACAATATCCTGAAGAATTAAGGAAAAAAGTATAAGAACCATATGGCAAAATAAATAATTAGAAATAATGCAAAAACAGCAACCAGGCACTCAGAAGATTAACACTAAATTATTGATAGGTATTGTATTGGAAAAACAAAAGGATAGAATTGAAGCAATTGAACAATGAAACAGTGACTTAGAAGGAAAATATCTTGACATCTGCTCGTAGGAGCAAAACTCAGAAAAAAAAGAATGAAGAAAATATAAGAATTATGTGGGATTCTGTCAAGAAAACATGCCGAAGTAAAAGTACTGAACAGATGGTTTCAAAGGGCAGCTTGAGAGGACAAAGCAAAGTATTATAATGGAATGTGAAGAGAGCTAGAATTGGAGAATGAAAAGCAAAGAACTCAGTCTGCATTTCTCAAGCTGAAAGAGCTGTAAAACAAATTGAGGCTTCATGTTGCAATGTTGAAAGATGCTATGGGCAATGTATTAAATAACCCAGAAAACATCAAAAGAATTGTACCAGAAAGAATTGATTGACAATGAAAAATTTCAAGAAGTACCATAATAACAGGAGCCAATGGAAGCCAATGAAAGAGGAAGTGGAAGCTGCATTGAAGGTACTGGCAAAAAAATAAAGCCCCAGGAATCGATGGGATACCAATTGACTTGTTTCAGTTAACAGATGCAGCCTTGGATGCACTCACCAGTCTATGCCAGGAAATTTGGAGGACAGCTGTCTGGCCAATGGATTGGAAGAGGTCTATATTTATTCCTATTCCCAAGAAGGGTGATCCAACTTAATGTGGAAATTATCGAACAATATCATTGATATCACATGCTAGCAAAACACTACAGAAGATCACTCAAAAGCAGCTGCAACAGTACATAGATCGGGAGTTTCCAGAAGTTCTAGCGAGATTTAGAAGATGCCACGGTGCTAGGGATATCATTGCTGATGTCAGATGGATCCTGGCTGAAAGTAAGGAATACCCAAAGAATGTCTATTTGTGCTTTATTGAATATGCAAAGGCATTTGACTATGTGGATCATGACAAGTTGTGACTGATACTGAGAAGAATGGGAGTCTGAGAGCACTTGATTGTGCTTATGAGGAACTTATATCTAGATCAGGAGGCTGTTGTGCAAACGGAGCAGGGGAGCACTGCATGGTTTGGAATTGCGGAAAAAGTGTATCAGGGATGTATTCTGTCTCCATACCTGTTCAATCTACATGTTGTTGTTGATAAATGCCATCGAGTCATAGGTGACTCATAGCGACCCTATGAATGAAAGTCCTTGATACTTGCGTGATTTTCATCTTCTCTCTAGATTCATAGGGTTTCTGGAGGCAAGCTATTTACAGAAGTGGATGCTACTCATGCTTCCAAGCTTATTTTAATTGGGGAACTCCACCAAACACTGTCCACCATGGGTAACCATTATCACATTTGACACATCAGTGTCACAGTATTCAGCTTCACAGCAACCACAAGTTACCTCTGTACAGCAAGTGGACACACCAGGGCTGTACTACTTAGAACAATGTTTGACCAAAAACAATTAAAAAAATAGGCCTGAGGGCCATGGATTAGAGTCACCAACTTTTGGCTTGGTAGCATCACTTCCAGTCCACTAGGCCAACAGATCTCTCTCTATGTTGTTAAGTGCCATCAAGTTGTAGGTGACTCACAGCGACCCATGAACGAAAGTCCTCAACACTTACATGACTTTCATCCTTTCTCCAGGTTCACATGATGAGCAAATTATCCAAGAACCTGAACTCTTTGAAGAGGAGTGGGGCATCAGGATTGGAGGGATACTCATCTGTTTCATGTAGATGACACAATCTTGCTTGCTGAAAGTGTGGAGGATTTGAAGCACTTTTTGCAGAAGATCAAGAAATGCAGCCTTCAGTATGGATTGAGTCTCAATATCAAGAAAACAAAGATTCTTACCACGGGGTTAAGAGGGAGATTGAAACTGTCAATAGCTTCATCTTGCTTGGATCCAAAATTAACACCGTTGGAATGAGCATTCAGGAAATAAGGAGACACATTGCAATGGGAAAAATCTGCAGTTAGGAACCTTTCCGAATTCTTGAGGAGAAGTGATGTCAGTTTGAGGACTAAGGTGTGTCTGATTCAGGCCATAGTCTTTCCAATTACTAGCTATGCATCTGAGACCTGATCTTTCTAACTACTAGCTATGTATTCGAGACTTGGACAATGAATAAGGATGACAGAAAGATAATTGATGCCTTTGAGCTCTGGTGTTGGAGGAGAGTGCTGAACATTCCATAGATGGCAAAGGAAACAAATAAATATATCTTGGAGAGGGTGCAGCCAGATTGCTCTTTGGAGGCAAGAATGATGAGGCTTCCCCTCACATACTTTGAACATATTGCTAGGAGGTGCTATTCCTTGGAGAAGGACATGATGTTGGGAAGGGTGGTGGGTCGCAAAGGAGAGGAAGATCCTTAACCAGGTGGATTGACAAAGTGACTGCTGCAATGGGCTCTTTTGTGTCAGGAAGTGTGGCGATGGCACAGGACAGGACAGGTTTCAAATCTTTTGTTCATAGGGTCTCTATGTGTCACACTCAATTCGATAGCCCCTAACAACAACAACAACAATAACAACAACAACTATCAAGAAGAAGATACATGTGATTGGAATTCTGGAACTGGAGGAGGCAAAACCAAAACCAAATACAAAGCCAGAGAGAATTGTTGAAAACAATTAGCATAAATTTTCTCTAATATTGTAAAGAATAAAGGAATAAGGGAATTGCTAGAAGTTCATGCTGGGTTTAGAAGAGACCATTAGAGATATCATTGCTGATGTTAGATGGATCTTGGCTGAAAGCAAAAAATACCAGAATATCTATTTGTGTTTTATTGGCTATATGAAAGCATTTGTCTGTATGGTTCCAACCTATTGCTAACATTAAGAAAAATAGGAATCCTAGAACACTTAAATGTGCTCAGGCAGAACCTCTTCCTGGACTAGGAGGCTGTTGTCCGAATGGAACAAAGGAACATTATGTGGTTTAAAGAAAACTGTGTTTCAGGGTTGTCTCCTTTTCCCATATCTAATAAATTTGCATGCTGAGTAAATAATTTATGAAGCTGGACTCTATGAAGAAGAATGTGGCATCAAGACTGGAGGAAGACTCATCAACAGTCTACGTTATACAGATGACACAACCTTGCTTGCTGAAAATGAGGAGAACTTGAAACATTAGCTGCAGAATATCAAAGACTTCTATACATATTATATCTTAACATCAAGAAAACAAAGGTCCTTGCCACTGGCCAATAGGCAACATCATGATCGATAGAAACAGGGCTGACACTGTCAATGATGCCATCTTATTTGTATTCACAGGCAACATCCATGATACCAACAGTCAGGAAATAAGAGATGTATTGCTTTGGGCAAGTACACCATTGAGGACCTTTCCAAAACACAAAAGAGCAATGATGTCAGTTTGAAGACTACAGTGTGTCTGATTCAGTTATTAGTCTTTTCAATCACTTGCTATGCATATGACAGCTAGACAATGAATAAGGATGACAGAATTGATGCCTTTGAGTTGTAGTGATGGAGAAGAACATATTGTGGAATGCCAAGAGAACAAATGAGTATGTTTATTATGGAGAGGGTGAAATCAACTTGCTCTCTGGAGGCATGGATTTTGAAGCTCCATCTTACATACTTTCAGCATGTTGCCAGAAGAGACTAGTCCTTGGCAAAAGACATCACACTTGGAAGAAAGGAGCGACAGTGCTGGAGAGGAAGATCCAGGATGGAATGCACTGACACAATGAATGGGATAGTAGGGCCAGGTATGTCAGAGACAGTGAGATAGGCTCACTGGTGGCCAGAGCTTGGAGCTATTGATAGGATCACTGAGACACAGGTATCTCAACGACACATAACAACAACAACAAACAATATTAAAATATATATAAAAAAATCCAACCAAGCCAACTCTAATAAGAAGTACTAAAATCTGTCCTTTGTACAGAAAACCAATAATAGCAAACACTTGGGATTATGACATAGCAACATCACCTGGGAAATGATGCAGAAAAAGAATTCTCAAAAATTAAATAAATTTACGTGACTGGAAATAGAGAACTAGAAGAATCAATCTGTTAATACTATCAACTTCAGAGCATAAATAGGGAATAATCATATTAATTCAAATACTTTTTAAAAAGGCAGTTTAAGATGATATCAATATAGAAGAGATTACTTGAATCTTACAAAGATAGAAATAAATTACAATGTAACCATAAAAAAATCAATAAACCTTTTATTAAAAAACCCAATATGATGGTAAGGCTTTAATAAACACAAAAGCAATATAAATAAAGATAATTTGAAGAAAAAAACCAATAACAAAATGAACTCAGTGTGGAAGAAATATATGAAAAAAGGAAATCATCAATAGTACAATATGAAACACAATAGAATAACAACAGTAATTTCATATCTATTATGATTACTCTACATCTAAATGGATTGAGAGCACCAGTCAAGAGTGAATATTATGACCAATCAATATATTGTCTTCAAAAGACTCACCCTAAACACAAAGATAAGAATAATTTTTTTAAATAAAATGATAGAAAGAAAATAGATTAATCTAATCACAACCTGAAAAGAGCAGGAGTGATGGCATTAATTTTTTACCAAATAGGATTCTAGCTAAAATCCAATATAAAGAAGAAGGAAGGATATTATATAATAATTAGTCAATCTAGCAAGAGAACATAATATTAATAAATTTCTATGCACTCAAAGAATGACTCATAAAATACATTAAATTAATGTTAACAAAATTAAAAAGAGTAATAAAGAACTCCTTAATAGCACTGGGCAACATTAACATATCATTTTTTTTTACCTGTTAACATTACTTTATTTAAATTTATACACAAATACTAAAGCCAAAGATGAGAAAATTCAGGATTTCTACCAACTTTTTTTCCCTTTGCTTTAATAATTTTTTTTAATTAATTTCAATGAGATTTTGGAATTCCATTCATTCATTGTTGTACTTTTCTCACCCCCCCCTTTCTCTACTCTCCTTGAAAAGCAAAAGAAAAACTCCTTCATTGGTACACAATCCTCCCCCGCACTCCCCACCCCAAATGTACTTCACTCTGTAACTCTCATTCTGGACTCTTATGATAATCATAATGCCCTAAAATATATTAAACTATTCTCTCCCTCATAGACTTCAATGCAGTAAACATAATTTATCTGGTTTTTCTCAGTCTTAACCCCAACCCCGATGTCAGCCTCATTCTACAACAGTGGCACCATGCAGTATTTGTCCTTTTGTGACTGAGATATTTCACTCAGCATAATATCCTCCAGGGTCACCCATTTTGAATAATATTGCATGAGTTCCTTGTTTTTCAATGCAGCGTAGTATTCCATTGTGTGAATATACCACAGCTTCTCTATCCATTCGTTTGTTGATGGGCACTTAGGTTATTTCCAACTCCTTGCTATTGTGAACAAAGCCGCAATAAACATGGGTGTGCATATATCTGCCAGGATGTCGTTTATGGTCTCTTTAGGGTATATTCCCAGTAGTGGAATTGCTGGGTCAAATATCTCTATTCCCAACTTTTTGAGAAAGCGCCACACCGCTTTCCACAGTGGTTGCACCATTTTACACTCCCACCAACAGTGAATAAGGGTTCCAGTCTCTCCACAACCTCACCAGCATTTGTTGCTTGCTGTTCTGTTAAATTTTGCTAGTCTTATTGGGATGAAGAACAGATCTAGAAAGAAACTCAACAAAGATATAGATAATCTCAACTATAGAATCATCAAATGAGTTCTACTTCTTTTCCCAGTACCCAGAGAACATTTTCCAGTATCTACCATATCAGGCCACAAAATAAGTCTCAATACATTTAGGATTTTTGAAATAATACAATCTGTGAAGACTCAGATAACAATGGTTTAAAATGAGAAATCAATAGCAAGGAGACAGAGTTGGGAATTAAATGCATAAAATGCTTGAAAAAGATCTTATATATTTTAATAGCATCGTGCTTAAAACTATGGTGTAACAGAAGAAATTAAAGGAGGGATTTTAAAAACAAATTCTTAGAAGCAACACACAATATAGTAAAACTTACGGTGAACAGCAAAAGCAGGTCTCAGAGAGTAAGTCACAACACCAGATTCACACACCATAAAATAAGAAAGAACCAAATTCAATACTTTGCCCAATAGTTGGAGAAAAGCAGAAAAAAAAATCCCTACAATTACTTGAAATTGTTGTTGTTATGTGCCATCGAGTCACCTGCGACTCATTGGGACTCTACGTACAAGAGCCCTGAACTGCCCTATCCTGTGCCAATATCACTATCTCTAACAAATCTACCCCCATTACTCCAGTCACTGAATCAATCCATATCATAGAGGATCTTCCTCTCGTGCACTGTCCCTCCACGCTCCCAAGCATGACATTTTCTTAGCAGTTTATGGTATATTCAGTACTCTTCTCCAATACCACAGCTCAAAGGCATCAATTCTCCTATCATCCCTAGTCATTGTCCAGATCTCCGATGCATAGCAAGTGATTGCAAAGACCATGGCATGTATCAGGAGCCCCTTAGGCTTCAGACTGACATAGTTGCACTTCAGTACTTTAGAGAGGTCTCTAATGGCTGTCTTTCCCATCACAATATGTCTTTTAATTTCCTGGCTGCTGGTGCAAGTGTGTTGACTGTGGAGCCAGGCAAACCAAAACTATGAATGATCTCAACCTCTTCACCATCCATTAAGATGCTGCCAATTGGCCTAGTAGTGAGAATCTTTGTTTTCTTGACAGTGAAACTCAATCCATACTGAAGACTGCAGTCCCTGACCTTGCACAGCAAGTGCTTAAGGTCCTCCTTGGTTTCAGTAAGAAGTGTTGTGTTATCAGCATAACACAGATTGTTGATGAGTCTTCTTCCAATCTGATGCCACATTTCTCCTCATAGAGCCCAGCCTTCCAGATAATCTGTTCTAGATAAAGATTGAAAAGGTATGGAGATAGGCTACATCCCTGGTGTACACCCTTCCAAATTTTGAACCATGCAGTGTTTCCATGCTCTGTTCTGATGACTGCCTCCTGGTCCAAGTATAGGTTTTGCATTAGCACGATCAAGTGTTCTGGGATTCCCATTTTTCTCAGAGTTAGCCACAGTTTGTTATGATCCACACAGTCAAATGTCTTTGCATAATCGAAGAAACAAATAGACGGTCTTCTGGTACTCCTTGCTTTCAGCCAACATCCATCTAACATTAGCTACAATATCCCTAGTACCACGACCCCATCTAAACCCAGTTTGCACTTCAGGAAGTTCTCTGTTGATGTGTTGTTCCAGTCATTTTTGGATAATCTTCAGCAGAATCTTGCTTGCATGTGATATTAATGATATTATTTGATATCCCACTCTGTGGGATAACCGTTCTTTGGAATGGGAACAAACTTAGATCTCTTCCAGTCAGTTGGATAAGTGGTTGTTCTCCAGATTTCATGACACAACTTTGTGAGCACATCTAGGGCAGCATTTGTTGGTTGGAATATGTTAATTAGTATACCATCAATTCCTGGTGCCTTAAAGATTGTTGTTGGTAGGTGTCGTTGAGTCAAGTATGACTCATAGAGACCCTATGAAGAAAAGATATGAACCCTGTTCTATCTTGTGCCATCCTCACACTTCCTGACACAGAAGAACCCATTGCAACAGTCACTGTGTAAATCTATCTGGTTGAGGGTCTTCCTTTCCTTAGCTGACCCTCAGAAATAAATTGAAAGATAAAATAAACGAAAAGCAATATAAAGACTAAACAAGGCCAGAAGTTGATTCTTTTTTTAAAAAATGAAAAAAATTATAAACCTGGTTTAATTTAAGGGAAATAAAGAAGATACAAATAAAAAAATCAAATAACTGACATCACAATATAAATAAAGGAAATAAAAAGTGTAATAAAATATTATGAGGGACTGTTGTGCTATTGTTGTTGTTATATATCATTGAGTTGCCTGTGAATCATAATGTTCCTAGTACATTGGCTCTGAAAGCTGCTCTATCCTGAGCCAATATCATCATCTTTGACAGACCTAATCCCATTGCTCCAGTCACTGAGTCAATCCATCTCTTCTTGGGTCTTCCTTTCCTGCCCTGTCCCTCCACACTTTCAAGCATGATGTCCTTCTCCAATGACTATCCCCCCTGGCCATGTACCCAAAGTGTGTGAGATGGACCCTCAAAATCCTTGCCTCCAGGAATAAAACTGGTTTCACCCTCTCTGGTACAGATCTGTTTGTTCTTGTGGCAGACCACGGTATGTATATTCAACACTACAGCACAACACCAGGCATTGATCCTTTTTCTATTATTATTTTTTGTCCAGTTCTCTGATGCATAGCAAGTAATTGCAAAGACCATTGCCTGGATTAGGCACATCTTAGTATCCATACTGACACTGTTGCTCTTCAGTACTCTAGAAAGGTCACAGACAGCACACTTTCCTAATGCAATTGATCTTTTGATTTCTTGACTACTGGTTCTGAGAGTGTTGATTGTGGAACCAAGCAAGCGGAAGTTATCAACAATCTCAATCTCTCCTTCATTCATCATGAAGCTGCCAGTAGGCCCAGAGGTGAGAACCTTTATTTTCTCGATATTGAGCTTTAATTCATGTTGAAGACTATAGTCCTTGACGTTTTGAACAAACGTTTCATGACTTCTTCAGTTTCAGCAAGCAAGGTTGTGTCATATGCATAATGCAGGTTGTTGATGAATCTTCCTCCAATCTTGATGCCACACACCTCCTCATAAAGTATACTCAAACAAATGTGAAAAACGGCAGAAACTGATAAATTTCTAGGAACACAAAATCTACCTAAAATAATAGAGACTGACTGAGGTAGAAAATTTAAACATATCCATAAGGAAAAAAGAAGACTTAATAAATCAGAAAACATCTTCTAAAAGTAAAGTCCTGGCCCTGAAGACGTCACTGGAAAATTCTACCAAATATTCAGAGAAGACCTGACACCAACACTACTCAAACTATTCCAGATAAGAGAAAAAAATTAGAACTCTCTGATCTTTACTGTTTCTTGTATTCTCCAGGATCTGTTTGTGCTCTGGGAGCTAAAGGAAATTTTTTTAAGAGAGAGAGAAAACGAGATAGTCATCTGCAAGCCATTTAAAAAAAATTATAGTGGTTTATTTACAATGTTTGCTTTTCACACAAGATCTTTCTTATTTCCTTCATCCTCTTCATCAGATTGTGCAACCCTATCATTAACACCCTACTTCACACCATTCTCACCCCTCTGCTTCCATCCTCGCCTCACCTTGGATCCTCATACTCTTTTATTGCAATGGTTATATACAGTACTTGTCCTTGTGGGACTGAGTTAGTTCACTTGACATAACACTCTCCAGTCCCTCAAGTTAGGTAGTAATTTACAAAATCATTGCTCCTGTGTGCTGTGTAGTATTCCATTGTATGAATGTACCACAACTTCTCAATCCATTTGTTTGTGGTTGGACATCTGGACTGTTTCCATGTTCTCACAATGGTGAATAATGTTGCTGTGAACATTGGTGTATAAGTCTTCCTTCAAGCCTCAGTTCTTATTTTCTTGGGTTATATTCCAAACAATGGATTAGCTGGATCATATAGAATTTCTATATTCAGCTTTTTGAGAAAGAGCCAAACTGACTTCCAGAGTGGTTGTATGTACAATCCCACCAATGTATATGAGTTCCTATCTCTCTACATACTCTCCAACATTTATTACTTGCTTTCCTGTTAAACTTTGCCACTGCTAGCAAGATGGTATCTCACTGGGGTTTTGATTTCCATATGTCTTATTGCCTGTGATTTTGATAATTTCTTCACGTATTTGTTAGCCACACTCAAATGTCTTCTTCTGTAAAAAGTCTTTCTATACATTTTGCCCATTTTGTAATTGGAGTATCAGTCTTTTTCTTGTTGAATCCCAGAAGTTTTCTGTAAACCTTCATTATGAGACCCTGTGTGAAATGGTATCGTCAAATGTTTGTTCAGTGGGTTTTCTTTTCACCCTACTGGAAAAAAGGTTTTGATGCACACAGTGATTTTATCTTTAGAAGGTCCCACTCATCAATTTTATCCTCTTCAGACTGTGCATTTCTGGGTATATTTTACAGTCTCTTTATACTGTAGACTAGGCTTTCTAAAATTGATCCCAGTTTTTCTCTTATGAACTTTATGATTTTGGGCTTTACTCCCATGTCTCTGATCCACCTTGAGGTGATTTTTGTTTATGGTGTGAGATGTGGATCTTGTTTCAGCTTTTTGCAGGTAGCAGTCTGGTTTTGCCAGCACCATTTGTTGAAGAGGTTGTCATTTCCCCATTGGATAGCTTTGATTTCCTTGTCGAATATCATTAGACCGTAGACAGCTGGGTCTGTTTCTGAATTTTCAATTCTGTTCCATTGGTCTATGTGCCTGCCATTGTACCAGTATTGTGCTGTTTTAGTTACTACCATTGTGTACTAGGTTTTGAGGTCAGGGAGAATGCTATGCCTTCTACTTCATTTTTATTTCTCAGAAGTGTTTTGCTTATTCAGGGTTTCTTGCTTCTCCAAATAAACTTGACAATTTCCCTTTCAATCTCCTTGCAAAATGAATTTGGTAACTTGTATTGGGATTGTGTTGAACATGGAAATTGCTTTTGGTAGGATTGTCATTTTCACAATATTGAGTCTTCATGGATAGCATGAACAGGGCACATTTTCCCCTATCTTTAGGTCTTTTATTCTGTCTTGCAGAAATGTTCTGTAGTTTTCTTTGTATAGGCCTTTTATCTGTAAGCTATTTGAGAAATGATTTTTCATTTAAAGATAAAAATACCTTAGAAGTATTTCTTTTTAATTTTAACTTCTGAAACTTTAGAAGGGGAATTTTTTTTAAATCAAAATTGTTTATCTTCCTTCCTCCCTCCCTCCCTTCCTTCCTT
>NW_006399822.1:14497077-14505193 GCF_000299155.1 Elephantulus edwardii
CTCCTCCTTCTTCTTCTTCTTCTTCTTCTTCTTCTTCTTCTTCTTCTTCTTCTTCTTCTTCTTCTTCTTCTTCTTTTTCTTCTTCTTCTTCTCTCTCACTCTCTCTTTCTTTCAGGGGAAAGTGAAAATGTACTCCTCAGCTATGACCAATGATGCAGTCAAATTACTCACATTTGAGGAACTCGTAGGGGTCAGCAGCACGTCCAGAGTGCAATGGATAAGGCTCGCCCTGGGAGCCTTTGTGATCATGATATCTCCCCTGCCAGCTAAGTATCTATATTTTAAACTTTTCTCTCTTTAATGAGTGGGTTGCCATCCCAGATAACTTAATTTTCCATAGATTGTGTGTTTTGCTTATTCCAGAAAGCAGCCAATCTTTTAGCTACAGGTAGTAAAAGGAATTTTCTTTTATACTTTAAAAGCATCACACTGAGAGTCATTTAGAATATTTAAAATATTTTTTCACTTACATTCATGACACCTTGATGGACACTATAATTTATACTTAACCAAATTAAAATTAGGTGCTAGTCAATTAATTAAAATTTTGCATCATTCTCCAGTGACAGCAGAGGAACAGTGCATGTTTGCCAACTGGGATAACCAAGGTATGTATCCATACACTCTATGTCCATAAAAATAGAAGATCAATGGTGATTCACTGTATTAAACACAGTGCATGGGAATAATTGCATGAAATACCATGTGAATGAAAGAATACGTGAAACACAATATATACAAATTTTTTATGCAAACTAGTACAAAATTTAAAATAAAGATTATAAAATTTAACTCACTGAAGGTTTACTTAGCTCACAAGATTGTTACACATTTTCCAAAGATTTATTGAGCACCCACTATGTGCCCAACACTGGGGACAATGGAACACATGCTCCAGTAAGGGAAAGCCAGGAGGCAGAACTCTGAGAATATGCATGTCCTCACCATTTCAAGGAGGAGCTTATAGCCAATAGCTTATGACAATGAAGGAAAAATTTTAAACTACACCGAAAACATTGTTGTTCTTGTTATGTGCTGTCAAGTCGCTTGCGACTCATACTGACCCTATCTATGTACAACAGCCCTAGACTCTGCTCTGTCCTGTGCCAATCTCATTGTCTCCGACACACTCATCCCAATTAACCCAATCACTGAATCAATCCACCTCCTAGAGGGCCTTCCCCTTCTGTGCCTGCCTTCCACCCTCTCAAGCATGATGTCCTTCTCCAAGGACTGGTCTCTCCTTACAACATGACCAAAGTATGTCAGACGAAGCCTCAGAATCCTTGCCTCCAAGGAGCATCCCAGTTTTACCCTTTCCAGGATGAATCTGTTTGTTTTCTTAGCAGTCTATGGTACCCTCAATACTCTTCTCCAACACCAAAGCTCAAAGGCATCAATTCTCCTTCTATCCTCCCTAGTCATTGTCCAACTGACAACATTTGGAAAAACTAAGTCCCCAAGAATTGATGGAGGGATACCAATTGACATGTTTCATGTGCCCACAGATTGTGCCATATTTGGAAGACAACTACCTTACCTACTGGTGGGAAAAGTTCCACATTTGTTTTCATTCTCAAGAACAATATCATTACTATCACAACAAGGAAAATATTTCTCAAGATAATGTTTAAAAATGGCTAGAGCACCACCTCAACATAAAGAAAACAAACAATCTTCACAAGTGGATCAATAAACAACATCGTGATAAATGTACAAAAGATTGACATCTCAAGGATTTCCCTTTGACGTGGATCCACAATTAATACTCATGGGAGCAGCCGGTCCAGAAATGAAACGACATTCTGCACAGAGCAAAGCTGCAGCACGAGATCTCTTTAAAGGCAACATAATCACTCTGAGGACTAAGGTGCACCTTCTCTAAGCCACGGTATTTTCAATCACCCCACATACATATGAAAGCTCAACAGTGGATAAGAGAAGCCGACGAACTTTTACACTTCAAACACAGTACAGACGTAGAATACTGACTACACTGTGGCTGGATGGAAGACAGAACAAATTGTATCGGAAGTAGATCCAGAAAGCTCCTCTAGAGCAAGGACACCAAGTGTTCACCTAAGCTGCTCTGGATGTTTTATTAGAAGTCCCTCCAGATGGCCTGACACAACAGCTACCACAATGGGCTCAATCCCTGACCAGGAAAAATGGCCCTGACTGGGCAGTCAGAAACTAACAACATTATGGACAGTGTGTTCTTTATTTCTAAAATGGCTATTCATTTTCCAAATAATGTGTGGGTTTGAATAATAAACCACATTAAATTCTAAAAAAAAAATGGCTAGAGCAATACATTGACAGAGAACTGTAAGAAATTCAAGCTGGATTTAGAAGAGTATTTGACACCAAAGATATAATTGCTGATGTCAGATAGATGTTGGCCAAAAGCAAAGAATACCAGAAAGATGTGTATCTGTTTTAATGACTATGCCAAGTCAATTTACTGTGTGGATCACAACAAATTATGGCTAACATTGAGAAGAATGGGGATGCCAGAACACATAATTGTGCTTATGTGAAACCTATACCTAGACCAAGAAGCTGTGGTATGAGCAGAGCAGGGAAACACTACATGGTTTAAAATAAAGAAAAGTGCATGCCAGGGCTGTAATTTCCCCCATATTTGTTAAATCTCTATGCTGAGCAAATAATTTTAGAAGCTGAACTTTGTAAAGAGAAATATGGCATCAGAATTGGAGAAAGATTCATCAACAACCTATATAGATGACATACTTTTCTTGCTGAAAGTGAGGATGACTTGAAACACTTGGTGCAGAAGATAAAGGAGTGTAGCCTTCAATATGGATTACATCTTAATAACAAAAAGATAAAAATTTTCACCACCAGATTAATAGGCATCCACAATAAATGCCTTTGGTAGGAGCAGACACGAAATCACAAAGACAAGTTGCTTAGGAAAAATCTGCTGACAATTAATTCTTCAAAGTGTTAAGGAACAATGATGTAACTTTAAAGACTGAGATGCAACCTGTGAAAGCCTTAGTCTTTTCAATTGCTATTCATATAAAGATTGGTCAATGAATAAGGATGACAGAAGAAAAATCAATTCCTTAAGGTTATGGTTTTGGAGAAGAGGTCTGAATAGTCCATTGACTGCCAAAAGAACAAATATGTCTTGGAGAAAGTGCAACTAAGATGTTCTTTAGAGGCAAGGATAATGAAACTTCATGTCACATAATTTGTGTGTGTTGTTAGGATTGATCCACTGATTATAACAATGGGCTCAAGTTTGTCAGAGATGATGAGGATGGCACAGGATAGGGTAAAATTCAGATTTGTTGTTAATAGGATTGCGATAAGTGACAATAAACTTGATGACAGCTAACAACAACAACAGCAATATAAAAAGAATCATATTCTAATTATGGCAAGCATGCGAAGCCATCACTTGCCAATGGAAGCTTGTATATTGCTATCATACTGAAGTGGTTTTAATGAGGCTTCCAGACTAATGTAGACTAGAGAAAGGATTGGAAATCTACTTCTAGAAACCAGCCAAAGAAACTTATGGATTACAATTTCCAGTTCTTAATTGACTATGGAGCTGATGCAGGTGCAGAAAGTCTTTATTTCCATTGTGTATGAAGTCACCATGAAATGGCAACTAAAATGAACAACAGCAAGAGACCTAACTAAATTTGGCATCAGTTATATGGGAAGTCCTCTTATGAGAAACAATGTTACTACACAGACTAAGGAACAACTGATTCTTAAGGGAATAGCAATGTACTGGCCCTTGATCTTTCTCTTGAGTCCAGGTGAACATTGGTTAGTTAAAACCAGGGATTCATACTGAATATTTCTCTGCCCCATTCTGTACAGACACTTGAACACCCTGCATGTCAAGAAAGCAATGACTGATTCTGATGGTTTCTATTGAAAGAAAGGCCTCATCTTCACCATAAACATGATAAGAATAGTTATCTATTGAAAAAATATATAGATATGTCTGTGTTCTATCCCTCAGCAGAGTTACTATCATGAAGTTCCTGGGCAGTCATGGAGACTGATCTTTATATAAATATTCGTTACTTCGATTTATTGTTACCTCTCCTGCCTAGCTTGGAGACCGGCACTTGATGGTGGTGTTATGTGACTTAAAGTCAAATGTAACGCATAACAACCCTATGAACAACAGATCTGAACTCTGCTGACCTCACAATTTCTGGGACCCTTGAGCCCATTTCTGTAGTCACTATATCTACCCTCTGGTCTTCCTCTCCTTCATCATCCTCCCACCTTTCCAAGCATGAAATCTTTCTCCAAGCAATAGTCTCTACTAGCAACTTGCCCAAAGTATGTGAGATGAAGCTTTATCATCTTTGCCATCAAAGATTACTCTGACTGCACCTTCTCCAAGATATAACTGTTTGTTCTTTCAGCAGTCCATGGGATGTTCAGCACTCTTTTCCAACACCACAGTTCAAAGGCATCAATTTTTGTTCTGTCATCCTTATTCATTGATCACTTCTCAGCAACACAACAAATGATTGAAAAGACCATGGTCTGAGTCATGCCACTTGACAGCTTATTTAAAAATGTTGGCTGAGTAAGTAAGTTCCATGTTCTCTACCAGATACCTTGTTAAGTGTTACACTTAGCAAGTGTTATAACAGAGAGAGTTAAACTCCTTTGCTCAGTCATTTAAAAAAATTAAACAAATTTAGGACCAAGAGATAAACATCTAGAAATGAAGAAATATAAGCCTGGCTTTCTATTTTATTTTTCATTTTTAGTTTTCCCCTTATATGGTTCCTTTCTCTCTAAACTGGAAGATTTGGGAGAACACTTGTGAACTTCGGGAAGCACAGAGAAAATTTACTTAGGTCTAACCTATGCAAGAGCCTATGGTGATGAAGGAAGAAGTTCAGGCTGCTTTGGAGGAAATAAAAAAAAATAAGGACCCAGGAATAGATGGTATACCAATTGACATATTTCAGCTAACAGATGCTTCCCTAGATGTGCTCTCCAGGTTGTGCCAAGAAATCTGGAGAACAACCACTTGGCCAACTGACTGGAAGAGGTCTATAGTTGTTCCCATCTCAAAGAAGAGTGACCCAACAGAGTGTGGAAACTATAGAACCATATCGTTGATTTCACAAGATTCTACTGAAGATTATCCCCAAACAAACAGAATAGCCCATCATCAGAGAACTGCCAAGTCCAGGTTGGGTTTAGAAGAGGTCGTGGTACTAGGGATATTGTAGGTAATGTTAGATGGAGCTTGGCTGAAAGTAGGAAATACCAGAGGAAGGTCTATCTGCGTTTCATTGATTATGAAAAGTGTTTGTGTGGATCATAACAAACTGTGGCTGACTGAGAAGAATGGGAATCCCAGAACACTTAATCATGCTAATGAGAAGCCTATACTTGGATCAAGAGGCAGTCGTCAGAATGGAGCAAGGAAACACTGCATGGTTCAAAATTGGGAAGGGCATATGCCAGGGATGTGTCTTGTCTCCATACCTTTTCAACCTATATGCAGGACAGATTATCCGGAAGGTTGGGCTCTATGAGGAGAAATGTGGAGTCAGGATTGGTGGAAGATCTATCAACAATCTGAGTTATTCAGTTGACACAACTCTGCTTGCTGAAACTAAGGAGGACTTGAAATGCTTGCTTCAGAGGGGCAAGGATTTCAGCCTTCAATGTGGATTAAGGCTCAATATCAAGAAGACAAAGATTGTCACCACTGGATCAATTGGCAGCATCAGGATGGATGGTGAAGAGATTGAGATTGTTCACAGCTTTAGTTTGCTTGGCTCCACAGTCAACACTCTTGGCACCAGCAGCCAGGAAATTAAAAGACGTATTGTGATGGGAAAGTCTGCTGTTAGAGACCTTTCCAAAATTCTGAAGAGCAGTGGTGTATCTCTGGAGACTAAGGTGTGCCTGATATAGGTCATGGTCTTTGCAATCACTTGTTATGAATCAGAGAGTTGGAAAATGACTAGGGAGGATAGAAGGAAAATTGATGCCGTTGAGCTGTGGTGCAGGAGAAGAGTATTGAGGGTACCATGGACTGCTAGAAAAACAGACAGATTCAACCTGAAGAGCGTTAAACCGGGAAGCTCTTTGGAGGCAAGGATTCTGAGGCTTCATCTAACATACTTTGGGCATGTTATAAGGAGGGACTGGTCCTTGGAGAGGGACATCGTGCTTTGTAGGGTGGAGGGACAGAGCAGTAGGGGAAGGCCCTCTATGAGGTGGATTGATTCAGTGACTGGGGTAATTGGGATGGGTGTGTCAGAGATAGTGCGATTGGCACAGGACAGAGCAGAGTTTAGGGCTGTTGTACATAGGGTCGTTATGAGTCACAAGGAACTCAACGACACATAACAACAACAACTAACCTATGCTGTTCTTCTTCTTGGCACTCTTGCCCACATTACCCTCTCAGGTCAAATAATCATGGAGAAATGAGCTCAAGATGGTTATAAAGTATCTCTTTTTATCTCTAGCAACTAAGCAGAACAAAACTTCAACTTGGTTTTTAGTGGATATTGCACAGCCTATTGAGATCTTTCATTCTTTCCTTGCCAAATAACAAAGTTGACTTTTGTAGTCTTTTCCATTGGTAAAATTCTAAACAATACCTATGCACAATTGTAATTCTAATTACCACACTTCTGTGTCATCTAGATGAAAGGTAAAAAGCTTTCTATTTTGCAGAATTTCCATCATATACAAAGGAAGAAAGAGAAGAGAGCAGTGTAATGAATTCCATGCCCCTGCTTTCAGCTCCCACAGTTGTTAATATGCATGAAGTACACCTTGTTTCATCCATACCTCCACCCACTCCCCCAACTCAAAGACTATTTTGAAGCTAAACTCATATATGTTTCATTTCTATACATTCTAGTATATGTAGCTTAAAGATGAAGTTCCTTTTAAAAGCCCACAATACCATTGTACTTTTAAACAATAATAATTTATTAGTAACATAAAAATGTATGTATTTAATAATCATTCAAATATTTAAAGAGAATTTTATCCACAGTTATCTCACAGTGGAATATTAATAAAAACAAATGAACAAAGGGGTTTTGAGACAAAGGTTTTCTTAAAGAATGTCAGGTTTACCAGGTTTCTATACAGTGTGATTTGATAGAATCGTTAATACATTAATATCCATTGTGATTATCTAAGGGAAGATAGGAAATATAATATTTTCAAGCACTTAGCAAAGGAAACTTGATGCAACATTAAGAAACCTATGCAATGTATTACTTAAGAATCATTTATCTCAGATTGTCTCTGGAGATTGCTGTTCTCAGGAATGTATACTAGAGAAGGCTGATATAAACAGACTCCCCTCACAAATCAGGAAAATGGAACTGAGAGAAACATATAACTTCATTAAGGTTAGTCTATTAGTTAAATTTTTGAGAGTCAAGTGGTTTCATTATATATCACATCATGCACAGGATAATGCTAATATATAAAGAGTACTTAATAATTTCCATTCCAGAAAATGGTGACTCAACAGAGTATGTAAATTATCAAGCAATATCACTAGTATCACACACAAGCATGATCCTGCTGAAGATTATTGAAAAAAACGACTGGAATAGTAAATAAGCAGAGACCTGTCAAATATGTAGACTGGGTTTAGAAGAGGCCAATAACACTAGGGACATTATAGCCAAAGTTAGATGGATCTTAGCTGAAAGCAGAGTACCAGTGGAATGTCTACCTGTGTTCCATTGGTTACACAAAGGGATTTGACTGTATGGATCACAGCAAATTGTGACTCACCTTGAGAAGGATGAGAGTCTCAGAACACTTAATTGTGCTCATGTGAAACCTAAACTTGAACCAGGAAGCAGTAATCAGACCAGATCAAGGAAACACTTTATGTAGGATCTTATCTGTGTTTACTGGGGATGATTATCTGGGAGAGCACCTAAGGGCGTGCCCACAGGTGGGGAAATTGGCCGAGCTCTCTTGGGTTCCCACCCAAAACGAGCCAGCCATCTGGTTTCTGTGAACTCTGCAGACCAGCCAGAGGCTAGTGGGTTGGTGGGAAGTTGACCTTGACTATTCAGATCCTGTCAGATCCAGGACCCTGCTG
>NW_006399822.1:14510838-14545426 GCF_000299155.1 Elephantulus edwardii
ATTAAAACTAATAAAATTTAATAAAAAATAAAAACAGATTCTCACCACTGGGCCAATTGGCAGCATCATTACAGATGGAGAAGAGATTGAGATTGTTAGCAATTACAGTAAGTTTGCTTTGTTCCACTATCAATACTCTTGGCACCAGAAGTCAGGATATCAAAAGACAAATTGCAATAAGAAGATATCCTTATTGTCAGGGACCTCTCCAGAGTACTGAAGAACAACGATGTCAGTCTGGAGACTAAAGTATACCTGATCAGAGAGCTGGACAAGGACTAAAGGTAATAGAAAAAAGAATTGATGCCTTTGAGTTGTGGTGCTAGAGAAGAGTGTTGAACATACCACAGACTGTCAAAAGAACAACCAGGTCTGTCTTGGAGAAGATGTAACCAAGCTGCTTTTTGGAGACAAGGATTTCGAGGCTATATCTCACATACTTTGGGCACATGGCCAGGAGGGACTGGTCCTTGGAGAATAGCATCATGTATATTTCTTAAACTGAAAAAACAAACAAACAAACCAACAACCAAATTCTGTGTAATACTAAAGGATACTATAGGAAAATATTCAGTATAGATTGCATCTTAACATCAATAAACCAATAGAAAACATCATGATAGATGGAGAAAAGACTGAAGTTGGCAACAATTTCATTTTACTTGAATCCACAATCAACACCCAGTCAAGAAACCAAAAGAAGTGTTACACTGGAGGGAAATGCTGTCAAGGACTTCTCCAAAGTTCTAAAGAGCAAAGATCTCAGTTTAAAGACTCACATGCACCTGATTCAAGGCATGGTTTTTCAGTTATTTCTTATACATCTTAAGGTTGGACAATGAATGAGTGACAGAAGAATCATATCTTTGAATTTTGTTTTGGTGAAGAGTATTGAATATCCCTCCCACTGTCAAAATAACAAATCTGTCTGGAAGGAGGGGTCCCCAGAATATTCCTTAGAGAGAAGGATGGTGAAATTTCATCTCACTAACTTTGAACATATTTTCAGGAGGAATCAGTCTATAGAGAAAGATATGCTGGGAAATGTAGAAGATCAGCAAAAGAAAGGGAGATTGGAACGCATGCAATATTATTCAAAATGGGTGACCCTGGAGGACATTATGCTGAGTGAAATATCTCAGTCACAAAAGGACAAATACTTGGTGCCACTATTGTAGAATGAGGCTGACATTAGGGTGGGGGTAAGATGAGGAAAACTGGATAAATTATGTTTACTGCATTGAAGTCTATGAGGGAGAAAATAGTTAAAAATTAATATATTTTAGGGCATTATGATTATCCTAAGATTCCAGAATAAGGGCTACAGAGTGGAGTATATTTGGGGTGGGGGAGTGCAGGGGGGGGGATTGTGTACCAATGAAGGAGTTTTTCTTTTGCTTTTCAAGGAGAGGAGATAATGGGGGTGGGTGGGGAGAAAAGTGCAACAATGAATGAATGGAAGTCCAAAATCTCTGCAGATATTAATTGAAATTAATAATAAAAAAAAGAAAGGGAGATTCTTCCTGAACTAGATTGACACAGTGACTATTACACTCGAGCAGGCCAGAGATCATGAAGATAACACAGAATAATGGGGCAGGATTCCGATCTATTCTTCAAATGGTTTCTATGAGTCTTAGTCAACTTGAGGTCTAACAACAACAACACCACCACCACCAATTATACATATATGTTGTTCTGGTTATGTTCCTTTGAATTGCTTGCTACTTTTAGCGACCCTAGGCACAATAGCGCCACACTGAGCCAATCTCTCTGTCTCTCATACACCTACCCCTATTACCGCAGGTTCCTGTCAATCCATCTCATTCGAGGTCTTCCTCTACTGCACTGTTCCTCCTCCTTTCCAACCATGATGTCTTTCTTCAAGGACTGGTCTCTCTTAGCTATGTGCTCAAAGTATGTGAGATAGAGCTTCAAAATTCTTGCCTCCAAAGAGCAACTTGTTTTCTCCCTCTCCAAGTTCTCTTGGAGGTCCTATATGTAAATATCTTGTTTGGCAGAATGTCAACTTGCTGTAACTATAGGACAATTTGGTTATATTAAAAACCTACTAACAAATTGTCTTCACAATTGCTTGGATTTTTGTTTGTTTTTTTCCTTCTAGGAGTTAACCCCTAACTCATAGTCATTCTATACAAAAAGGAACAAAATTCCAGGCTTTTAGAAGTCCAGTGATTGGATGAGGTATACACCACTGCAATCCCTGGGACTTCACTGGTTGATTTTTTGAAGTAAATCTCCAGGCTTCATCTTCCTGTTGGTTTTGATGTTGTTGTTGTTGCTAAGTACTATTGAGTTGATTGTGACTCAGCGACCCTATGTGCAATAGAAAGAAACCCTACCTGAACCTGTGTCAGCCTCATAATCTCTTGGTCTGTCTTAATCTGGAAGCTGCATTGACACCTTTTCCTCAATGCAAAACCCCACAGGCTTTCAGTGATAAGCAGAAGTGGTGATGGTGACTGCTCATGAGGTACATTGACTGAGAACCAGAACTGGATTTCTTGAATGGAGGATAAGAAGTCTACTGCTGAGTAATTACTACACCTATCACTATTAACTGGCTCTAAGAATCTCAGAGTTTGATAAAGTCTCAGCCTTTTCTATGTATGATCCCCCCACTTTGTACACCAAACATTAAACACAAAGCAATCTCAATAAATGCTTGTTGAATTGGTTCTTATTTTCTGCTCTGTAGTTATATAGTTTTGCATGCAGACACACACACACACACACGTATGCATATACACAGGTTATGATCTGGAGTCTCTGAGTAATGCAATTTGTTACGTACTCAACTATTAGCCAAAACATTAGCAGTTCAAACCTGTTCAAAGACATTTTGGAGGACAGATATAGAAATCTGATTTTGACAGGTATTGAAAACCTTGTGGAGCATATCTACTCTGACAAGGAAGGTTACCATGCATTGGAGATCATAGAAAAGATTCTGGCAGTGCCAGGCCCCCCTTCTTGTTGGGTGCCATCTAATCGAGTATGATGCATAGCCATTCTATGAACAACCAATCTGAACCTTATAATATTCTGTGCCATCCTCATATTTCCTGACACAGTAGAGTTGGTTGTGACAGTCACTGTGTCAATCTACCTAGTTGAGGGTCTTCCTCTCCTTTGTTGACCCTTTGCCTTTCTGAACATCTTGTCCCTCTCCAAGGAATAGCCTCTCCTAGCAACATGCCTGAAGTATCGTCTTTGCCTCTAAAGAGCACTCTAGCTGCACATTATCCTCTGTTTATTTATTCTTTTAGTATTTAGTAATCCATGGGATGTTTAATATTCTTCTCCAACACCACAGCTCAAATGCATAAATTATTTCTCTGTCATCCTTATTCATTTTCAGATGTATAGCTAGTGATCAGAAAGACCATGGCCTGAATCAGACACACCTTAGTCCTCAAACTGACATCATTACTCCTCAACATTTGAAGAGATCTCTAACTGCAGACCTTCCCAGTGCAATATGTCTGTGATTTCTTGATGGCTGGTATGAAGTATTGTGGATCCAAGTAAGATGAAATTATTGACAATTTCAATCTTTTCTCCATATAACATGATGTTGTTTATCGGTCTAGTGGTAAGAATCTTTGTTTTCTTGACATTGAGATGCAATCCATACTGAAAGCTGTATTTTTTGATATTCTGTAACAAACAAGTGCTTCAGACCCTCCTTATTTTCAGCAAGCAGGGTTATGTCATCTATGTAACACAGGATATTGATGAGTCTTACTCTGATCTTGATGCCACATTTTTCTTTAATGAGTTCAGGTTCTTGAATAATTTGCCTAGCATACAGAATGAATAGGTATAGAGAGAAAAAACAGCCCTTCTTAATTTTAAACGATGTAATAATGTTCAGTGGCTCTGTTCTCACAACAGCCTCTTGGTCTAGGTCTAGGTCTAGGTTTCACATAAGGAAAGGTTTCACATTAAGTGCTTTGGGATTCTTATTCTTCTCAAAGCTATAACTTGTTATGATTTACACAGTGAAATGTCTTTGCATAGTCAATAAAGGATAAATAGATATTCCAGTATTCTTTATTTTCAGCCAGGATCTATCTGACATCAGCAATGATGCTACATTTCTTTAAATGCTATATTTTCCTAGGTAAGGTGTTCATATTTCTTCAACAATGTCTCTGTTGCATAGTTTTGGATGTTTGCTAGTGTGGTTGTTTACCTTTGAAAGCTTCCAGTGGGGTATTCAGAAGTGAGCACTCATCTAGATATGCCGTGGCTATGTTGGAGGTAGGAATGGGAGCACGATTCCCTTACTTTAGATATTACAATAACAAGAATGTTTGGTAACATAGCAGGTGTAATTCACAGGATGAATGAAAGGATTGAATCTCTTCACCTTTTTTCTATTTCTTAATATTTATTGAATCTGTTAGACATTAACACCAATGTGGTGTTTAATTTACTCAAGTTCACTGTGCTCACACTTTCTCTTATGTTATACTGTTTTACTGAAATGTCCTGCTTGCTATGTTTCTTTTATATTTAAATCCTTTCTATGTAGATTCCTGAGTAGTAAAAATAAGCATCCCTATTCTTTAAGAACCAATTTGAAAATTATTATTTTTAAAAATTTATTTCCCGCCTCCTTACCAGATTCTATTAAGTTTTCTGCTTCACCCTAACAACAGCATTTCAGTTGAAGTTGATCATTGCTTACTATACTAGGATCTCATATTCTATTTATTTTAGTTTCTAAATACCTGACTTCTGCAATTTCTTAGCCACTGTTTGTTGTGGGCAGTGTTTCAGGGACAGCAGCTGTTTATCAGTTTTCATGCCTCTGATAAAGCCACTTTCTGCCTCCCCAAATCTCTCTGTTCCACTGGATTTGCAGTAGTAATTTAATATCAGAACCAGGCATCTGTTCTCACAGATTCTTCCCTGGGAATACATTCAGCAACTGCCTAACCTCATCTCTCACACAAAATATGCCTGGAACATTGTGATCTTTCTTATTAATTAAAGGCACAGGAGTTTGAGACCTGCCACTCTGAAAGATTCCAGACTAGCAAGGGGTCTGGCAAATGTCTCACACAGGTATGTCCACTGTCCAACCATTTCTCTTTTAGAGTGTGTGTTTATCTGGCTTTCATCTCATCTACAGAGGACAGTATGAACTGAATTACAGATTTCCTCTTTGCCCTTATCAAAATATTTCATTGACTTTGCAGTTGTGGGTGCAAACTCTGATGATAAAGTGCTAGCCACCTAGAATGCTTTGCTCACCTCGAGGCTACAAAGACTCATTTGGTGTCCTTAGTTTCTTCTCATTATTCCTAGCCAGTCTCATATTTTTGAAGAATAAGCTCATTTTTGGGGGCTTTTCATTTACAAGGAAAACCTTTAATAAATTAACTTCTACAGTGGAAAAATAACCACAAAACAATCCAAATGAGTATGAATGCTAGAAGTAAATAAATTTTCTACTATTTTTTCCTTCTTTTTGTGGACAAGTATAAAAACTTGATATGGTCTCTTTATTTATGTTTTTAATACCATTGAGGCAGATCTCCATTATAGATTGTAGTAGCAAAAAGGGTACTCTAAATGTTTTATCAGGATAGGACAGGATTCAGATCTTCTGTTCACAGGGTCACTATGACTTGATGCTACCTAATAACATCATTCTTTTATAATAATTGGTATGTTGGTACAAGAGGCATTATTTTGGAGAGGCCACTGTGTCAATTTTTTTAGTATGCATAAACATTGGTCACAGTAGAGACATGGTAATCATTATCCTTAGTCTCTTGCCATAAGCACCTAACTTTTCAGAGCCATTTCTTTTGTGAAGATTAAGTAGCAAGGTGTTTTTATTTGTGGTTTATCCCAAGACCAAGATTTGCTGTAATGTTGGACCAATTATGCATAGAATATTCTAACTTCCCAGTATAGGAAAGGGTAGAAGTACTGATCCACATAAACAACTCTTCTGAAGTTACAGATTTTGTTGAAGTCACTTTGTTTTTGTATGGTTTGATTCAAGTCTACAACCCATTTCCTTGTTTTCATAGGAGGAGTGTCTCCCTCTAGCTTTAGTTGTTGTTGTTGTTTGGTGCCTTTGAGTTGAGTACGAGGCATAGTGACCCTATGAACAACCAATATGAACACTGTTCTATCTTGTGCCATCTTCACAGTCTCTGACACACTTGATCCCATTGCTGCAGTCACGCTGTCAATCCATCTGGTTGAGAGTCTTCCTCTCATACACTGACTCTCTGCCTTTCCAAGTACATTATCCTTGTCCAAAGAATAGCCTTTTCTAGCAACATGCCCGAAGTATGTGACATGAAGCTTCACCTTTGCATCCAAGGAGCACCCTGGCTGCATCTTCTCCAAGACTGTTTTTTCTTTTAGCAGTCCATTAATAGGATATACATTTTTTTCCCCTCTTGATATCTTCAGGAGGCTCTCTGTCCCTGTCGAAATGGCTCAGGGATGGTAGTTTCTGCTGAGATCTCAGCAAATCTTTTGCTGCCTGCAGCAATTGAAGGTGGAAGTGACAACACGGCCTCTGACTACACCAGCATTTTGTCTGTGGAGAGGCAAGGGCAGAAGTCTAATTTCAGGTATTTGAAGAATTATCTGAGTTTATTAAATCTCACTGTGAGATGGCACAGGTTAGGGGAAGGTTGATATCTGCTGTTCACAGGTTAGCTATGACTCAACTTGATGGCACGTAACAACAACAAACATTTGCATGCAAAACTTGGACAATAAATACAGAATTCATGCATTTGAAGTATGTTGTAGGTAAGGAATATTGAATAAGCTGTGGAATTTCAAAAGAAAAAAGACATCTGTGTTTGAAGAAATACAGCCAAAATATTCTTTCTTAGCTAGTATGATGAAATTTGTCTTATGTATGCAAAACCTATGCTTGGATTAGGAGGCAGTCATCAGAACAGAGTAAGGAGCCACTGCATTGTTCAAAATTGGGAAGGGCGTACGCCAGGGATGTGTCCTATCTCCACACCTTTTCAATCTATATCCAGAACAGATCATCTGGGAGGCTTGGCTCTATGAGGAGGAATGTGGCATCAGGATTGAAGGAAGATTCATCAACAACCTGTGTAATTCAGATGACACAATTCTTGCTGAAACTGAGGAGGATCTCAAGCACTTGCTGCAGAAGGTCAAGGACTGCAGCTTTCAATATGGATTGAAGCTCAACATCAAGAAAACAAAGATTCTCACCACTAGGGCAATTGACAGCATCATGATGGATGGTGAAGAGATTGACATTGTTAGCAGCTTTAGTTTGCTTGGCTCCGTAACCAATGCTCTTGGTACCAACAGTCAGGAAATCAAGAGATGAATTGCATTGGGAAAGTCAGATTTCAGGGACCTCTCCAGAGTACTGAAATTGTGGCTGCAGTAATGGGCTTAAACACAGCAATGATTGTGAGCATGTACCCTACTCTGCTGGCACAACAGCCTCCTGGTCCAGGTTCCTCATGAGTACAATCAAGTGTTCTGGGATTCCCATTCTTCTCAATGTCAGCCACAATTTGTTATAATTCACACAGTCAAATGCCTTTGCATAGTCAATGAAACACAGATAGACATTCTTCTGGTATTCTTTTCTTTCAGCCAGAATCAATTTTACATCAACAGTGATATATTTGGTGCCACACCTCTTCTAAATCCTCCTTTAACTTCTGGCAGTTCTCTGTTTATGTACTGTTCTAGGCATTTTTGAACGATCTTCAGCTTTATTTTGCTTGCATGTGATATCAGTGATATTGTTTGATAGTTTCCACATTCTTTTGGGTAACCTTCCTTAGAAATGGGAATAAATACGGACCTCTTCCAATCCATTGGTCAGACACTGCCCTCCAAATTTCCTGGCATAGCCTGGTGAGTACATCTAGGACTACGTCTGCTTATTAAAAGAAGTTAATTGGTATTTCATAGATTCCTGGGAGATTGAATCTGTCAAAAGCTTTATCTTGCTTGGATCCACAATTAACACCCTTGGTACCAACAGTCAGGAGATAAGGAGGTACATTGCACTAGGAAATCTGCAGTTAGGAACTTCTCCAAATTATTGAGGAGTAATGAGATCAGTTTGAGGACTAAGATATGTTTGATTCAGGCCATAGTCTTTCTGATTACTTGCTATGCATCTGAGAGCTGGACAGTGAATAAGGATGACAGAAAAATAATTGAGTTTGAGCTGTGATACTGGAGAAGAGCACTGAACATCCCATGGATGGCCAAGAGCACAGACAGATATACTTTGGAGAGAGTGCAGCTTGGACATGTTGCTAGGAGGGACTATCTCTTGGAGAAGGACCTGATGTTTGGAAGTGTAGAATATCAGTCAAGGTGAGACGAAAACCCTTAACCAGGGGGATTGACTCAGTAACTGCTGAAATGTGCTCTTGTATGTCTGGAAGTGTGAGGATGGTGCAGGATAGAATGGAGTTCAGATCTTTTGTTCATAGAGTTGCTATAAGTCATACTCGAATTAATAATGCCTAACAACAACAACCACCTCACCAAAAAAGAATTGCATGAAAAAGCATTGACTGACACTGATGAAGAAAAAACTTCCAGCTGCACTGAGGGCATTGGCAAAAAATAAGGCCCCAGGAATCAATGTGATATCAATGACATGTTTCATCTAACAGATGCAGCCCTGGACTTACTATGTCAGGAAATTTGGAGAACAGCCTGACAGGAAGAGATTAATATTTGTTCCCTTTCCCAAGAAAGGTGATCCAACAGATTGTAGAAATTATAGAACAATATCACACTCAAGCAAAAACCAAGTACTATTTTAAAAATGGCTAGAACAGTACACAGAAAACTTCCAGAAGTTGAAGCTGGATTTAAAGAGGCCCTGGCATCATGAATATCATTCTGATGTCAGATGGATACTGGTTGAAAGCCAAGAATACCAAAAGAATGTATATTTGTTCATTATTGATGGTAAAAAGGCATTTGCCTGTGTGGATTACAATAAATCATGACTAACATGGAGAAAAATGGGAATCCCAGAATATTTAATTGTGCTTATATGATACCTATACATAGACCAAGAGGCTGCTGTGGGAACTGAGCAAGGAAACACCACTTAGCTTAACATTAAGAAAGGAGTGTACTATGCATAATAATCCCCAGTATGTATGGGTGATTATGTGCAAATAAAACAAAAGGGAAATTAAAAACATATGATACAAATGAAGACTGAGAACTATAGATTTATAAAGGATGTAATTCCATTTTGGGCCATTAGTTGATTTAAAGTTCTGACAGGGAAGATCTATTCAGGAGATAAGCTTGTTAAAGGAGAATTTGGTAGTGGGGGCTTGACCTTAGTCTACGGAAAGATTAAGTCTCTGAGGAGACTTGCATTTGAATTGATTTGTAGACTTACCTTTGAGTTTTGATTGAGAAGTTTCACATTTGAAAGAAAGATAAGTAGGAAAAGAGAGAAAGGGGGGCATCCCCCTGGGAAGACCCCCCCCTAACAACCTTTTTAAAACTGTAACAATCTGTTTGGCTTCTAAGGCAGAGTAAAGGTGGTGGCTTTGTGCCAGGGAGTTGAAGTTAAAGAGAGTTGGTGATTATGGTCACTTATAGTGATCACCTGAATCCACTTGAGTGGAAAATGGAAGAATACAATAATGAAAAAACAGGCTGAGCTTGGATGTATTCCTTCGGCACTGTATACCCAGCACGCACATATGTACGGATAAGCAACACAAGGTTGCTGGTGTGAGGAGCAGGGAGTTATGAGGACCCCTGACTTACTGATGTGGCCTCATGTTGGTCTATGACTGAGTGAAGGGGTCAACAGGTGTGGAACACAGGGAGAAGTGTAGATGCTTGAGTTTGCAGCTGATGCCCATTTGAACCTAACTACAGATGTCTAGAGATAAGTTGACCAGAACCCAGCCAGATGAGGAGATGATGATTCATACTATGAAGTAGGGTGGACAGCTGCAACATGATGGCTTGCTTTGGTTGTGGATGCAGATTTTCAAAGTTTCCAAATTGAACAGAAGAACTTCAGCAAAAGGAATATGCTTGTCCTTCAAAGTAATGCTTCTGTAATGATGGACAAATCAGAAATTGGCTATCTAAAATGGGTATATTAATGCACATGGTATGAAATATCTGGCTTATATGTTTTCACCAATGTAGTTATTATGAAGATGATTTTAAGGGGGAAAACTTCTCCACAATATACAAGAATGTAACACAATGTAAGTGATTGTATAAAGTAAAATTTATATGCCTGAAACTCAAGGAAAAAGGATAAAAAAAGAAAGATATGCTGTAGTCTCTCTCCATACCTATTCAATCTGTATACTGATCAAATAATTTGAGAACCTGGACTATATGAAGAAGTATGTGGCATCAAGATCAGAGAAGGCTCAACAACAACCCATTTTATTCAGATTACACAACTTTGCTTGCTGAAAGTGAGGAGGACTTGAAGTGTTTGCTGCAGAAAATCAAAGAATATAGCTTTCAATAGGAATGGATTTTCAACAGCAAGAAAGCAAAAATTCTCCCCACTGTACCTATAGGCAATATCATGATAGATGGCAAAATGATTGAAACAGCCAACTTTGTCTTACTTGGATCCACAATCAACATCCATGGCATCAACATTCAGGAGATCGGGAAATGCATTGCAATGGAAAAGTGTGCAGTCAGGGGTCTCTCCAAATCAGTTTGAGGACTAAAGTACATGATTCAGTCTGTAGACTTTTCAGTTACTTACTGTGTATCTGAAAGCTGGATAATGAATAAGGATGACAGAATGGATGTTTTTTAATTGTTGTGTTGGAAGATGCTGAATATCCTACACACTGCCAAAAGAACAAACAGTATCTTTGAAAGGGTTCAGCCTGAGTGTCCTTCAGGTAAAGAGGATCAAGTAAGTTTAGGTTTATATACTTTGGACATGTTGCTAGGAGAGGCTATTTCTATATACTTTGGACACGTTGCTAGGAGAGGCTATTTCTTGGAAAGGAATATCATGCTTAAAAGGTGGAGGATCAGTAAAAGAGGAATACCCTCAACCAGATGTATTGAAACAATGACTACAACAATTGGCTCAAGTGTATCAGAGATTGTGAGGATGGCACAGGACAGGATAGAGTTCAGATCTGTTTTTCATAGGACCATTATAAGTTGTACTCAATTTGTGGGATCTAACAACAACAACAGTGACGATGATGACAACATTGCAGAGGTCAAAACTGCCATGAAAGCCTTAATGTTGAATTATGATAACTTTGAATAATTATTATAAAGTTGTTATAATAATTTTGAATAATTGAACTTTAAATAAGTTGTTAGACATGGTGATAGAAATAGCTAAGGATAAGGGAAAAAAAGCCGTGATATTATTTAAGTAATTTATAAGGATGGTACAATTTAATTTTGAAACAAACTAGACTCTAGAAACATTGCCAAACTGATGTTTGTATTTTTGAAAGAAGATCTGTGGGAATGCTACCATTTTGAATAGTTCACATTTACTCAGCACTCAATAAGAAGAAGAAGGCACAGGCATAGAAAACAATCTGGCAGTTCAGAGTCATTAGCTCCACTTCAGGAAAAAGGTAAGGCAGTTTCTCAGTGAAGTCTAGACTGAAGGCTGCATAGTGGAGTGGACTTGAGGGGAAGGATTGCATAACAATGAAAGAGTTTTTATTTCTTTTCAAGGAGGAGAGTGAATTTGGGGGGAGGAGGTGGGTAGGGAAAAAAGTGCAACAATGAATGACTGGAAACTCAAAGTCTTTGTAAACTTTCATTAAAATGATTTTTTTAAAAAAATAAAAATATCAAGTTTTGTAATAAAAAATAAACAACAAAAAAAGATTTACAACTTAAGGGAGCTCTGGTGGCCTAGTGGAGAGAAGCTGCACTGCAATCCTGAAGGCACGTAGTTTGAATCCACCAGATGCTCTGCTGGAGAAGGAGGGACAATCTCCTCCTGTGCCAATCAGAACTAATTTGACGGTACACAACAACAACAACCACCACGAATAAAAATTAAAAAAAAAATTTACGGTCTAGGAAACCTCAGTGAATGAGTTTAAGTGTGACTGTTATTGAAGTACATTTAAACAATTTAGTGTCACAAAATTAAGTCATTTCTGTATATCCATTTTCATAGTAGAGATGATACTGAAACTGCTTTTTTAAGGTGGAAAATAGAAGATTGGAACAGAAGCAAAAATCAAAAGGGACAAATGCTTAAGAGACCATAAGATGCAGTTGTTAATTAAGCTTTTGAACAGCTGCAAATATTAGCAACAAGTCAGTAATTTATATGTGGGTTTGATTTCACAAATAATCAAAGGAAGCAATTGTTGGTTTGCAGTGTGGCCAAAGGAGTTAACAAAAGGTCCTTCTATCCATAAAGTTAGCTAGCAAATGCCCAGAATTTTAGATTTGCAAATATCTCCATTTGGTTTGAATTTTTCTTTGCTATCTCAGTAGAAATATTCCTGAGCTAGGAGTACATTGATACTTTGTAGTACTTTATGATAATACAATCTTTTTTAGAGACAACAATATGGTGCCCATGTTGTTGTTAAGGCTGGACCCACTTACATAGTTGGTCCTCCAGTGAGTTTTCAATTAATTGCACGAGAGACTTGATTGTTCACCTTCTTCCACAGAATAGTGGCAGATTCGAAGCTCTTGCCTTTGGGTTGACAGCATAATTGCTTACTACTAGGGCACAAGAGCTCCGTGTGGTAACACATAGGAGCTTAGATATATCACTTCAAGTCAAGTATATGCTGGAAGGAAGAAGTGACCTTCAGTTTTGACAAAGGTCGCTTGCTATTAATTAATTCGCTTCATATATGATGACTGGTCTCTGGAGAAGTGTCTTTTGGGACAACATTTTCACATTCGCATGCAATGTTTAGAATAAGTCCGTGATTATACATCTTACCATAAGGACTCAAAACAAGTAGGTTGCAAACCTATGTAATGACGAACTTCTGGGGCTCTCTGACCTGGACAGTGGCCCAAGGAAGGACTATTAAGAACAGTGTTGGGAAATACTCCAGAGAGGACCTTGTGAGAAAGGTCAGTAAGGCTTTGGCTAGAATTCATTAGATTCTTCATTAGGAAAAAGCAATTGCTAGAAAAGCTATCATGTTTAGTAAAGTAGAGGGTTCAGTAGAAGGACATTGCTGGTGAGCTGGATTGGCACAATAGTCAGGACAATATAGTCAAACATATCAAAGATGGCACAGGCTTAGACAAAATCTTGTGTTATACCCAAGGTCACCATGAGTTAGAGCTGACTACCAACAATAACCCCCAAACCAGAACCCTCTGGTTGCCTGAACAATCCCTAATTTATTTTCTCTAGAATTCAATGGCACAAGGTGTGTGTGTGTGTGCGCATGTAAGAATGATGCTTTGTACATTCTTTCTTGAACATATGACATGATTTGTTAATTCTTTCTTGAACAACTATTTCTAGAGCTGGTGCTCTGTGTCTTACATTTTCCTAGAACTTGTGATCTAGTGACTTCTCAAGAGTTCTAATCTATCAGGGAAGAAATACATGTAGTAATCATGTGCATGATAAATGCTTCAGGGTAAAACAAAGAGGGTGTTATGTTATACAGTTATGAGAGGAGTGGAAGGACAAGGATATCAACATTGAGGAAGGAACCCCATTCCTCAAGGATTTTTCAACTATTTATCCTTTTAGGACTTTATCCTAGGGGCAAAGAGAATAATTGAAAGGGAATTAAGTCAGAGAGCAGCATAATTGTATTTGGGTTTTCAAAGAGGATATTTTGAGCTCATCATGGACCATGGGCTGGGGAACCCAGCAGGGCATCTGCTTGTTGAATCGGATGATGTTAAAGAATTTCAACTTAATAATGATGCTGTACAATCTAGAAACAAGAAAGTAGGTTCGAACAAATTGGGCAGATGAGAGAAGTGGTTAAGAAATGGCAGTCAAGCCTGGCACTTGTCTGGAGTTGGTGATAGTGGGAAGGAGGGAAGGAAGAGGGGCTTCATGGTTTGCACTGTGAACAACTGGGTGAGTGGTAGTACCGTGTACCATTGCAGAGTGCATGAAGAAGGCAGACTGGAGATAGTTCATGAATGTAGTTTTTCATATGTATGGTTTTAGAAGTACAGCCATAATGCAAATTAGAAGCAAGGATGGTAAGAGGTTTTTCTCATGTCATTAGAAAGAACTAGTCACATACTTTAGGGAGCTCTGGTGGCCTACTGGCAAGAAGTTGCAATATCAAAGGCATGCAATCTGAATCTACCAGTTGCTCTGTGGGAGAAGGACAGGCAGTCTCCTCCCATGAGAGTTACTGTTTCTGAAAACATGCTGAGGGTGAATTATGAGTCAATTCCAACTTGACACCATACAAAAACAACAGTCACATGCTTTGGGCATGTTGCTAGGAGAGACTTTCCTTGGAGAGGGACAATATCTTTGGGAAAGTAGAGGGATGGCAAAAGAGAGGAAGACCTACAACCAGGTAGATTGACATAGTGACTGTAGCAATAGGCTTGAGTGTGTCATAGATTACGAGTACAGAATAGTATAGGATAAAGTTCACATTTGTTATGCATAGGATTTCTGTGAGTTGTGCTTGACTCAACAATACCTAACAACAATGACAGTCCCTAGAGTCCTAAACTCCCAGATTTAGATAGACTAGGAAGGTTTTTAAAAAAATTTTTTTAAAGGGACTCCAGTGAGGAGCTTAAAACTCCTTTTGCCTGTATTGAGAATAACATATAGTAATTTTTATTTATTCCCTTTGCACAGTAAAATCTGCACTGCACAGGTATTGCTTTTTAACAAGAATTAAGTGTGAAGATTCTTGGGCACTACGTTGGCCTAGTGGAAGGAAGCTGTGCTACCAAGCCGAAGGTGGGTGATTGTCATCCGTGGTCCTCGGCCAGGTTCAAATTGTCTTCCTGTCAAATATTCTTCTAGGTGGTATAGCACTGGTCTGTGCATTGCTGTACAGAGGTAACTCGTGATTGCTGTGTTGCTGAAGCCTATGACAGTGATGTGCCAATCGTGGTAATGGGCACCCATGGTGGACAGTGT
Source organism: Elephantulus edwardii (assembly GCF_000299155.1). NCBI lineage: Eukaryota > Metazoa > Chordata > Mammalia > Macroscelidea > Macroscelididae > Elephantulus > Elephantulus edwardii. The sequence continues at coordinate 14,525,984 of NW_006399822.1, forward strand.
TGGCTGGAGCTTCCCGACTAAATCAAGCCTGGAAGCAGGAGCAGCATCCACTTCCAAAATGGCTTGCCTCCGGAAACTCTATGTACGAACAGTGCTCAGGCTGTTCGTTCATAGGGTCGCTATGAGTCGTCTACGACTCGACGGCATTAAACAACAACAACAACAACAACAACAACAACAGGAAGCAGGATTGAAATAGCAGGCCTCTGAAAACATTATGAACAAAAGAGGAACAAGGGTAGCAATAATATTAGAGGCAGAGCTCAGAGGGGAAGTCAATCAAAATGAAGAGAAACAAAGAAAAATAAGAATAAACAGCTGGAAACATCCTTTAATAATTTGAATGTATGAATTAGGAATGTAGAAAAACTAGAAGTTGTAAAAATTTAAATGGAAAGAGTAAACATGAACATTCTAGGCACTAGTGAGACAAAATGGATTGGCACTGGCCACATTGAATTAAATAATCACATGATACACTAATAGCATATTGAGAATGAAAAGCAGAGGAAGAATGTTGTTGCAATCATACACAAGAATATAATTTCAAGTTCTGTCCTGAAGTACAATGTTTTGAGTGATTGGACACTATCCATACACATGCAAGGAAGACTTGTTAACAAGACTATTATTTAAATATGCACAAAAACAGCTAAAGCCAAAGGGGCAAAACCTATGATTAGACCCGGAAGCAATCCTCAGAACAGAGCAAGGGGACACAATAAAGTTCACAATAAGGAAGGGTGTGAGTCAGGAATGCATCATGTCTCCATACCTTTTCAATCTACATGCAGAGCAGATCATTTGGGAGACTGCGCTCTATGAGGAAGAAAGTGGCATCAGGATTGGAGTAAGACTCATCAGTGACCTGTTATACACAGATGACACAACCTTGCTTGCTGAAACTGAGGAGGACCTGACATGCTTGCTGCAGAAGGTCAAGTACTGTAGTCTTCAATATGGACTGAAGTTGAACATTATGAAGACAAAGATTCACACCACTGGGCCAATTATGAGCACAGTGATAGATGGAGAAGAGATTGATGTTGTTAACAATTTCAGCTTGTTTATCTCCACTAACACACTCTTGGTACTAGCAGTCAGAAAATCTAAAGACAAATTGCAATGGGAAAATCTGTGGTCAGGGATCTCTCCAGAGTCAGAAAAGATGTCGGTCGAGAGACTAAGATGAGCCTGATTTAGGCCATGGTCTTTGCAATTATTTGCTACACATCAGAGAGCTGGACAATGACTAGGGATGACAGAAGATTAATTGATGCTATTTAGTTGTGGTGCTGGAGAAGAGTATTTAACATGTCATGGACCACCAAGAGAACACATAGGTCTGTCTGTCTTGGAGAAGGCAAAACAATGTTTCTCATTGGAGGCTAGGATTTTGTAGCTCCACATAACATATTTTGGGTGTGTGGAGAGAACGATCCTTGTAGAAGAACATCATGCTTGGAAGGTTAGAGGGATAGCACAGGAGAGGAAGACCCCAGATGAGATGGAATGACACAGTAACTGGTGTAATGGAGGTAGAAGTGTCAGAGTCAATGAGATTGGCTCAGCATAGGGCAGAGTTCAGAGGTGTTGTGCATAGGCTTCCTATGAGTTGCAGGTGACTTGACAGCACATAACAACAATAACAACAAGAACGTGAAAGTTGGAAACAATGAAGCAGGAATGGTAGTTGGAAAGCATAGAATAGGTGACAGAAACGAGTGAAAAAAATATTGAATTTTGTATATCCAACAATTTCTTCATTGTAAACACTTTTTTTTACAAAAAGAAAGAAAAAGGGAACTTTACACATGAACTTCGCTTGATTGACTGTGTAGAAATCAGATTGACTATGTCTGTGGAAGGAACAGCTGGAAAAGCTCAATACAGCTGTAAAAACAGAGCTATGTGCCGACAATGGAATAGATCATCATTTATTCATGTGCAAATTAATATTGAAGCTGGAGAAAGTTTTAAAAAGCATGCAAGAACCAAAATATAGCCTTGAGTCTATTCCACCTGAATGAAAAGTCATCTTAAGGCTAGGTCTGAAGCATTGAACACCAATTATTGAAGGCCACATAAGCTGTAAATGATATCAAAGATATCATTCATAAAGAGAGCAAAAGGTTACTACAAAAACAGAGGAGAAAGAAAAAACTAAAGAGGATGTCCAAAAAGACTCTGAAATTGTCCTAGAGTATCAAGAAGTCAAAACAATAGGAAAAGATGCTAAAGTGAAAGAGCTGAACAGAAGATTTCAAAGGGCAGCTTGAAAAGACAAAACAAATTCTTATTTTTTTAAATAGCATTCAGTTTATTACAAATATTTAGTATTGGCTTCCCATATTTTCCCCCTTTTGTTTTGATCATAATTATGTGATCATCTAGATGAGCAACCTTTATACACAAATAAAACAAATTAAACCTAATAAAATTAAGAAATACTTTCAAAAAATCTCCATATGATCAGAAGGATTCAGGTTGAATATTCCTAGAAAGTCTGTTTTAATTGTCCCATTGCCACAGTGCTTGTCAAAACCAGTTCTGATTAATCTTCTTTGTCAGTGTGTCCTTTGCCATTCCCTGTCACTCTTCCCTGAGAGAAATTTCACCCCAATTCATAAGGAAAAGGAAATGGCATATTCTCTTAGCTACTTCCTGCCAAAAAGGGATGCTGTAGGTTTCAGGGTGAAGATCTTCTCTCACTACTCTAAAGGGTCCCTTGGCAATAGGAAACGTGGAGACTATTGTGGAGATTGATTTTGGAATTTAGATGCACTGTTATCAATTGTGCTTAGTCACACATGTTCATATCCTTGAAGATGTATAATGGAAGTGTTGCAGCCTAGAAGATACAAATTTAACTAACACATTAAAAGTACATGAGTCAAAAATAAAAAAGTAATAATATCACAAGCAGAGGTTCTAACAGTGGCACATATCAAGTTACAGAGGGAAGGTAGTTCTTAAAATAAAAGGCTTATGGACTAGCACTTTGTCTATTATAGTATAAAGGTTAGGAACCACAAGATGTAGAGGCTCAGCCATGTCATTTATTGTTCTTAAGTCCTGGACCAAATTGCATCTACCACTGGGTTGTTTTACAGCTTGGAAGTCCACATGCAAGGCAGAGGTGAAGTAAGGAACTGCTTATGATGTTTTCCGTCAATTCCAACAACTAAGAAATAGTGAGAAGAGTTGGGACCTCAGAAGGCTTTTAGGACCAAATAACAGGCTCTGTGTCCAGGAGAAAATGAATATACTTACCAGTAATGTTAATGCTCACCCACAGCTCTTCTGGGAGGATATGAATCGTTTAAGTGTCCTCCTTTGTTTCCAGCTGGGAGCTGGGGCCTGTCAGTCCTGTCAGCCATGAGGACCTGATGTGAGCCACCCTTGGCCAAATGTCCTTCAGATCCACACTTAAAGCAAGTGAGTGGGAGCTTCCTCTCTACTCCCTTGTCTATCTGTGGCTCTTGTCTGTGACACTGTTTACTGAAGTGGCCCAGCTTTCCACAATGGAAGCAACTTTGACCTCCTTAATTACCTTTGGGTGGCATTGTTTATGAGGAAGACTTCCTTTTCCTGACACAGGCTCTAAACTGGCAGTAATAGCTGCCCCAATAATTTTGGCCATTCTCTGGTCTTTTCTCTTCCCTCTAGATCCCAGTTGTTAAAAGAGGGAAAAATTTAAACAAATACGTAGCAAATAATTTTGCACAGTATAGTCTTTTAAGTTTAAAGCTAGAAATAGGATCAATATGATCATTTCCAATCCAGAGATACATGTTCCAATGCAGTTCCTATTTTCCACAAATGGTTTTGGTAAGAAGAATATTGTAAATGTGGATACAGTTTCACTATTCCTCCTCCATGCTATGATACAGTATTATTGACATGAGCAGTTATAAATCCATTGCCTTCCTTGTTGTTCTTGTTGTTAGGTGCTGGCTAGTCACTTGTGACTCATAGCAACCCTATGTACAACAGCTCTAAACTCTGTTCTGTCCTGTGCTAATCTCATTGTCTCCTACACACTCATCCTGATTGACCCAGTCATTGAATCAGTCCACTTTCCAGAGGGCTTTCCCTTCCTGTGCCTGCCGTCTACCCTCCAAAGGATGATGTCCTTCTCCAAGGACCAGTCCCTCCTTACAACATGACCAAAGTATGTCAGACGAAGTCTCAGAATCCTTGCCTCCAAGGAGCAGCCCAGTTTAACCCTCTCTAGGATGAATCTGTTTATTTTCGTAGCAGTCCATGGTACCCTCAACACTCTTCTCCAACACCAAAGCTCAAAAGCATCAATTCGCCTTCTATCCTCCCTGGTCATTGTCCAGCTATCTGATGCATAACAAGTGATTGCAAAGACCATGGCCTATACCAGACTCACCTTAGTCTCCAGAGAGACACTGTTGCTCTTATGTACTTTAGAGAGGTCCCTAACAGCAGACTTTCCCATAGCAATACGTCTTTTAATTTCCTGGCTGCTGGTGCCAAGAGTGTTGATTGTGGAGCCAAGCAGACTAAAGCTGTGAACAATCTCAATCTCTTCATCATCCATCTTGATGCCGCCAATTGGTGCAGTGGTGAGAATCTTTGTCTTCTTGACATTGAGCCTCAATCCATATTTAAGGCTGCAGTCCCTGACCCTCAACAGCAAGCGCTTCAGGTCCTCCTCAGTTTCAGCAAGCAGGGTTGTGTCATCTGCATATGCAGATTGTTGATAGATCTTCCACCAATGCTGATGCCCCATTTCTCCTCATAGAGCCCAGCCTCCCGGATGATCTGTTCAGCATACAGGTTGAAAAGGTATGGAGACAGGACACATCCCTGGCATATGCCCTTTCCAATTTTGAACCATACAGTGTTTCCTTGCTCTGTTCTGACGATTGCTTCTTGGTTCAAGTATAAGTTTCGCATTAGCATGATCAAGTGTTCTGGGATTCCCATTCTTCTCAGAGTCAGCCACAGTTTGTTATGGTCTACATAGTCAAACGTCTTTGCATAATCAATAAAACACAGATATACCTTCCTCTGGTATTCCCTGCTTTCTGCTAAGATCCATCTAACATCAGCTACAATATCCTTAGTACCATGACCACTTCTAAACCCAGCCTGGACTTCTGGCAGTTCTCTGCTGATGTGCTGTTTCAGTCGTTTTTGTATAATCTTCAGCAGCATCTTACTTGCATGTGAAATCAGTGAGATTGTTCTGTAGTTTCCACATTCTGTTGGGTCACCTTTCTTTGGAATGGGAACAAATATAGATATCTTCCAGTCATTTGGCCAAGTAGTTGTTCTCCAGATTTCTTGACACAACTTGGTGAGCACATCCAGGGCAGCATCTGCTAGCTAAAATATGTCAATTGGTATCCCATCTATTCCTGGGACCTTATTTTTTGCTATTTCCTTCAAAGCAGTTTGAACTTCTGCCTTCATCACCATAGGCTCTTTCTCATATGTTGTTTCCTTAAATTTTTCTGTGTCTCCCAATTCCTTTAGATACAATGACTCAGTATATTCTTTCCATATTCTTTTGATACTTCCTGGATTGTTTAATACTCTGCCTAAAGCATCCTTGATTATAGCAACTCGAGGTTTGAATTTGTTCTTCAGTTCCTTGAGCTTAAGAAATGCTGAGCGAGTTCGACCCTTTTGGTTTTCTGACTCCAGCTCCTTGCACATTTCATTGTAATATTTTACTTTGTCATCCCCCACTGCCTTTGAAATCTGTTCAGCTTTTTAGTATCTTGAATTCTTCCTTGTGCTTTGGCTTTTCTGAGCTCCAGTGCAATCTTCAGAGTTTCTTCTGACATCCATTTTGGTCTTTTCTTCCTCTTCTGTCTCTGTAGTGAAAGTTTGCACTCTTCTTGGATGATACCCTTGATATCCTCCAACAACTCATCTGGTCTTCGCTCATTCGTGTTCAAGGCCTCAATCCTGATCTTCAGACGGTTCTGAAATTCAGGTGGGATAGACTCAAAGTTATATTTTGGTTCCCGTGGATTTGGTTTAATTTTCCTCAGCTTAGTTTGAACTTGCAGATGAGAAGTCGTTGGTCTGTTCCACAATCGGCTCCGGGCCTTGTTTCCACAGCTGATATTGAGCTTCTCCAGCGGTTCCTTCTGCAGATGTAATCGATCTGATTCCTATGCATATCATCAGGTGAGATCCATGTGTATAATCTGCGTTTATGTCTCTTAAAAAATGTGTTTGTGATGAATAAGTCATTGCTTGTGCAAAATTCAATCATTATATCTTGAGCTCCATTTCTATCTCCGAGTCCATGTTTACGACTACTGATTCTTCTTCTCTGTTCCCAACTTTTGTATTCCAGTCACTCATTATTATCAATTCATCTTGATTGCATGTTCGATCGATCTCCGACTGTGAAAGTCGGTAGAAATCTATTTCCGTTTCTTTCACTCAGGTTGTTGGTGCATATATCTGAATGATAGTGGTATTCACTGGACTTCCCTGTATGTGTATGGATATTATCCTGTCACTCACAATATTGTACTTCAAGATGGATCTAGAAATGGCCTTTCTAACTATGAAAGCAATCCCATTTTTCCTCCCCTTTTCATCTCTGGAGTAGTATATCATATGATCATCTGATTCAAAATGTCCCATGCCGGTCCATTTCACCTCACCAATGCCCAGTATGTAAATATTTATGCATTGCATTTCCTCCTTAACAATATATAATTTTCCTACATCATGGTTCTCACATTCCATGTTCCAATCACTAGTGTCTCTGTTCCTCTTCCTTTTTATTTCCATACTCAGTTGCCCTTTCTGTCATTTTATGTGTGTTCTGTTGCCTTCTTTACTCTAACTTAAGTTTTTTTATTTTATTTAAATTTATTATTAATTTCAGTAAAAATTTACAGAGACTTTTGATTTCCATTCATTCATTGTTGCACATTTCTCCCCTTCCAACCCTCCCATCCCAGAACACTACACTCTTGGAAAAGTAAAAGAAAAATTCTTTCATTGTTTTACAAACCCTCCCCCAGGTCCACTCCACCATGTAGCCATCGCTCTAGACCCCTGTCATGGCAAAAATACTTAATCACATATCCCTTTTAAACAGTTTTCTCCCTCATTTGTTTCAATGCAGTATACATTATTGAACCAGTCTTTCTCCGTCTCTCCCCAAACCCAAGGTCAGTCCTGTTTTACAATAGTGGCACCATGCAATATTTGCCCTTTTTATGACTGAGATACTTCACTCAGCATAATGTCCTCCAGAGTCAACCATTTTGAATAATATTGCATGAGTTCCTTGTTTTTGAAGGCAACAGAGTATTCCATTGTGCTAATATAACACAGTTTCTCTATCCGTTCATTTGTTGATGGGCACTTAGGTTGTTTCCAACTCCTTGCTATTGTGAACAAAGCTGCAATAAACATGGATGTGCATATATCTGCTAGGATGTCAGTTGTGGTCTCTTTGGGGTATATTTCCAGTAGTGGAATTGCTGGGTCTAATGGTATCTCTATTTGCAACTTTTTGAGAAAGCACCATACCGCCTTCCACAGTGGCTGCACCATTTTACACTCCCACCAATCGTGAATAAGAATTCCAGGCTCTCCACAACCTTGCTAACGTTTGCTGCTTGCCGTTCTGTTAAATTTTGCTCTTCTGACTGGAAAGAGATGATATGTCATAGTTGTTTTAATTTGCATCTCTCTTAGAGCTAGGGATTTTGAACATTTCTTCATGTGCTTGTTAGCCATCTGAATGTCATCTTCCGTGAAGTGCCTGTTCATATCTTGTGCCCGTTTTAATATTAGATTATTTACCTTTATCTTGTTGTGGTGCTCAAGCATTTGATAAATTCTGGAAATAAGTCCCTTATCCAATATGTTATTACCAAATACTTTTTCCCAGTTGGTGGCTTGCCTTTTTACCCTGTTGGAGAAGTTTTTGGATATGCATAGGGATTTGATTCTTAGAAGATCCTATTCATCTACTTTATCTTCTCCTTGTTGTAGGTTTTTCAGGATACTTGGAAGACTTTATATAACAAGTTATTGTAATGGAATGTACAGAGAACTGGAATTGGGCAATAAAAAGGAAGAATTACAGTTATTATAGCTTTGTTTAAGCTGTAAGAACTAAAAAACAAATTCAAGCCTTGAGTCACAATACTGAGAGATATTATGGGCAAAATCTTTAATGACCCAGGAAGCATTAAAAGAAAATAGGAAGAAAACATAGAATCACGATACCAGAAAGAATTGGCCAACACAGAAATATTCTAAGATGTAGTACATTATCAAGAGCCAAGAGCAATGAACAAAGAATTTTAAGCTGTACTGAAATTATTGGCAAAAATTAAGAATTAATTTTATACCAAATAACATGTTTTGGATAACAGATGCAATTCTGGACATCCTCATCAGTCTATTCCAGGAAATTTGGAAGACAGCTACCTGGTCAACGACTGGAAGAGATTGTCTAACAGAATGTAAAAAAATATCAAACATATCATTAACAATACACGCAAGGGAAATTTTGCTGAATATCACCCAAAAATGTCTAAAATAGCACATTGACAAAGAACTGACAGAAATTAAAGCTGAATTTATAAGAGACCATTGCACCAGGAGTATCATTGCTGACATCAGATGGATACTTGCTGAAAGAAGAGAATACCAAAAGAATATCTATTTGTATCTCTTTATATTTAATTGATTCTGGAAAGTGTGACTCTCTGAAAGTGTGTATGGCTAACATTGGGAAAAATAGGAATCCCTGAACACTTCATTGTGCTCATGCAAAACCTATATTTAAATCAAGAGGATGTTGTCCAAACAGAGCAAGGAAAAATGGCTTAAAATCAGGGAAGGTGTGTGTCAGGGTTGTATCCTCTCTCCATACCCATTCAAATTTGTATGCTAAGCAAATCATTGGAGAAAGTAAACTCTATGAAGAATAATATTGCATCAAGATCAGAGGAAGACTCATCAACAACTTGTGTTATGCCGGTGACATAACCTTGCTTGCTGAAAGTGAGGAGGACATTTTTTCTGTAGATCAAAGAATACAATCTTCAATATGGACTATATTTGAACAGCAAGAAAACACATCCTCACCACTAGATATATAGGCAAAATGATAGCTGGAGTAAAGATTGAAACTGTGAATGGCTTCATCTTACTTGGATCCCCAGTCATGTCCTTGAAAGATTAGGAGATGTATTGCACTGGGAAGTTAAAGACTTCTCCAAATTACATAGGAGCAAAGATGCCAGTTTGAAGACTGTGGTGCATGTGATTCAGACCATGATCTTTTCAATCATTTGGTGTACATTTGAGAGCTAGACAATTAATAAGGATGACAGAAGAATTTATGTCTTTGGGATGTGGTTTTGGATAAGAGTACTGATGGCTGGTCTCTGGAGAAGTATCATGGACTGCCAAAAGAACAAACAGGTATGTCTTGAAGAAAGTACAGGCAGATTGCTTCTTGGAAGCAATGATGATAAAGCTTCGTCTCACGTATTCTGGGAATGTTGTTAGGAGAGGCTATTCATTGGAGAGGGACATCATGCTTGGAAAGGTGGAGGGTCAGTGAAAAAGAGGAAAGCCTTCAACCAGATAGACTGACACAGTGACTAGTGCAATGGATTCAAGTATGCCAGAAAAAAATGAGGATGACAGGTTACAAGTTTCAGATCTCTTGCTCATGGATAGAGTTACTAAAAGTCATACTCCACAAACCCAACAACTGTCACTAGAGAAAAATGTCATACTTTGTAATCACTTACTAACTGCCATTGGATCAAGACAAACATACAACTGACCCTTTAGTGAATTTTCTGAGGCTGTAAATATTATTGGAGGAGATTGTCCATTTTTCTATGGAGGATGATAAAATAAAAGGCCAGTGAAAAACAAACTTTCTGTGAGGTAAATTGACAAAGTGACTTCAACTGAGAGCTTAAGCAGAGACACAATCCAGAGTGTGGTACAGTTCTTTTGTACACAGGGCTGCTATCAGGTCAGAACCAAGTTCATGACACTGAACAGCAACAACCACATGAGATAAACAGTGAAAATGTTGTATGGCTGTCTTTACTGCATGAGGTCTGATTATCACTGATAGAAGCTATTATTATTATTAGTAGTAGTAGTAGTAGTATTAGTATTAATGCTGTCAGCATGCTACTTAGAAGTTTTGAAATATTCTCCAAGTTGTTGTTGTTGTGTACTGTTGAATCAGAACCCTATAGCTGACCCTCCAGTGAATTTTTAGAGGCAGTTAATCACATAGTTAATCTTAACACCAGCAGTCAGGAAATCAAAAGACGAATTGCATTGGGAAAATCTGCTGGTATGGACCTCTCCAGAGTGTTGAAGAGCAACGATGTTGGTCTAGATACAAAGGAGCTCCTAATCCAGGCCATGGTCTTCTCAATATGCTTCAGAGAGTTGGACAATGGCTAAGGATGATAGAAGAAGAATAGATGCCTTCAAGTTGTGTTACTGGAGAAGAGTCTTGAATATACCATGGACTGCCAAAAAAAACAAATTAGTCTGTCTTGGAGAGGGTGAAACCAAGTCTCTCCTTGGAGGCTAGGATTTTGAAGAGCCACCTCACTTACTTTGGGCACGTGGCCAAGAGAGATCAGTCCTTGGAGAAGGACATCATGCTCAGAAGATTGAACAGACAGCCTAGAAGTGGGAGACCAAGAATGAGATGGATTGATACAGTAACTGGAGCAATGAGGTTAGTGTGTCAGAATTATTGAGACTGGCTCAGGATGGGGGAGTGTTCAGTGCTGCTGTACCTAGGGTCACTATGCATCACAGACGACTCAAATCAATAACATTCTATGACAGGTTTGGAAGCAGGATTGGCATCCACTTCCTAAACAACTTGCCTCCAGAAACTCTATGAACACTGAAAAATGTCGATGCTTGTAGAGGGGCTTCAGGACTTTTGTTCATTGGGTCACTATGAGTCGTACTTGACTTGAAGGTAATTAACCAAAACAACAATCACACAGGAGGGGATTGCTGACCTTCCTCTTGTAGAGCATCTAGTGGGTTTGAACCACATGACTTTGGGACTGCAGAATAGTTTCTTATCATTAGGTCACCAGAGTACTCTTCCGTGATTTGGTCAGCCAGTTTTGAATTTTTTTTAAAATTTTTTTTTAAGTAGGGAGCAGTGGACATACAGAACTTTTTGAGAATCTCGTGACAATTGTGAACTTTTCCCCTAGAATCATGTTGTTGTGGCTGGAGGCTATAGAATTGATTCTGACTAATATCAATCCTATGTTGACAGACAACCTTAACATATCCTATATCATCTTCACCATCTCTGCTGTTGTCACCTTGTCAATATAGCTTATTTTCCTTATAATAGACAAGAAGTGACTTTAAGTCATTTATGTTTATTGGGCTTGCTGGTTCATGCCCTTTGTGCAAATAACTGTATGTGAGTCATCCACTCAGCACTTGGAAATTTGATGTTATGTTAAGTTAGGTAGTGCTCCTTTTAATTTGCAAAGTTGTTCTTATTTCCATGATAAGTAATATAGTTACTCAATTAAGAGGCTCACATACTTATAAGCTATTCCCATGCCTTTCCAGGATATGCACAGATACTACACTTGAACTTTATCTCTTCTCTAAAGTCTGTCCAAATGGCTTAGGATAGCTCATTGAGTAGCAATGTTGCTCTGCCAGTTGCACCACTCTAAATTCTATCTTCTCCAGTAAAATGAATCTGGAAGATATTATGCTGAGTGAAATATCTCAGTCACAAAAGTACAAATTCTGCGTATGGTCACTGTGGTAATAGTAAGATCAATGCAAACGATGAGTGAATGAGCAGAAAAATGATGGGTAGACAATTAACATTGCACTGGAATGGATAAAAGGAAGGACAATGTCAAAGGAATAGACAATTAGACACTATGTGTACAGTTAATAGCCTGGAATGGGACAAATATTTCTAAGGGGATTGGGAGAGGGATACAGAAGAAAAACGTGCATGGATGAATAGAAGAAACCAGAAATATCTTTGTGAACTCTCATTAAGATAACAAAAGGTTCCACATCAAGGTAAATCTCCGAAAAGCATTTACTTCTACCAATGACTCCATGCTCATCCTTCAAATTTCGTGTGTGTGTGTGTGTGTGTGTGTGTGTGTGTAATATGCATATTCCAACATGATGGTGTATTTTTTATGGCTTAATTCCACACTGTTGGGTCACCCTTCTTTGGAATGGGAACAAGTATAGATCTCTTCAAGTGAGTTGGCTAAGTGGTTGTTCTCCAGATTTCCTGACACAACTTGGTGAGCACATCCAGGGCAGCATCTGTTAGCTGAAATACTTCAATTGGTATACCATCTATTCCTGGGGCCTTATTTTTTGCTATTTCCTTCAAAGCAGCTTGAACTTCTTCCTTCATCACCATAGGCTCTTGCTCATATGTTATTTCATGAAATTCTTCTCTGTCTGCCAATTCCTTTCGATACAGTGACTCAGTAATTTCTTTCCATCTTCTTTTAATAGTTCCCGGATCATTTCATATTCTGCCTAAAGCATCCTTGATTATAGCAATGTGAGGGGTCGTGGTACTAGGGATATTGTAGTTAATGTTAGATGGATCTTGGCTGAAAGCAGGGAATACCAGAAGAATCATTATCTGTGTTTCATTGATTATGCAAAGGTGTTTAACTGTGTGGATCATAACAAACTGTGGTTGACTCTGAGAAGAATGGGAATACCAGAACACGATCAAGTGCTAATGCGAAACCTATACTTCGACCAAGAGGCAGTAGTCAGAACAGAGCAAGGAAACAGTGCATCGCTAAAAACTTGGAAAGGGTAGAAGCCAGGGATGTGTACTGTCTCCATACCGTTTCAACCTGTATGCAGAACAGATTATCTGGGAGGCTAGGTTTAAGAGGAGAATTGTGGCATCAGTGTTGGTGGAAGCTCTATCAACAATCTGCGTTATCCAGATGACACAACCCTGCTTGCTGAAACTGAGGAGGACCTGAAGCGCTTGCTGCTGAGGGTCAAGGACTGCAGCCTTCAATATAGATTGAGGCTCAATATCAAGAAGACAAAGATTGTCACCACTGGACCAATTGGCAGCATCAGGATGGATGGTGAAGAGATTGAGATTGTTCACAGCTTTAGTCTGCTTAGCTCCACAATCAACATTCTTGGCACCAGCAGCCAGGAAATGAAAAGATGTATTGCAATGGGAAAGTCTGTTGTTAGGGATCTCTCCAAAGTACTGAAGAGCAATGGTGTCACTCTGGAGACCAAGATGCATCTGATACAGACCATGGTCTTTGCAATCACTTGTTATGAATCAGAGAGTTGGATAATGACTAAGGAGGATAGAAGGATTGATGCTTTTGAGCTGTGGTGCTAGAGAAGAGAATTGAATGTAACATGTACTGCTAAGAAAACAAACAGATTCAACCTGGAGAGGGTTAAACCGGGCTGCTCCTTGGAGGCAAGGGTCCTGAGGCTTCATCTGATATACTTTGGACATGTTATAAGGTGGGACTGGTTCTTGGAGAGGGACATCATGCTTGGGAGGGTGGAGGGACAGCGCAGGAGGGGAAGGACCTCTGTGAGGTGTATTGATTCCGTGACTGGGGTAATCGGGATGGGTGTGTCGGAGGCAGTGCAATTGGCACAAGATAGAGCAGGGTTTAGGGCTGTTGTACATCGGGTTGCTATGAGTTGCAAGTGACTCAATCGTACATAACAATGACAACAACATGACTTAAAGTTATTCCATGGATCAGTTTGATTTCTTTTGTTCAGTAATGGCTATATGATGAAGGAGAAAGTGCTCATTTAGGAGCTGTAAAAACTTGCATATGTTGCATGAATTCTCTGAGACTTAGTGCACTCATTTTTAATGAGAGACCTATCTGCCTACTTTGTACGGTTTCTGGGTGAATTACACGACAACAGCACAGAATTTGCTACATAGAAATGGTGTGAGCATTGATTCACAGCCTTTACTATCTTCCCTTCCTCCTCTTTCTGGATTTTATTGCAATGCTGAGTACTCAAAAACTGACCTCGTTGCCACATGTTGACCCATTCCAGTTCTTATGTGCCTTTTAGTTGGAAACTACTCACGGCTGACCTTCCAGCAGATCTTCAGAGGCAGTAAGTCACAGGGGAAGATATTGCTCATCTTTCTCTTATGGAGTAGCTGGCGGATTTGGGTTGACAGCACAATTCCTCACCCCTAAGCCACCAGATGAATATATATCTGAGAGCTTGGACAGTGAATAAGGATGACAGGAAAGGAATTGATACCTTTAAGCTGTTTTGGAGAAGAGCACTGAACATCCTATGGATGGCCCAGAAAGCAAACAGCTAGGTCTTGGAGAGGGTGCATCCTGAGTGCTCTTTTGAGGCAAGAATGAAGATATATTGTACATGTTACTAGGTGCTATTCCTTGGAGAAGGACATGATGCTGGGAACGGTGGAGAGTCAGCAAAGGAGAGGAAGACCCTCAGGTAGATTGACATGGGGTGACTGTATCAATGGACCCTTGTGTGTCAGAAAGTGTGAGGATGGTGCAGGATATAACAGGGTTCAGCTCTTTTGTTCATAGGGTCGCTATGAGTTTTACTCGACAGCACTAAACAACAGCAACAAGCCAACAGAGCTCCCTGTTCTCACTCAGGATTCTCTATTGAGTTTTTGAGGCTGTGAAACTTTACAGAAGGAGACTGCTCATCTTTTTCCCACAGAGTGCGTAGAGAATTTGAACCACCAACCTCAGGGTCAGCACCACCAGGACTCTTTATGCAGAGTACTAGTTAGATGAATAGTATCAGTGACAGAGGAAAAAAGTGTTAAAGAAATAAAAATTTTGGCCAGAGTGCCTACAGAAGTAAAGATGTTTCTAGAAATGTAATAATTATTGGTGATCTACAAACACACACACACACACACACACACACACACACACACACACACACACCCATCAGCTTGATATTAATCTACTGTTTTTAGCTTACATTATACAACATATTTCAAGGAAGGTTTGCACTATCACAATAAGGTAAAATATTCTTATTCAGTGACAGAAAAAATGTTGCTTTATCATTTTTGCAAGTTCATAATACCTTCAAGATGGCCTTCTTTTTCATTGACTTAAATAATGGCTGTCCTAAGCAGGTCCACATCTTTAATTTCTCAGTGGTGTGAATCATTCCTTTATAATCCCTACCTTTATAATATGGGTATTTTTCTTGCAGATTTTCACAAAGACCAAGGGAACTGAAATGCCATTGACTTTTATTTATTTTTTTTTTCTGTAAGGAAATACTAAGGCAAGGGTTCAATCTGTTGTTTATAGCATCACTATGAGTGGTGGTTGACTTAAGGATTGTTGTTGCTATGTGCTGTGGGGTCACCTGTGACTCATAGCGACCCTATGTACAACAGCCCAAAGCCCTGCTCTATCTTGTGCCAATGGTTTTTTCTCTGACAGACCTACCCCCATTACTCCTGTCACTTAATCAATCCATCTCATTAAAGGTCTTCCTTTCTTGTGTTGTCCCTCCACCTTCCCAAGCATGATGTCTCTCTCTAAGGACTTGTCCCTCCTTACAACATGTCCAAAGTAGGTCATACGAAGCTTCACAATCCTTGTCTCCAAGGAGCAGTCTGATTTTGCCCTTTCCAGGACAAACCTGTTTATTCTCTTAGCAGTTCATAGTATATTCAATACTCTTCTCCAATAACACAGCTCAAAGGCATCAATTCTCCTTCTATCATCTTTAGTCATTGTCCAGCATTTTGACATATAGCAAGTAATTGCAAAGACCATGACCTGAACTAGGTACACCTTAGTCTCCAGACTGTCATCATTGCTCTTCAGTACTTTGGAGAGGTCTCTGACAGCAGATTTTCCCAGTGCAATTAGTCTTTTAATTTTCTGGCTGTTGGTACCAAGAGTGTTGATTGTAGAGCCCATCAAACTAAATCTGTGAACAATCTCAGTCTCTTCACCATCTATCATGATGCTGCCAATCAGTCCAGCGGTGAGAATCTTTGTTAAGGATACCTAATAATAAAAACAACGTAAGAGAGAGATTCTCTAATCTCCCATTAATTTACTGTTTTCTCTACTTCCTGTGTTATACTGGGCTGCTATTGTTAGATGACATTGCTGGGCCATCTGGATGACCCACTGGACATCAGAATGAAAGGCCCTGCACTAACCTCACACTAACCTTGCTATGATGCAGCCCACTGTTGAAGCAGCACCTTAGTAAGATGTCCTTAGACTATTTTTTGTGGGTATTTTTTATTTTGTTTTATTAATTTCAATGAACATTTACAGAGATTTTGAATTTCCATTCATTCATTGTTGAACTTTTCTCCCTGCCCAACCTCCCCCCCCCCCCGCCCAGTTCGCTCCTCTCCCACTGCCTCAAGTACACTCCACTATGCAACCTTAATTCTGGACACTTGTGATAAGCATAATACCCTAACATTCAGTACTCACTTCCTACCCTCTATCTGCTATTTCCCCCTCCCATTGGCTACCACAATGTAGTCATCTAGTGTGACACAAGTAGCTGTAATCTTATTTTTGTAGATCCAGGACATTATTTTTAAGCTAAGTAATTTCAAAACAAATTCAATTACCATACATTAGAAAGATCATTTTTTAGAAGTTCAAGGTGACGCAAGTGTTCTGCAGAAATATATGCATTCATTCATATCAGCCTCTGCTTAATTGCATTTTGCCTCAAGTTGCAAACATTAGCAACAAGGCAGTGCTTAACATTTTCCATTTCTGCTGTTCTTACACAGGATCACTGGTCTACCAGGCCCTGCGGAGGGAGCTTCCTGTAAAGGCTTAGGATACTTGGAGCTTTGGGTGTCTTAATTTATATTTTATTAAGAAGCAACAGAACTATAAGTTACATTCAGTCCAGCTCCTTTTTTTTTTAATAATTTTACTGCAATTTGTTTGTTATTGCCCCCTAAAGATATGACTAGGTTTCTTTTTATGTGATTTCCAAATCTCCTTAACAGAAATGCCAATTGTAAGTAGTCACAAATGTGTCTCCTAAATGTGACATGGGCAAAACACAAGCAAGAAGAAACAAATCAGCTAGACGGCAGAGTAGTGTTTCTAAAATTCATATTAAATGGCAAGAAGAAATAAATGAGTTAATCTTTGTGCCTGGTTTCCCTTACTTTGGTGGACTTGGAAGAGTCAGGCTTCCAAATACCAGTCTTTAGAAATGTGCACTATCATGGACTTTAGAAGAATCTCAATACATGTAATGATCCCTTTCATTATTCCAGTGTTTTCAAATTTGCTTAGATGCTTGGATGAAAAGACTAACATGAGATATTAATTCCCTGACTTCTAACAATCTTTCCAAATATTCTTTATAACATCTATAGAAACAAAGAAATCAGCTAACTGGCCAAAGGTGTTTGGGTTTAGTTTTTTGTTTTGTTTTGTTCTAAGTTCATCAGTTGTGTGCTTTGCATCTCTGCCATGCTCAGTCTCTTTCAGAAAAGTAATCTGGGCTTCAAAGAGGCTCTCTGGGGCTTGATCAAAGACTCAAATAAGAAAGCAGAAAATGTAGGAATGAAAAGTATACCTGCATGGTTTTTAATCTCTTTTCATTATCTACAGAGCAAAGCAACCTTATTTGTGAACCAGGGTGGCCTCTTCGCATAATTTTGTAGTAGAAATTTACAGAACATACATATAACCTCATGTTTTTCTTGGTCACTTCTATACCTTTTACATACTACTTCTCCCAATGAGACTGGTAAACATTTGTGAGTGTCTAACATCAACCAGAAATACTATCAATGTTACTTCCCTTATAATTCTTTTAATTCTCACATCCACCCTGTTCTTATTAGCTATTGTCATCAGCTCCTGACTCGTGGTGACCTCATGCACAATAGAAAAAAAAATATTACCTCATCCCATTTCATGGAGCTCTGGTGGCATAGGCTGTAGGGTGTTGCACTCACTGCTAATACAAAGGTGATACTTCTTTCCCTGGAAGTTGGAACTCACCAGCAACTCCATAGGAGAAGGATGGGCAATCTTCTCCCATGCAATTTACAATCTCTGAAAGCCCACTGTAGGGGCAGCTACGAGTCAATTCCAACTTGATAGCAATAAGATAGAGTCCTGTATTATCCTTATGATCTTGTGCATCAGATTGTTTTGATCCATAGACCTTTCATTGGCTGTTTTCTGGGAGTAGTTCACTAGTACTTCTTTCCTAGCTGATCTTAGGCTGGAAGTTCTGGAAATATGTTCAGCGTTATAAGTGACACACAAACTTCTCCTAATTGGTAGGGATAGTGAGAGCACATGAAGTTTATTGACTGGGAAACAAAACCAGATCTTCTGCATGGATGACAAGGATTCTAGCACTTAAAAACCATTGTCTGCACCCCTCTATTAAAGAAAGTAATGCTGCCTTGCTGTTCTACATTTAAGAGAATGGAACCATGAGAAGGGTGAGTATTTTTTGACAAAGTGTGGATAGAATTTGAACTCAGGCAGTGTGACTTTAGAGCCTGCTCTTAACCACCTCATAGTCCCTTCCTCCTCCCAATCTGTCATCCTCTTTTTTTATGTATTTTTAAGGCCACAGCTTTCACACGTTGCACAGCAGAATATATCTGAACTAATTTGATTTACCATTCTACAATTATTTAGGTGTCTTTTGGTCAGCTTTGGCTTAAGGCTAAAACTTTCTGATTCTACTTCACCCTCTCAATCTCTGCTGTGTTTAATTAAACCCATTGCTGTAGCTTCTGCATCAGTCCATCTTATCAAGAACCTTCTTTTTTCCTGACCTTCTGCTTTACTAAGCATGATGTCTTTTCCCAGGAACTAGTCCTTTCTGAAAACATAATCAAAGTATGTGAGAGGAAGTTTTGCCGTCCTCACTTTTAAGGAATATTCAGGTTGTATTTTTTACAAGAGAGAATTATTTGGTTTTCTGGCCATTGGCAGTTCTTTCAATATTCTTCACCAACACCACAATTCAAAGGTATTGATTCTTCTTCAGTCTTCTTTATTAATTATCTAGCTTTCACAAGCCTATTACTCACTACTCTGAGGTTGATGCCAACTCATCCCTCCTGCCAACTTCCAAGACTATAAATCTTAATGGGAAGAGATTGCTCATCTTTTTTCCTCATGAATCAGCTGATGGACTCAAATGTCAGACCTTTTGGTTAGCAGTGAAACATGCTACTCGCTACACCACCAGAGCTCCTTCAAGAAAAGACCATGGCTGGCATCAGAAATACCTTAATGCTCAAAGTGACATTTTGTAAAGGTGCTTTGTGGCAGACGGGCCCATTGCAATATGTTGTTTGGTTGGATATTATTAATATTATTATTATTATTT
>NW_006399822.1:14546551-14558567 GCF_000299155.1 Elephantulus edwardii
CTTCTGGTATTCTCTGCTTTCAGCCAAGATCCATCTAACCTCAGCAACAATATCCCTAGTACCACGACCCCTTCTAAACCCAGCCTGGACTTCCGGCAATTCTCTGCTGATGTGCTGTTCTAATAGTTTTTTGATACAAGTAAAATTAAATCTTTGATGACTTAAAGCTTTTCTCCATTTATCATGAAATTGTTTTCTGATTCAGTTGTGAAGATTTTTGTTTTCTTAATATTGAGGCATAATTCAGAGCAGGCTATAGGATTTTATCTTTATCTGTAAGTTCTTCAAGTCTTCTTCACTTTCAGCAAGGAAGATTGTGTCATCTGCATATCACAGCTTGTTAATGCATCTTGCACCAGTCCTGATGCCTCATTCTTCTTCATGTAGTCTAGATTTTCAGATTGTTTGCTCAGCATACAGATTGAAAAAGTATGGAGAAAGGATACAACCTTGGCACATGCCTTTTCTAATTTTAAGCAATGCAGTCTCCACTTGTTTTTTTTCCATTATGTTTTCTTGGTCTATGTACAGTTTCTACATGAGCACAAAGTAGTGCTCTGGAGTTTCTATTCTTTACAATGCTATCTATAATTTGTGCTGAAAACTTTGGCAAAATAAAACTTAATGGACTAGCTATTGAGGTGTTTTAACAAACTGATGTGGACCTTGATATGCTCACACATATATGCCAAGAAACTTTGAAGACAACTATTGAGTCAATAAGTAGGAAAAAAATAATCTATATTCATACCCATTATGAAGAAAAGTTTTCCAGTCAAATCTAGAATTATAGAACATTATAATTAATATTACAAACATGAAATATTGCTTAAGATAATTTAAAAATTACTAGAGAAGTGCATCTCTAAGGAACTGTTATTAATTTCATCTAGACGAAGAAGAGGAGGTAGAATGAGTGATAATCATTATTGAAATCACATCATGGCTGAAAGGAAGAAATATAAAAAAATTAGTTTTACCTTTTGTATTGACTGTCCATAGGAATTCAACAGTGTGGATCATAACAAATTATGTATAGTACTGTAAAGAATTGAAATTCTGCATTAACATCCTGCAGGTCCATAGAAAACATGGGAAGAAACTAGGGATAAGGAAGATTGGGGGCAGATGGTTTTTATTCTTCGAAATTACGATGTTTATTAAAGAAGTTAACAGGTTACAGTTCAAGTTGTAATTATGATACATTCCTCAGTTAGGACAGCTTCTCAGGAATTCTCACATGCTCTCTGACCTTCAGTTTCAAGATTTCAGGCCAGGTCTGCAGAGGTTTTTTTAATACTGACAATTATATAGTCTCCCTCAGTTCTTAAGCAAACTTGAGTAACTCTGGCCCTGCCTCCGTGGAGCTACAGTCAGGACAAGACTTTTGGAAGAGAAGTTGACTTATTTTATTCAGTAATAGCCTTGAACTTTGCATACAAAACTGTGTCCTAATCTGGGTTGGAGAAGGATATGAAATGATGAGTAAATAACAGTCCTTAACAATCATTTAATAGGAAATAAAAAAATGGGCTGTATTAGGAAAATAATCTGTAAGAGACCTCTCCTAGGTGCTGAAAAGCAATTATGTCAGTCTAGAGACTAAGGTGGGGCTGATACAAGCCATGGTCATCACAATTATTTGCTAGGGATCAGAGAGCTAGACAATGACCAACGATGACAGAAGAAGAATCAATGCCTTTCAGTTGTGCTGGAGAATAATGTTGAACATTCCATGGACTGTCAAGAAAACAACAAGTTTGTTCTAGAGACAGTGAAACCACTCTGCTCCTTGGAGACAAGGATTTTGAAGTTCCACCTCACATACTGTGGGCATGTTGTCAGGAGGGACCAGTACTTGAAGGATATCATGCTTCCAATGGTAGAGGGACAGCAGAGGATAGGAAGACCCTGGATGAGATGGACTGACACAGTAACTAGGGTAATGGGGGATAGGTGTGTTGGAGACAGTGAGATTGGCTCAGGATAGGGCAGGATTTAGAGCGATTGTGCATAAGGTGGCTATGAGTTGGAGTCAATGCAACAGCACATGACAACAACAACAGGAACAATAACACAAAGAATTTTGCTTTGACACTGTAACATTGAAAATATTCAGAGAGATATCCCATTTGTGATTATAAAAGAACATTGGCAAGTGTGTTGATAATTCAAGATTAAATTCAGCACATCACAAAGATAAAGTAACCACAACCTTTTATATTACAGAGAAGTTCCTACATGGTGCAAACTATTAACACATTTGGCTACTTACCAAGAGAAAGGAGGTTTGAGGTTTTCCAGAGGCATTTGAGAAGAAAAGACTAGTGATCTACTTGGAGAAGATCACCATCCTTACAAATCTGGTAAGGCACAGCTCTACTCCAACCAGATGGATCGCCATGAGTACAGATTCACCAACAACTTGTTTTTGCTTTGAGGTTAACTTAGGCAGGGCAGAGGAGAAAGAAGATACTGAACCTTTGCCATTCTCTTCAATTCTCCACAAAATATTCCCTTCAGACTTGGTCTTTGATACCTCAATTTGAAATTATGTCCAAGAAAACTAGAATTTAAGCTTTTAAATGTAGACATTTAGACAGAGAATCACTTGTGAAGAACTTAAAAAAACTTCTATAATTTTTTTGAAAAAAGTTCCACACTTTCTTTTTTTCACAGTATCTGCAAATTACCATGAATTTTCCATTTGTCACTACACTTTAAAGTATTATGATGAAGGCCATTTTTTGAGGACACTTGAAGATAAAACTTAACATTAGGAGATAAAAGAGATCCTTGAAGAAAACAAAATCACAGTTAAAGAGGGATTCTACCTGACCTGATTTTTCAAGAGTGTAATCGAGTACTCTGAATATTCTTTTTCTTAATTTTGAGAGAACTTTGTCTATTCTCTTCTCTAATTTTAAAAGAAAAAGACATTTGAGATGCTTTGATTAGTAGTGATTTGAGAACATTTGAAAATATATTTCTAGCCATCTAACTGAGTTTCTAAAAGTCTTCTGAAATTCCTGAAGTTATAAGTCCAGTTGTAACACATTGGACTTCTCTCCATCCTGTGTGCTTTTCTATTTTCTGCAGTAATAACACTTTCATTACAGCTATTTCTTTTATTCCCAAGGTTTTCTTTCTGAATTGCATTTTCTTTTCCAATTGGATATCATTTCATTATCTATTGTAGACAATAATTTCACTATTAAGAACTTTTGTTTTGTGGAACTTACTGGGAATATTTGTGCATAATTCAGTAAATGATGTCCCTCTCTAAGGACTGGTCCTTTCTTACAACATGTACAAAGTATGTCACAAGAAGCTTCAGAATCCTTGTCACCAAAGAGAAGTGTGGTTTTATCCTATCCAGGGAGAACCTATTCATTCTCTTAGCAGTCCTTGATATATTCAATACTCCAACAGCACAGCTCAGAAGCATTAATTATCCTTCTAGAGGGACAGTGCAGGAGGGGAAGACCCTCTATGAGGTGGATTGATTCAGTGACTGGGGTAATCAGGATGGGTGTGTCAGAGACAATGCGATTGGCACAGGATAGAACAGGTTTTAGGGCTGTTGTACATAGGGTTGCTATGAGTCGCAAATGACTCGACAGCACCTAACAACAACAACAAACAACAATCATCCTTGGTCATTATTCAGCTCTCTGAAGCATAGCAAGTGATTGCAAAAACCATGGCCTGGATCAGGAGCACCTTAGTCTCCAGACTGACATCGTTGTTTCTGGCAGCAGACTTTTCCATCACAATACATCTTTTAATTTCCTGCTTGTTGGTACCAAGAGTGTTGATTGTGTAGCCAAGCAAACTAAAGCTGTTTACAATCTCGATCTCTTCACCATCATCCTGATGTTGCCAATTGGTCCAGTGGTGAGAATCTTTGTTTCTTGATATTGAGTTTCAACCCATATTGAAGGTTGTAGTCCTTGACCTGCAGCAAGTACTTCATCCCCAGTTTCAAGGTTTTGTCATCTGCATAATACAGACTGTTGTGTCATCTGCATAACACAGATTAGTGATGAGTCTTCCTACAACCTTGATGCCACATTACTCCTCTTAGAGCCCAGCCTCCCGGATAATCTGTTTTGCATACAGATTGAAAAGATATGGAGATAGGACACATCCCTGAGGTACACCATTCCCTGTTTTGAACCATGCAGTGTTCCCTTGCTCTGTTCTGATGACAATGTCCTGGTCCGAGTATAGGTTTCGTATAAGTACAATCAAATGTTTTGAGATTCACATTCTTCTCAGAGTTAGCCACTTGGGAGGGTGGAGAAATAGTGCAGGAGAGGAAGACTTTCGATGAGATGGATTGAGTCAATGGCTGGGGTAATGGGAGTAGGTTTGTCAGAGACAATGAGATTGGCACAAGATAGAGCAGGATTTAGGGTATATAGGGTTTAGCAGTACATAGGGTCTGTATGAATCACAGGTGACATGACAATACATAACAACAACAACAATTTAATAAATATTTGATGAATTCTTATTATGAATTTTTTGCTTTGATATGATGTATCATTTTGTCAAGCTAAAGAAATAATTTTTATTTCAACTTTTTAATGTTTTTTCCTTTTAAAATTTGTATTGATTTGCATACAAAATTCATATACTTTATGTTTCATACTTTCCTTAATTCATGTTGTGTTTTATAAAATCAACTATTAAACTATGACCACCATAACCTTGTCTTTTCAGATCCCCATTGGATCTTTACTGTTTCCTTTACTCTCCTTCCCTCCACCCACCTAACTGGGCTGGGAGAAGTCATTGACGTTCCCCTTTTCAAACCTCATCTTTGTTGGATTGAACATTATTTCAACCTGGATACAAGCTCCTATCTGGGGGAAGAAAACATTTTTCTTTCTAAACATTATTTCTCATTGGATCTATGATTTACATGTGTCTCTTTCCTTATCTTGCCTGTTTCCACAAGGTTAAGGCCATTTTGGATTTGATTTGAAATGCAATCATACTCCAGTGACTGCCTTCTGTTACAACTGGTAGGAAGCTAAGCAAGTGGCTTAGCTCCCCACAGATTTTATCCCATCCTAAAGCTCTCCTTTCTAGTAAGGGGATATCTAACCTATGTTTGCTTCCTGTTGTACATCCTGGCAGAATAATATTTAAGAATTTATAAACAAGATGGTATCAGAGACAAGGAAATTGAACCCATTTTAATAAAAACTCAAGTAAACAGTAGATGTACATAGTGTAAAAATGCTCTAATGTGTTTTAAACGTATTAGAGACTTCATAGGAGCAAATCAAGGTCAAACACAACCCAGTGTTGATTCCTATAAGGTGGAGGGCATGCATATTTATGCATTCCAATATTTTTACCCAATCTAACTCAGTCTCTCTCTCTGTCCCCCTCCCTTTCTCCTCACTCCCTCCTTCCCTTTCTCCCTTTCCTCTTTTCTCTCTCTTTCTCTTCCACCCCCCACCAATCACCCCTTCTTCTTCTTTGCTGGTTTCTGTAAATTATTGCAACACAACAGAGAACTCGCAGACTGTACTCATGATTATGCGTCAATAAGTTAAAATACAGAACCAGGAAGTTGGTGAACAAGAGCAGGAAGAATTTCCTGAAGTGGAGAGCACATTCCTTCTTTGGTGCAGCACTGTCTCCCAATCTCCTCTTGGTCTTGCAATTGAGCAGGACCATGCATACCTCTTAAGAACAGACTTCCTTTCAGTGGTCTGAAAATATATTCCTTAGCTCCAGTCTCTTCTCTGCTTGGGTATGTGTTACAAATTTTGTCCATGCTACAGATAAATGCCTAGAGACACCCCGTTCTGTGAGCAAGCTCCTACCTGAAGGCATTCAGCTCTGTGCATAAGCAAGTTCAGCTACTACGATACTAGCAATCCTGCCCAAGGGCTCTCAGCTCTCTCAATTTATGGGCGAGGAAAAAAAACCATTCTGTCTTTCTTCAGCATCATAGTTCTTGCCATCTCAGGGACTGATGCCTGTGCTGTTAACTTTCTTTTTCTGTCTTGGATCTAGAAAGTTCTTAGCACATGGAGCCTGGGTGCAAGGGACATACTCCTCCATTGGACCTTCTTCATGGTGGTGTTAAGTTTCCCTTCCCAGCCTCTAAAGTTGGCTCACCGTAAGCCAACTAAAATACCAAAGCTAGCGAGTTTCCTCCTTAGAGCCTTGAATACTTTATTTGTACAATTCTAGGCTATTATTTAAAAGGAGTCATACTCTATCATTTCATAGGAGTCATAAGACCATGCACGGGTTGTTGTTGTTGTGGTTATTTGCTGTTGAACCACCTGTGACTCACAGCAATGTTATGTACAATAGCCCTAAACCCTGCCCTATCTTATACCAATCTTATTGTTTTAGATTGGTGTCTCTTTGGAGACTAAGGTGTGTATGATACAGGCCATGGTCTTTGCAATCACTTATTATGTGCATCAGAGATCTGGACAATGACCAAGGAGGATAGAAGGAGAATTGATGCCTTTGAGCTGTGGTGCTGGAGAAGAGTATTGAGGATACCATGGACTGCTAGGAAAACAAACAGATTCATCCTGGAAAGGGTCAAACCAGGTGGCTCCTTGGAGGCAAGGATTCTGAGGCTCTGTCTAACATACATTGGACTTGTTGTAAGGAGGGACGGGTCCTTGGAGATGGACATCATGCTTGGTAGGGGAGGGACAGCGCAGGAGGGGAGACATACTGTCTCTCCACCCTCCTAAGCGTGACGTCTTTCTCCAAGGACTGTCCTTCCTTGCAACATGTCCAAAGTATTCAGATGAAGCGTCAGAATCTTTGCTTCCAAGGAGCAGCCTAGTCTCAACGTCTCTATAATGAATCTGTTTGTTGTACAAGCAGTTCAAGGTATATTCAACATTATTCTCCAGCACCACAGCTCAAAGACATCAATTCCCCTTCTATCATCCCTAATCATTGTCCAGTTTTCTGATGCATAACAGGTGATTTCAAAGATCATGGCCTGAATCAGGTGTGCCTTCGTCTCCAGACTGACATTGTTGCTCTTCAGTACTTTGGAAAGGTCTCTGACAGCAGACTCTCCCAATGCAATTCTTCTTTTAATTTCCTGTTGTTGGTACCAAGAGAGTTGATGGTGCAAACTAAATCTGTTAACAATCTCATCACCCTCTATCATGATGCTATCAATTGGCCCAGTGGTGAGAATCTTTGTTTTCTTGATATTGACCTTCTATCCATATTGAAAGCTGCAGTCCTTGACTTTCTGCAGAAAGTGCTTCAATTCCTCTTCTTTTCAGCCAGCAGGGTTGTGCCATCTGTGTAAATTGTTGACGAGTCTTCTTCCAATCCTGATGCCACATTTCTTCTCATAGAGCTCAGCCTCCTGAATAATCTGTTATGCATATAGATTGAAAAAGGAATGGAGATAGGACACATCCCTAACATATACCTTTCCCATTTTTGAATCATACAGTGTTCCCTTGCTGTTCTGATGACTGCCTTCTGGTCTAAGTACAAGCATAGGCATGACCAAGTCTTCCCAGATTCTCATTCTCAGATTTAGCCAGTTTGTTGTGATCCAACAGCCAAATGCCTATGCATAGTCAATGAAACACAGACATTCTTCTGGTACTCCCTACTTTCAGGCAAGATCCATCTGTTTTGTTGTTGTTAAGTGTTGTCGAGTTGCAGGCGACTCATAGTGACCCTTTGAATGAAAGTCCTGAACACCTCCTATATAACTTTGGTCCTTTCTCCAGGTTCATGGGATTTCCCGAGGAAATTGTGGAAGTGGATGCCACTCCTAGTTCTAAGCTTGTTTTAATCAGGGAGCTTCACCAAACACTGTCCACCATGGATAACCATTCTAGCATGTGACACATCAGTGTCATAGTGTTCAGCTTCACAGCAACAACGAGTTACCTCTGTACAGCAAGTGGACAGACCAGGGTTACACGACCTAAAAGAATGTTTCACCAAAACCAATTAAAGGCAGGCCTGAGGGTTGTGTAGTAGAGTCACCCACCTCTGGCTTGGGAGCATGGCTTTCTGTCTGCTAGGCCAACTGCTCTTTCTCTCTATATATGCGGTTAGATCCATCTAACATTACCTATAATATCGCTAGTACCACAGCCTCTTCTAAACTCAGCCTGAACTTCTGACAGTTCTCTGTTGATGTGCTATTCCAGTCATTTTTGGTTAATTTTCAGCAGAATCTTGCTTGTGTGATATCAATAATGTTGTTCAACAATTTCCACACTCTTTTGGGCCACTTTTCTTTGGAATGGGGACAAATATAGACCTCTTCTAGTCAGTTGGTCAGGTGGTTGTGCTCCAGATTTCTTGGCACAATTTGGTGAGCACATCCAGGGTTGTATGTTTGTTGAAATAGGTAAACTGCTATGCTGTCAATTCCTAGGGCCTATTCTCTCAGAGCAGTTTGAACTTCTTCTTTCATCACCACAGACTCTTGCTTATATGATGTTTCATTAAATTCTTCTGTGTCAACCAATTCTGCATACACAATGACTCTGAATACTCTATCTTCTTTTATTGTTTCCTGGATCATGTAATATTTTGCCCAAAACATCCTTAATTATTACAGCTCACAGCTTGAATTTGTTCTTCATTTCCTTTAACTTAAGAAATGTTGAGTGAGTTTGGCTCCTTGATTTTCTGGCTCCAGCTCTTTTCATATTTTATGATAATATTTTATTTTGCCTTCCTTTGCTGCTCTTTGAAATCTTCTGTTCAGCTTCTTAATATCTTGATTTCTTCCCTTTGCTTTGGGTTTTCTGTGCTCTAGTGCAATATTCAGAGTGTCTTCTGACCTCAATCTCAGTCTTTTTTTCTTCTCTGTCTTTTTAATGACCCCCTGCTTTCTTCCTGGATGATATTCTTGATATCCTCCCACAGCTCTTGCTGTCTTTGTTCAATAGTGTTCAGGGCCTTAAATCTGTTACTGAGATGGTTTTGAAATGCAGGTCGGATAAAGTCAAGGCCAAATTTTGGTTCCTGTGGGTTTGTTTTAATTTTCCTTAGCTTCAGCTTGAACTTGCATATGAGTAGTTGGTAGTCTCTTCCACAATCAGCACCTGGCCTAGTTTTCATAGCTGATATTGAGCTTCTCTAGCAATTCTTTCTACAGATGTAATCAATATGATTCCTTTGCATACCATCAGGTGAAATCTATGTGTATATCCTGTGTTTATAT
This sequence comes from Elephantulus edwardii, assembly GCF_000299155.1. Taxonomy (NCBI): domain Eukaryota; kingdom Metazoa; phylum Chordata; class Mammalia; order Macroscelidea; family Macroscelididae; genus Elephantulus; species Elephantulus edwardii. Next base: position 14,555,763 of record NW_006399822.1, read on the forward strand.
TTCTTAAAACACATATTTGCAATGAATATATCATTGATTTTGCAAAATTCAATCATTCTATCTCCAGCTTCATTTCTGTCACCATATCCATGTTTTACAACTACTGATCCTTCTTCTCTGTTCCCATCTTTTGCATTCCAGTCATTCATTATTAAAATGTATCTTGATTGCGTGTTCAATCAATCTCTGACTGCAAATGTTGATAGAAATCTTCTATTTCCTCCCCTTTGGCTCTGGTTGTTGGTGCATATATTTGAACGATCGTGGTATTCACTGGACTTCCTTGTAAGTGTATGGATATTATTCTGTCACTAACAGTACTGTGTTTCAAGATTGATCTAGAAATTACTTTTTTACCTATGAAAGCAACTCCACTTTTCCTCACCTTTTCATCTCCAGCATAGTAGATCATATGATCATCAGACTCAAAATGTCCCATGCCAGTCCATCTCATTTCTTCAATACCTAGTATAACAATATTCATGTGCTCCATTTCTTTCTTAACAATATCCAATTTTACTACATTCGTGGTTTTCACGTTCTATGTTCCAACCAACTGTATTAAGTAATTCACTGCATCACACAGAGAAATGGCATCATTTTATGGTACGCAGCTCACCAATATTTTATTTATATATAAAAATATATTTCATTCTGGCTAAAAATTACTGTACAGAAAATAACAGACAATAATTAATGATCAAAAGCTATAAATTTTAATATGCCTAAGCTACTTGACGGCACATAACAACAACAATGACTTGAATTGTGTCTACAGTGGACAGAATTTTTATCTATTATTGGCCTTTTAGGTAATGTGGTTTAAATGTTAAAATGTCTATAAAATCTTTATTTTTCATTGTTCCATCCCTCTCTCATTCTTTTCTCCTTCCATCTTTTCCTTTCTCTCTCCCTTCTATCCCTTCCCCTCATCTCTTTCTCATTTCCCCCCACCCCTTCTTCTGAGGCTTGAAAATGCTCTTACAAGCTTTGAATACATAATAGTAAAATTGATAGGATAGCAAAAACCTGTGCTGTTTTGAAGTCCTGCATTCTGTTTATGATAAGAAGGTCGAGGGACATGGGAATTTGCATCATTAGCTGTGTTTTTAAATTTATTTTCAGTTATGTTTCAGTCACAGTTCTTTAACAAATGGATTTAATAGTTCTCTTTATTGATAGTCTGCTTCTATTTTCTCTTACTATGATAATAATAATTGTTACAGTTATAATACAGCAAACAAGTTCTGAAAATTAATTATTGTATTAAAATATTTCCTTTTCATTGAATTTACTTTTCCTACCTGCTGAAACTCAATGAGTGCTTCTACCTCCTAGTTATACACCTAACTATAACACCAAATCATTCCAACATGATTTTAAACATTATACTATATCTCTCTGTTTCTTGCAGAACTTTTTAGTGGAGTGTCATGGATTCCTGGGAGAATTTTAGATACCCTTGTCTGTGGTTTCTCCACCTCCATTCTCTTCTTGGAAAGAGGTCCTTAAATATAGCATGCATAAGAGTCTTCTTGACTTGTTGAATGTAGATCACTGAGCCCATCTCTTAGTTTCTTAGTGCTGTAATAATGGAAATACTTTGAGTGAATGGCTTTAAAGGACTTAACATTTATAGCTTCACAGTTCTGAAAGCTAAAAATTCAACTAAGGATCTTAGTTACAACAATACTTCTGTGGGTCTTTTTCCTAGTTTCTCATGTCTGCTTCTATCTCTTGTGTCTGCCTCTTAGTATCCCTTGGCATCTGTTTTCTCCCTGTATGTTTCTCTATTTCTAATGTGGTCATAGATCACTTCACTTAGAAGTGTTAAAGTTTAGAATTACTGCTATATTGGTATGACTGCCATCTTAGCAAAAGCTATCATCATGACTATAGGTACATAGTTAGGATTTTAGCATGTATTTTAGAGTGGCATATTCAATCTACAACACATCTGAGTTTCTAATTCTCCAGATAGGCCCTCAGAGTTGATATTTCTTAAGTTTCTGGATGATGTAGATAGATACTTTTGCTACAGAAAGCTCATTTTGAAATTTATTGTTCTAGGGCAATGCTATTTTCCCACCCCACTGACTTCTCTTAAAAGCAAATGGCAGAATAGTGTTTGGGATTTCAAAAGCTAACAAGAGTCATCCAAAGCATGACAACCAGATTCTTCATCTGGAGCAAAAGAGACAGAAGGCGAGTCAAGAATAGGAAGAGGAAATGGATTGGGTAGATAGCTGCCTTCATGAACAACTGCTTCCTTTCCCATGAGATCAGAAAAGGCACATGGTACCTGGTTACCACTGGACTATTCTGGCCAAATATCCTATCAAAGGGGAGGGTGGCAGAATTCTGAAAGGAATCCCAAATTCTAATTTCCGTCTATTATTTTTTAATTAGAAATTGCAAGGGCTGCTGAGAAAGGTGTTTGCTGGAGAAAGGAGGTTTGGCAAATTTGCTTTTTGGTCTGGGTGATACTGAGTTAGGCTTTTAGCCAATGAAGGAAAATTTAAAAGGCTTATCCAGGGCATTTAAGAAATTTCGACCTTATTCTGCCACAGTTCATGATTTTAGCAATTGGCAGGAAGCTATAGGAAAGGAAAGCGAAAGGAAAGGAAAGGGAAGGGAAGGGAAGGAAAGGAAAGGAAAGGAAAGGAAAGGAAAGGAAAGGAAAGGAAAGGAAAGGAAAGGAAAGGAAAGGAAAGTGGACCATAGCATCAGAATAAAGCAAATCATAGGAAAGAGAAAAGGATAGTTTATTTGTAGATTTTACCTACTGGTTTCTTATGGTCCACC
>NW_006399822.1:14558667-14569713 GCF_000299155.1 Elephantulus edwardii
GTCTTCCCAGATTCTCATTCTCAGATTTAGCCAGTTTGTTGTGATCCAACAGCCAAATGCCTATGCATAGTCAATGAAACACAGACATTCTTCTGGTACTCCCTACTTTCAGGCAAGATCCATCTGTTTTGTTGTTGTTAAGTGTTGTCGAGTTGCAGGCGACTCATAGTGACCCTTTGAATGAAAGTCCTGAACACCTCCTATATAACTTTGGTCCTTTCTCCAGGTTCATGGGATTTCCCGAGGAAATTGTGGAAGTGGATGCCACTCCTAGTTCTAAGCTTGTTTTAATCAGGGAGCTTCACCAAACACTGTCCACCATGGATAACCATTCTAGCATGTGACACATCAGTGTCATAGTGTTCAGCTTCACAGCAACAACGAGTTACCTCTGTACAGCAAGTGGACAGACCAGGGTTACACGACCTAAAAGAATGTTTCACCAAAACCAATTAAAGGCAGGCCTGAGGGTTGTGTAGTAGAGTCACCCACCTCTGGCTTGGGAGCATGGCTTTCTGTCTGCTAGGCCAACTGCTCTTTCTCTCTATATATGCGGTTAGATCCATCTAACATTACCTATAATATCGCTAGTACCACAGCCTCTTCTAAACTCAGCCTGAACTTCTGACAGTTCTCTGTTGATGTGCTATTCCAGTCATTTTTGGTTAATTTTCAGCAGAATCTTGCTTGTGTGATATCAATAATGTTGTTCAACAATTTCCACACTCTTTTGGGCCACTTTTCTTTGGAATGGGGACAAATATAGACCTCTTCTAGTCAGTTGGTCAGGTGGTTGTGCTCCAGATTTCTTGGCACAATTTGGTGAGCACATCCAGGGTTGTATGTTTGTTGAAATAGGTAAACTGCTATGCTGTCAATTCCTAGGGCCTATTCTCTCAGAGCAGTTTGAACTTCTTCTTTCATCACCACAGACTCTTGCTTATATGATGTTTCATTAAATTCTTCTGTGTCAACCAATTCTGCATACACAATGACTCTGAATACTCTATCTTCTTTTATTGTTTCCTGGATCATGTAATATTTTGCCCAAAACATCCTTAATTATTACAGCTCACAGCTTGAATTTGTTCTTCATTTCCTTTAACTTAAGAAATGTTGAGTGAGTTTGGCTCCTTGATTTTCTGGCTCCAGCTCTTTTCATATTTTATGATAATATTTTATTTTGCCTTCCTTTGCTGCTCTTTGAAATCTTCTGTTCAGCTTCTTAATATCTTGATTTCTTCCCTTTGCTTTGGGTTTTCTGTGCTCTAGTGCAATATTCAGAGTGTCTTCTGACCTCAATCTCAGTCTTTTTTTCTTCTCTGTCTTTTTAATGACCCCCTGCTTTCTTCCTGGATGATATTCTTGATATCCTCCCACAGCTCTTGCTGTCTTTGTTCAATAGTGTTCAGGGCCTTAAATCTGTTACTGAGATGGTTTTGAAATGCAGGTCGGATAAAGTCAAGGCCAAATTTTGGTTCCTGTGGGTTTGTTTTAATTTTCCTTAGCTTCAGCTTGAACTTGCATATGAGTAGTTGGTAGTCTCTTCCACAATCAGCACCTGGCCTAGTTTTCATAGCTGATATTGAGCTTCTCTAGCAATTCTTTCTACAGATGTAATCAATATGATTCCTTTGCATACCATCAGGTGAAATCTATGTGTATATCCTGTGTTTATATTTCTTAAAACACATATTTGCAATGAATATATCATTGATTTTGCAAAATTCAATCATTCTATCTCCAGCTTCATTTCTGTCACCATATCCATGTTTTACAACTACTGATCCTTCTTCTCTGTTCCCATCTTTTGCATTCCAGTCATTCATTATTAAAATGTATCTTGATTGCGTGTTCAATCAATCTCTGACTGCAAATGTTGATAGAAATCTTCTATTTCCTCCCCTTTGGCTCTGGTTGTTGGTGCATATATTTGAACGATCGTGGTATTCACTGGACTTCCTTGTAAGTGTATGGATATTATTCTGTCACTAACAGTACTGTGTTTCAAGATTGATCTAGAAATTACTTTTTTACCTATGAAAGCAACTCCACTTTTCCTCACCTTTTCATCTCCAGCATAGTAGATCATATGATCATCAGACTCAAAATGTCCCATGCCAGTCCATCTCATTTCTTCAATACCTAGTATAACAATATTCATGTGCTCCATTTCTTTCTTAACAATATCCAATTTTACTACATTCGTGGTTTTCACGTTCTATGTTCCAACCAACTGTATTAAGTAATTCACTGCATCACACAGAGAAATGGCATCATTTTATGGTACGCAGCTCACCAATATTTTATTTATATATAAAAATATATTTCATTCTGGCTAAAAATTACTGTACAGAAAATAACAGACAATAATTAATGATCAAAAGCTATAAATTTTAATATGCCTAAGCTACTTGACGGCACATAACAACAACAATGACTTGAATTGTGTCTACAGTGGACAGAATTTTTATCTATTATTGGCCTTTTAGGTAATGTGGTTTAAATGTTAAAATGTCTATAAAATCTTTATTTTTCATTGTTCCATCCCTCTCTCATTCTTTTCTCCTTCCATCTTTTCCTTTCTCTCTCCCTTCTATCCCTTCCCCTCATCTCTTTCTCATTTCCCCCCACCCCTTCTTCTGAGGCTTGAAAATGCTCTTACAAGCTTTGAATACATAATAGTAAAATTGATAGGATAGCAAAAACCTGTGCTGTTTTGAAGTCCTGCATTCTGTTTATGATAAGAAGGTCGAGGGACATGGGAATTTGCATCATTAGCTGTGTTTTTAAATTTATTTTCAGTTATGTTTCAGTCACAGTTCTTTAACAAATGGATTTAATAGTTCTCTTTATTGATAGTCTGCTTCTATTTTCTCTTACTATGATAATAATAATTGTTACAGTTATAATACAGCAAACAAGTTCTGAAAATTAATTATTGTATTAAAATATTTCCTTTTCATTGAATTTACTTTTCCTACCTGCTGAAACTCAATGAGTGCTTCTACCTCCTAGTTATACACCTAACTATAACACCAAATCATTCCAACATGATTTTAAACATTATACTATATCTCTCTGTTTCTTGCAGAACTTTTTAGTGGAGTGTCATGGATTCCTGGGAGAATTTTAGATACCCTTGTCTGTGGTTTCTCCACCTCCATTCTCTTCTTGGAAAGAGGTCCTTAAATATAGCATGCATAAGAGTCTTCTTGACTTGTTGAATGTAGATCACTGAGCCCATCTCTTAGTTTCTTAGTGCTGTAATAATGGAAATACTTTGAGTGAATGGCTTTAAAGGACTTAACATTTATAGCTTCACAGTTCTGAAAGCTAAAAATTCAACTAAGGATCTTAGTTACAACAATACTTCTGTGGGTCTTTTTCCTAGTTTCTCATGTCTGCTTCTATCTCTTGTGTCTGCCTCTTAGTATCCCTTGGCATCTGTTTTCTCCCTGTATGTTTCTCTATTTCTAATGTGGTCATAGATCACTTCACTTAGAAGTGTTAAAGTTTAGAATTACTGCTATATTGGTATGACTGCCATCTTAGCAAAAGCTATCATCATGACTATAGGTACATAGTTAGGATTTTAGCATGTATTTTAGAGTGGCATATTCAATCTACAACACATCTGAGTTTCTAATTCTCCAGATAGGCCCTCAGAGTTGATATTTCTTAAGTTTCTGGATGATGTAGATAGATACTTTTGCTACAGAAAGCTCATTTTGAAATTTATTGTTCTAGGGCAATGCTATTTTCCCACCCCACTGACTTCTCTTAAAAGCAAATGGCAGAATAGTGTTTGGGATTTCAAAAGCTAACAAGAGTCATCCAAAGCATGACAACCAGATTCTTCATCTGGAGCAAAAGAGACAGAAGGCGAGTCAAGAATAGGAAGAGGAAATGGATTGGGTAGATAGCTGCCTTCATGAACAACTGCTTCCTTTCCCATGAGATCAGAAAAGGCACATGGTACCTGGTTACCACTGGACTATTCTGGCCAAATATCCTATCAAAGGGGAGGGTGGCAGAATTCTGAAAGGAATCCCAAATTCTAATTTCCGTCTATTATTTTTTAATTAGAAATTGCAAGGGCTGCTGAGAAAGGTGTTTGCTGGAGAAAGGAGGTTTGGCAAATTTGCTTTTTGGTCTGGGTGATACTGAGTTAGGCTTTTAGCCAATGAAGGAAAATTTAAAAGGCTTATCCAGGGCATTTAAGAAATTTCGACCTTATTCTGCCACAGTTCATGATTTTAGCAATTGGCAGGAAGCTATAGGAAAGGAAAGCGAAAGGAAAGGAAAGGAAAGGAAAGGAAAGGAAAGGAAAGGAAAGGAAAGGAAAGGAAAGGAAAGGAAAGGAAAGGAAAGGAAAGGAAAGGAGATTAAAGTGGACCATAGCATCAGAATAAAGCAAATCATAGGAAAGAGAAAAGGATAGTTTATTTGTAGATTTTACCTACTGGTTTCTTATGGTCCACCTAGAATAAGAAAAAATTAGTGGTTTCCTTCTTCCTAATTTTTCAGTCTATATCCTTTGCTATCACTTAATTCCATCTTCCTTTTTCATATCCCTGATGTAGTGAAATTATTATAAAAATGTTGTCGTTGGGACCATTGAGTTGGAACCGACCCATAGCTGATCCTCCAGTGGGCTTTCAGAGGCAGTTAATTGCATGAGAGGAGATTGCCCATCCTTCTCCCACAGAGCAGCTGGTAGATTTGAACAAATGTTATTATATAAGAGAAGTTGGGCATTTTTCTCTTTTTCCTCAGAGCAACAAGTAACATCCATGCATAGTTTATTAATTAAAATAGGTCTAAATGGTGCATTAGAATTTCCAAAGCAATGTCAGTAACAATAAAAAGCTATCAAGTTGATTGTAACTCACAGCCACTCTACAGACCTTAGCAGACCTGCCTTATGGGGTTTCCAAGACTGTAACTCTTTATGGAAATAGACTGCACATCGTTCTCCTACAGTGTTGTTGGTGAGCTGGTGAGCTACTAACGTTTTAGTAGTTAAGTGTTTTACCCACATTACCACTAGGACTTCTGAATTAACAATGTTATTTTTGTTGTTAGATGCTGTCAGGTTGAGTATGACCTATAGAGAGTCCATCAACAACAGATCTGAATCCTGTCCTATCCTGTGACATCCTCACACTTCCTGACACATTAGAGCTGTAGTGGTAGTCATCATGTCAATCTACCTGGTCAAGGGTCTTCGTCTCCTTCACTGACTCTTCCCCTTTCTGAGCATCATGTCTCTCTCCAAGGAATAGCCCTTCCAGCAACATGCCCAAAATATGCAAGGTAAAATGTTATCCTTGCCACAAAAGAACACTCTGGCTGCACTTTCTCAAAGACATATTTCTCCAAGACATATCTTTTGGCAGTCCATGGAATGTTCAGTACTTTTCTCCAACACCAGAGCTCGAAGGGATCAGTTATTCTTCTGCCATCCAAATTCATTCTCCAGCTCTCAGATGCAAAGCAAGTGACTGGAATTAGCATTACATAGTGATAAAATGCATAGGTTAATTGGAGACAGGCAATGAGAAAAGAGGAGGATGCAAATAAACAGGGCATGATACAAAGAGAAAAGACAGAAGAGAGCAAGAAAAACTGCAGTGTGCTCATAAACATATGCAAGTGCAAATAAAAGGAACTAGAGGTGAGGAGAAAATGTATTAGCTGGAAGCAACCTCTGTTTAGACCAAGACTTCACTGGTCTTTTTAAATTAATAGTCTTCAACTATTTTTTTCGGTTTTACTAAGTTTTAATGGAATGACAAGATTTTAGTCACAATGATCTTCATATGGTTTTGTGAAAAAGACAGAAGGAAAATTAGAAGAAAAGTGAAAAATATCATTTGCCTTCAGAGCTGCCTGGATTCTGGAAAGGGAAACAGATACACTAGAGTGTGGGATTGTGGGAGCCCTCTCTCAAGTGCTGCCTCACCTGTGTTAACTAAACAAGTCTGATGTTCAGAAGCCAAAGGACTCATGTGGTGCAGTTGAGAAAGTGGCAGGATGATAGCACAGGGAAAGATGATGTCTGTCTTATTTCAGAGAAGTGCGTGCCATTGACTATGATTGTCAAAGTCAAGGAAGAAATTACAACCAGAAAAAAAGTTACTCAACATTTTTACTACAGGTTATTGTGAGGTGAGGCTGAACAAAGTGTTTCTTTAATTTTTCTCTGAATCCATCCAATATAAATGACTGCAGTTACTTTAAGAATTTTTATTTTGCTTCCCATTAGGAACAAAGATATGTTTTCAGGAAGTGTCTTGCTCTCTAACTGAAGATGAGTGGCCTGGATCTGTGGGGAAAAGGACCACATAGGAAAGAGGGTCATGTTGTTCACAGGAGCGGTTCTTCAGAACAGAGTTCCCCTTCCTTTTCTATTACTTTGTATTTTCAATACTAATTTTTTTCCCATTATTGTCTACCTGTTGCACATTTTAAGTGTTAGGATTTCAGTGGTAAGTTGAAGTTGTTGACTTGCAAAAGCCATCTAGTCTAGAAGGGGCCAAGCCACATAAAAAGCAATGTGGTGTGGTAAGGACTAGAATAGGCAATATTAGGTTATATGAGTGGAGAGAGCTAGGAGGAACAAAAACTGGGAACCTAAATTTACCAAAAGCAGAATTGAGAGGAATGGAGGGTCTCATGGGCACAACCTGAGTCAAGTAAGGAAGATCAATCATAAACTCAAACCAATTCATCTCATCTGTTGGATCCATGATTCTTCTTGGTCTGTATAGTCAATGACTATGCAAGGAATACTTTTGGTGTGTGATGACGGAAATAAGATCATAGTGAAAATATATGGTTTAGAGAGACAGGAAACAGATTCCATTCACCTGGTAGGATTGGAAGGTATTAATTTAGCCACCTTAGGAGAAAGCATGCAGTCTTTTGGGGGGTGGGGGGAATAAAACAAGGATTTGTGTGAAATAGTGAGCGTTATTTTAATCCTAATGGCACCCTGGATGCTCCTTAGAGGCAAGGATGGGGTAACTTGGATTCACATATTTCTGGGCATGTTGTCAGGAGAAATTAGTCCTTGGAAAAAGACATCAGCATTCTGGGGAAGATGGAATATTAAACCCTCAACTGGAAGAGTTGACTTTGAGACTGTAACATTGAGCTCAAGCATATCATAGATGGTGATTAATGCACAGGATAGGACAAGGTTCAGAGCTGCTGTTGATATGGTTAATATGAGTCATAGTGGTCTTGAGGGCCCCTAATAAAAACAACTAGGGCAGAGATGACCAAGTGTATGGCCAAAAAATCACTATGCAGAGTTGATGAATCTGGGCAGCACTTCAAATATTACTGGTTTATGAAATACAATTTCTAAAAAACATACTATTGAATGGAGTGAAGACCAGATGAGCTGTGGGAGGATATCAAGGGTATTATCCATGAGGAGTGCAAATGATCATTGCAAAAATAGGAGAGGAAGAAAAAACCAAATGGATGTCAGAAGAAATTCTGAATATTGCACTGGAGGGCAGAGAAGCCAAAGCACAAGGAAGAATTCAAGACGATAAAGAGCTAAATAGAAGATTTCAAAAGGCAGCACGGGATGACAAAGTAAAATATTACAGTAAAATGTGCAAGGAGTTGGAGTCAGAAAATCAAAAGGGCTGAATACGCTCAGCATTTCTTGAGCTCAAGGAACTGAAGAATAAATTCAAAACTCGAGTTGCTATAATCAGGCTGCTTTAGGAAGAATATTAAATGATCCCGGAAGAATTAAAAGAAGATGGAAAGAATATACTGAATCACTGATTCAAAAGGAATTGTCAGACACAAAAGAATTTCAAGAAACAATATATGAGCAAGAGCCTATGGTGCTGAAGGAAGAAGTTCAATCTGCTTTGAAGGAAATAGCCAAAAATAAGGACCCAGAAATAGATGGTATACCAATTGACATATTTCAGCTAACAGATGCTGTCCTGGACGTGCTCACCAATTTATGCCAAGAAATCTGGAGAACAACCACTTGGCCAAGTGACTGGAAGAGATCTATATTTGTTCCCATCCCAAAGAAAGGTGACACAACAGAGTGTGGAAACTATAGAACAATCTCATTGATTTCAATGCAAGCAAGATTCTACTGAAGATTATCCAAAAATGACTGGAACAGCACATCACCAGAGAACTGCCAGAAGTCCAGGCTGGGTTTAGAAGGGGTCATGGTACTAGGGATATTGTAGCTAATGTTAGATGGATCTTAGCTGAAAGCAGAGTACCAAAGGAATGTCTATCTGTGCTTCATTGACTATGCAAAGGTGTTTGATTGTGTGGGTAATAACAAACTGTAGCTGACTCTGAGAAAAATGGGAATACCAGAACACTGGATCATGCTAATGAGAAACCTACACTTGGATCAAGAGGCAGTCATCAGAACAGAGCAAGGAAACACTGCATGGTTCAAAATTGGGAAGGGCATACTCCAGGGATGTGTTCTGTCTCCATTCCTTTTCAACCTGTATGCAGAACAGATTATCTGGGAGGCTGGGCTCTATGAGGAGAAATGTGGGGTCAGGAATGGTGAAAGATCTATCAACAATCTGAGTTATGCAGATACCACAACCCTGTTTGCTGAAACTGAGGAGGACCTGAAGCACTTGCTGCAAAGGGTCAAGGACTGCAGCCTCCAATATGGATTGAGGCTCAATGTCAAGAAGACAAAGATTCTCATCACTGGGCCAAGTGGCAGCATCAGGATGGATGGTGAAGAGATTGAGATTGTTCACAGCTTTAGTTTGCTTGTCTTCACAGTCAACACTTTTGGCACCAGTAGCCAGGAAATTAAAAGACGTATTGTGATGGGAAAGTCTGCTGTTAGGGACCTCTCCCAACTACTGAAGAACATTGGTGTCTCTCTGGAGACTAAGGTGTGTCTGCTACAGGCCATGGTCTTTGCAATCACTAGTTATACATCAGAGAGTTGGACAATAACTAAGGAGGATAGAAGGAGAATTGATGCCTTTGAGTTGTGGTGCTGGAGAAGATTATTGAGGGTACCATGGACTGCTAGGAAAACAAACAGATTCATCCCGGAGAGGGTTATACCGGGTGGCTCCTTGGAGACAAGGATTCTGAGGCTTCATCTAACATACTTTGGGCATGTTGTAAGGAGGGACCGCTCCTTGGAGAGGGACATCATGCTTGATAGGATGGAGGGACAACGCTAGGGGAAGGCCCTCTATGAGGTGGATCGATTCAGTGACTGGAGTAATTGGGATGGGTATATCAGAGACAGTGTGATTGGCACAGGACAGAGCAGGGTTTAGGGATGTTGTACATAGGGTCACTATGAGACGCAAGCGACTCGACAGCACATAACAACAACTATTGAATGCCACAATTTCATTTTCACTCATTTTCGTCTGTTATTGTAACATCGAGTTGGAACTGACCCATAACTGACCCTCCAGTGAGTTTTCAGAGGCAGTTCACTGACGGGAGGAGATTGTCCATCCTTTTCTCATGGAGCAGCTGCTGGATTCGAACTGAATTGCTTTTGGGATTGCAGCACAACTTCTTACCACTATGCCACCAGAGCTGACTCCTGGTAGATTTCAGTCTTATTAGTTCAAACCTTGAAGAGGATTTCAGGAGGAAGAGAATTTAGACCTAAGAGGATTTTGAGATAGGCATATCCTGAAGGAAAATGAAGTTATGAAGAATCAGCATCTGACTTTTCTGCAGGAAAGAGTGACTTGTGTCTACATGCTCTGGGGACAGTGGACCTGGAGTAGCGAGGGTTTCTCCATGACATGGGCAATAAGCCATTACCTGTGCACCCACATTATCTTGCCAAGTCTATTACAGCTTTGTTGCTTTCAAAGAAACTCTAATTTCCAGGACCAAGGCTTGGCAGAAGTTTGTGTTCACCCTTCTTCAGGTACCTAATTGTTGAATTGCACTCCCTGCTCGTATCAACCATAGTCTCTTTAAGAGGCTGAGAAAACTAGTATCAACCCTCAGAAACTTCTCAGATAGTGGAAACTAGCTCCCTTGTGAATATATAATGGCTCATAACAGTGATGGGGTTTGTGAGAAGTGTAAAGTAAATTTCAGTGATTTAGACAATCTCTTTAGACCTTGTTCTAGGTTTAAGTAGTTACAATGAAAGTAATTAAGTTAGCTAGACTGAAACGAATTAAAATAGATGTATGCTGTTCACTATTCAATGATATCCTCCCCTTGTCTCCAAGATCTTCTCAAGATTTCACAGAGAAATTGTTTCACCCAGGGGAAAAATGAATCCATGGCAGAAATGGTGAGGACGATGGTGGAGAAGGCAAGGTTTCCTTTATTGTACATAGGATCACTCAGAGTCAACTAACTCAAGGGCTTCAAATAACAACAACAATAGTGAGGAAAGAATCCATATCAAGAAGACTTCGTCTCTGGTCATGACTCCCTTGCCTCGTAATGTTGAGAATGAACTAACCCTTAGACTGCCTAGGAGAATTACCTGAGCACAGATCATTGCACAAAATTCAAGCTGTATTTTCTTATATTGCTTCCCAAGAACTATGTTTTCTTTTCAGGCAACACCCTGGATGCTATCTGTGCAGAATCCAGGCAAAAAAAGGATATTTAATCATCTCTTCTGGAAGTGAGTGATAATAGCTACAACTTATGATAAACTAGTCACTTCTTCAGCATTGAGCACTTAGAACATTCTCTTACTTACTCTCTATTGTTATTTTTGTGTACTGTTGAGTCGGAACAGACACATAGCTGACCGTCTAGCAGGTTTTCAGAGGCAGTTAATCACATGAGAGGCGATTGCCCATTCTTTATTACGGAATAAATTTCCTCTGAAGAAAAGAAAAATGATTAATGGACAAATACTTAGAAAAACACAACCTACCTAAACTGACACAAACTGAAACTGAACATCTGAACAGTCCCATTACAAAAGAAGAAATTGAAAAGGCAATACAACAACTTCCAACCAAGAAAAGCCCTGGACCAGATGGTTTTACAAGTGAATTTTACAAA
>NW_006399822.1:14572673-14582541 GCF_000299155.1 Elephantulus edwardii
AACTTAATTAAAATTAACAGGGCTTACTGGGTAAGAAACTGTTGATGAACAGGGAGTATGTTATTTGAATTCGTCAGTACAGGACTATACAATTAAGCTTGTTTATTCTTCGCTTACTCTAGAAATATATGCAGAGATGAAGCTGACTGATTAGGTCATAGGATGGTCTGTTCACTGAGCATAGAGATAAGGGTTCAGATGTGTAGACATTGTTCAGACATTAGCTTCATACTACTCAGTTCCTGTCATGCTCCTATCTCTTCCTTATTCTCTTATTAATAGGGATAATTAAATGAATAAATAAAAGCATATAAGAGGTCATTAATCAGAACTGACATGACAGCCAGTAATAACAAACAGCTTTTTCATTTGTTGGAAAAAGTTCTTTTCTAGTTCTTGCGTGCTTGATGTGACAGTCATACAGGAGTATTTCATGAACTTCTCTTGGACTGTCTGCTGGCAGGAGGCTCAGACATTATGTGATGCTGTTGAATTTGAAATACTCAAATGCAGCACATGTGTGGTGATTAGCTTTCTCCCAGGACACATTCTGTTTCCTTTTATACTTCGGGTAAATACTCACTTTTTCCTTGGACTGCTGGAAAAGTAAAGAACAAGTTTTCACCCAGAACAGCAGACCTAGGCCCTGCAGCTACCTGAAATTAATCTTCCACTTCTCGCTCAGGGATATCTTGTTGACTTTAGAAACAAAGTTCAGAGAGCTGTGTCTTCTGTGGCAGCTGAATTATAACCCTGAAGAGGGCTGCAGAGATGCCTGAAAGAGAACTCACAGAAACAGGGCTGCTGACAAGCTCCATCTTCTGACTGTGCTTAGCTTTGAGACTTAAACAAAAAAGGAAAATGGAGGAAACAGGAAGGGGGAACAAACAAACAAATGAACAAATCAGCCCCAAATCCCTTTTGTTAACTACAGGATAGAATCCCTACCACTCTCTGGTTCCCTTTCCCCATCTTGCTATTGTTAGCTCTCATACATGGGAGAAGGTTCCCCATTACACAATGGTGTACAGCTTTGCTCATCTTCCATGTACCTCAGACTCATACCTGCACTGTTGATTATTATTCCTCCCACAGCTGAAGGGCGGTATTGCATCAGGGAAAGCAGTCAGCACAGGCAGCTGTCCCTTGTAGAAAAAAAAGGAGAATTAAACACACACACACATGAATTACACACACACACACACACACACACACACACACACACACACACACACTGCCAAAACCAATTATATGTGGGCCCCTGTCACATAATTTGTACAAACTTTAGCACTGGTCATAAAATATTGCCTATGTGATGGAACAATTTCAATCCCTGGGAATAAATGCTTTATAAAACAACAAAGGAAATCTGAAAACCTTGAAACTAAGAAACATTAAATAGTACGTAATGTGTACTGGCTAGTATTGCTTGCTGATTAATGCAAATCATTACTAATGTTCACTGAATTATTCTGAACTACTCTAAAATTACACATAGCTCCTTTTGTTTAGCACTTCTCTGTGCTCAGACTAGTGAAATGATTTGCTAATTAGTTTAGCATTTAATTGTTAGAAACTATTAAAACATCACTGCTAAACATAGCTCGTATAATGCTCACAGAATTTTAAAGTAATTTGTTTTAATTTCCTGTGAATACAATTTACAGAATAAATTTTAAAAATTCCACGCTAGAATTCTCTTCATTATACAGATGTAAGGGAGATCTGACAGTGCACTGAGTAGGGTACTGCTAACCCTTTCTGTTACTTTGAATCCTTCAGTGGTTTCATGGAAGAAAGATAGCCAATTTTTTGTGCAATTTACAGCCTCTGAAAACCCACTGTAGGGACAGTTAAAGTTGATACTTTCTCAATGATAAAGGAGTTTTTTAATATAGGTTTTTGAAGATTTAAAATTTTTTAAAAATATGATTTTTTAAACAATGGAAGTGTTACAAGTATCTCTGCAATTATAACTTTAAGTAGAGTAGTGGTTAGCTGCCCTTTCTATACTAAGGTTGTTGTTTTCATTAGGTGTAATTGAGTTGATTATGACTTATAGCAACCCTATGAACTAAGCATCTGAACCTTGTTCTGTCCTGACCCATCCTCTCACTTCCTGAAACACAGAGTCCATTATAGCAGTCACTGTATCAATCCACCTGGTTGAGGGTCTTTCCACAAATGATTTTAAGACAGCTTGGATAGACATTCTCTTTGAAAATTAGCACAGTGTTGTGTCTAAAATAATAAATATTGGTATTCCAGGCTACTATATCTTAACTCATTGATGAATTTACTAAGTATACTCTTCCTTCTATTGCTTGAAGACATAATGGGGAATATGTGTACAATAGATGTGTATCCAGACGAGAGAGAACGCTGCCACCAGAGGGGAGAACGCCGCTGCCAGACAGGGTTCCACCACGAGAGGGGCGGGGAAGAGACCCGGGAAGAGCAACAGCCAGCCACCTATCGCGGAACTCCAGAGGAGCGAAGACTGTGAGACCCCAGAGGAACGAAGACTGCCCGACACTGTGTGACCCCCCTGCAACCCACACCTGTGTGACCCTTAACACACAGGGTGCTGCTGCATAAACCCCCAGCAGCACCCAAGCCCCGCCCCCACCTCGTGGTGATAGTGTCCGAACCCTGCGTTCCTTACCCCCTAGTCCCTTGCTTTCCTCCCCTTCCCCCACCCCCCTTGCAGCTCCACAACCACACATCTCAACCCCCACCACAGCCCTGTGACCTCAGGGCACCACCTTGGATCCAGCCATCAGCCGGAGCTATCAGGCGAGCTGTTGAGGAACTAACCTGGCAGGAGAAAGGCCGGTTGCAACACCCCCATGATACATCTTCAAGGATATGAACATGTATGGCTAAGCATAATTAATAACAGTGCATCTAAACTCCAAAATCAATCTTCATAATAGTCTATGTGTTTCCTACTGCCAAGTGGGCCCTTTAGAGTAGTGAGAGAAGATCTTCACCCTGAAACTCACAGCATCCCTTTTCAGCAGGAAAGTAGCTAAGAGAATATGCCATCCCCTTTTCCTTATGAATCAGGGTGAAGTCTCTCTCAGGGAGGAGTGATAGGGAATGGCAAAGGACACACTGACAAAGGAGGTTAATCAGAACTGGCTTTGACAAGCACTGTGGCAATTGGACAATTAAAACAGACATTCGGAGGGCTGGGGAAGAAGAACAAACTGGGAAGGAGGGTAGAGAGAACGGTGAAGCAATGAATGAATGAAAACTCAAAATCCCTGTAAATGTTCATTAAAACGAATAAAATTTAATAATAATTAAAAAAATTTAAAAAAGAAAGACCTGCTGGCAAAGGGTATTGAATATGCCATGGTTCAATAAAACAAACAAATCTGTCTCAGAAAAAAAAAAACCCAATAGATGTGTATCTTTTCTCTGTTCATTTAAGGCTGCAAGAATAATGAACAATAATAAGATATAATGAACAAAACAACAATGATGAATATGCTGACTCAAGGATAATTTCTTTGGAAATCCAAGAATTGGAATTATGTATTTGTCTTAGGTCATTAAAGACAGCTTCCTAAGATAGGTGGAATTTGGCTTGGGTCTACCATTGTTATTATTAAAACTAAAACTTAACTCATTGCTGTAGAGTTGGAACCAACCAGTAGCTGCAGCTGTGAATTGCCTGGGGAGAGAATATCCATCTTCCTGCAGTGAAGACAGTGGTGGATTCAAACAGCAATACTTGCAGACACTCTGTCAATTGAATCTTTGCCAGTTTTCCATCTTTTCAATGATCTTCAATTTTACTAATCATGATATATCTCTCCAGTGACCGACTTTTTATCAAAATATAAATTATTTGCTCAGTTTACTGATTGAAAAGTGATGATGAAAGTATGCAACCATGACATACACCTTTCCTTATTTAAGACTCCATATGATTCCCTTGGTCTATTGAAATGACTAGGGAGCTCTGGTAGCCAGGTGGTAAGAAACTGAGCTGCAATCTTGAAGGCACACAGTTCAAATCCACCGGCGTATATGCAAGAAAGAGATGGCCAATCTCCTTTTATGAGATTTAATCAACAACATTCAAATAACTGCTTTTTTTTTCTTTGCACAGATTCTGCATAAGGACAATTAAGTGGAATTCTCATTCTTTGCTATGTTATCCAAAGTTTTCTTGATCCACAGAGTTGACTTTTTCATAGTCAATAATACACAGGTAGTCATCTTTGTAGTAGTTTCTGCTTTCACCTAAGACCTATCAACAATGAAATCTCTTGTTCCATGACTTTTTCTGAATCTCGCGTGAGTTTCTGGCAGTATTCTGTCAATGCACTGCTTCAGTAATTTTAATTATCTTCAGCAATATTTTACCTATGTGTGATACTAATAATATATTGTTCTATAATTTTCACATTCTTTTGCATCATCTTTCTTTGGAGTAGACAGAATATGTATCTCTTCTATTTACTTGGCTAGGCATAGATGATTGGACACATCCAGTGCTATATACATTTGTTGAAATATCTCACTTAGTAGTCCATCAGTTCCCAGAGTTGTACTTTTCACCAATACCTTCTTTGCAGCTTTGGCTTCTTCCTTCAATATCTGATTATACATCCATTTTAGGGGTATTTTCGGTTTGGTCTGTTCTGATATGCATTTTAGTTTTTTCTGAGCTTTTTTGTGACTCTTTGCTATATTCATGTATAATATCCAATAACTCTTCTGGGTTAGGGGTCAATATTGTTCAATGAATCAAATCTAATTGTGAGATAGTTTCAAAACTCAGATAGGATATAACCAATATTGTGTTTTCGGCTCTTGACTTTCTTCAGCATCAACTTGAATTTGTGCAAGAGCAATTGATGGTCTGTTTCAGAGTCAGCTCTTAGTCTTATTATTAATGATGAAATTGAGCTGCTTCATTGTTTCTTTTCATAATTGATTTGATTCCTGTGTATTCTGCCTATCATTACCCTTATGCATAGTTAATGTGCATATTTTTTAAGATGAATAAGCTCTTGGCCAAAATAATTCTGTAATATGAGCTTGATTTCTACCACAAATACCATAATTTATGACCACCAATTGCACCAATTGTTCTTTGTTTCTAACTTTTGTGCTACAAACCCCAGTTTTTATTAAGGTATCTAGATTGGATATTTGATCAATTTTAGACTGCTGAATTCATAGAAATCCTCAAACTGTTCATCTTTGACTTTTGTGGCTAGTGAGTAAACTTAAATAATAGTTGTTTCACTTTTTTAGGCAATAATGTTGTAATCAAGTATCATCTACTCTGACTCATCGTGACTTTATGTACAATACATTCCTCACTATCTCTGCTCATTGTTGCAGTCACTGTGTTTACTCATCTCCTCAAGGATCTTCCCTTCCGTCTTTGAAACTCCACATTTCCAAACGTGATCTCACTTTCCAAGAACTGGGCTCTCTTCATATCATGTCTAAGAGTACTCTGGCTACTTTTCTTCTATGATTGGTTTGCTCTTTTGGCAATTCATTGAATATTCAATACTCTTTGGTAATACCACAGTTCCAAAAGATCAATTCTTCTTTCCAACTTACACAAGCATATGTTGTTATGTACTCTCAAGTCAGAACAAACTCATAACTGATGCTCCAGTGAGTTTTCAGAGGCAATAAATACATGGAAAGAGACTTCTTAATCTTTTTCTTGAGGGGTAGCTGGTGGAGTTGAGCTTTGTGCTGTTGAGGTGGCAATGCAACTCTTACCACTCTGTCACAAATATATGATGTAAATTAAAATACTGTGGCTTGAGTAAGGTGCACCATGGTCTTTAATCTAGCAGGGAACATTGTATTAGAGCAACTTAAGTGTTTTTATGGTTGATAAAACATTGTATTAGAGCAACATAAGTGTTTTTATAGTTGATATTTCTTTCTTAAGGAGTAATATAAAAATGACTACACTGGTGCTGATATTCAGCCAGTATAGACAAGTAAGTTATTAAATATATAAATACTATTTAATATGTTGGGAATTGGCCTATGTCCTGACTCCCCAAGTGTCTCAGACTCTTAGTCCTTTCCAAAGTATGTATCTCCCTCCTCCCCATTCCATCTTCAAGACACAACAGCTTGGTCTCATGTGTGGAATATCAGTGCCTTTAGGGTCTCAGTCAATCCTGTGTTGACATTTGGCTTCTTGTAGGTATTCTGATGTATGAATGCTAAAGACTTTACTACCACCCTGACATTTCATTTAACACTTATTTAAGGCCTTACTGTACATATTCTCAGCTAGTTCTCACAGCAAACTTTAAAATCTATGCCTGTGAAGTGTGCCATTATTTCATTAAAAAGAAACAATAACGTAAATGTTGATAGGAGTGTTATGAAATATAAGCAATGCCAAATTTATACCTTGTTGTTGATTGCCTTTGAGTCGAGCATAACTCATAGTGATCTTATGAACAAAAGACTTGAGGCCCCTATACGACTATAGACATTTATCAAAGTTCAAAGGGTTTCTGGAGGCATGTAATTTAGGAAGTGGATGCCACTCCTGCTTCCAAACCTGTCATAGTATGTTACTGTTTTTATATGGCATTGAGTTGCTTGTGACTCACAGCAACCCTATGTACAGCATCTCTGAACCAATTACAAACTTTGTAAGCAAACCAACATGAAAGTTAATTCAAAAAAAAAAAAACAACACCCAAAACGCATCCATCCATTCCACCAGCAAACATACAGCTTTGTCAGCCCCTGGGTCAGGAGTCCACAGCTCTGTCCTGCACCAGTTTCTAATTTCTGCCACCACTACTGCTGTGCATCTTTCCTCAGCTCTCTCACTATCCTGCTATCTCATAGACTCTCCCTAGTTCCCCAGTGTTACAGCTCTCTATCTCTGGTTTGTGCAGGTATCTCAGTTTAAAGGCCATGCTGAACCCTCTGGTGGTTCTTTCTTGATGGCAAGATCCCCATTTTGCACCTCAGCCACAGCTGAAGTCTAATGCAATTCCAAAACAGACTATTCCACATGTTAGTGTTCTACACATCTTAGCACCAAACCATCCAGTCCTCTAGTTGGACTACGGACACCTCATGCAACATCTCTCATTTGCATAGTCCTACTTAGCCATGTGACAAGGTTACAAAGACAACAGCTTAGAAGTGCCACAGCAACTATACTACAACCATTTTAAATAATTTTACCCAGATACAATTGGAAAACACAAAATATTAACCATAAAGCTTACTACAGCACCCAACAGCAATCAGATCAAAAGAGTACATAGTGAACAAGAGTCTGTATGTCTATAGTAAATTTTCTGTTATTTGGAACTACACAAGTAGGATCCACCTTTTTATTTTTTTAAAGTCATCATCCAGGCAGGCATTCCTCTTCCCCTCCGCCCTTCTATCCACATCTTAGTACCTCTATCTAGGCCTCAAAGAGTGAACAGTGTCCAATTATAAAAAGTTCAAGTTCTCAAATATTAGCAAGAATCTTTTCATGTTCATCCCATGAAGGCTTACTTATGGATGCCTTGTATCTTAAGTTAGGAAACTCTGAGGGCACAGTCTGTAAGAGCCTTGCACCACTAAACTAAAGCATCCCTCTCCAGCCAGTCCACCAGTGTCTCCTCAGGAGAAAGACAGGTAATCTCCTCCCACACTATTTACAACCTCTGAAAACTCCTGAGGGATCAGCTATGAGTCAGCTAGCTCTAAAGCAGCTCCAGTGAGTTTGAGTTTTAGATCTTAAATTGGATCTTAATATTCAGGAAGTAGTTAGGGTTATTTTTTAAAAAACAATAAAAAAATTTGCTCTATAGAGGTAACTCGTGGTGGCTGTGATGCCAAACACTGTGACACTGATGTGTCAAATGCGATAATGGTTACCATGGTGGGCAGTGTTTGGTGGAGCTCCCTGATTAAAACAAGCTTGGAAGCAAGAGTGGCATTGACTTCTGAATTAGCTTGCCTCCAGAAACCCTATGAACTTACAGAAACGATGAAAGTTATACAAGTGTTCAGGTCTTTTATTCATAGTGTCAAATCGCCTATGATTTGATGGCAATTAACAATAGTCAGGAATAATTTACTATCACATATGTTTTTAGCTTTAAGTGGGGGGAGGAACTGCTTGGTAAAATAGTCATCTTTTAGACACAGTTCCATATTTATCCCCAAATAGCAAGTCTAGCTTATCAATTTGCCCAATTTTGTCAATGAAACCCACTAAATAACTAACAATCTAAAAAAGCTTTTTCTTTAGATACTTCTGTGCCTTAATGAATTTAAACTCTTGGTTAAAAGTAACCTTATTTCTTGCATTATAAGAGAAATAGGGTAAATGTAGAGATTCCTCACAGCCAGCTCACAGGGTCACTAGCATCTGCACACATCCAAACTCATAGTCTTTCTGCTGCCAAAGAACTGCTATTCTTTTCTATCTTTGGGTCCATACTTCTTCTCCTCCCAGGAGTCTTTCATTTTCAATTACTCTTTATTGCCCAACATAGTTCAACTCTGAAAAGTGACGTTTATACACCAAAGCTCCACCATTCAGCTCAAAAAGAAAAAAGTAGACAAACCTCACTTAGTCTGTGGGGAAGGGTGGGAAGGGAATGAGCTGTGTCTTGTTGACAGACCACAGGTGCTAGGGACAGTTGGATTCTTGGATCTTCACGTCACACGGGGCAGGTTTGTACACAAGTGTGAATATCCAGACACTATGCTAATACTCAGGCCATGTATCCAAAAGAAGAGCCCTTCTTATAATGCATCAGATGGGTTAGCGCAGTCGCCATGAATATTGGTCACTTGTACTCAAATGTAGAGAGGTCACAATTAAGAGAAGAAATGTTGAGTTAAAAGAGATTAACACGGCCAAGATGTCATTCCCCAAGTACAAGCCGTCGCGCCTCTCCACTCTACCCACTACCCTCGACCCAGCCGAATACAACATCTCTCTAGAGACCCGGCGGGCTCAAGCCGAGCGGCTGGCCATTAGATCCCGGCTTAAACGGGAGTATCTGCTTCAGCTCAATAACCCCAACCGGATCATTGAAGATCCTGCCTTGACTCGTTGGACATATGCAAGATCAGCAAATATATATCCCAATTTCAGGCCGACTCCCAAGCTCTCTCTCACAGGAGCTGTGTTTGGCCTTGGGCCCCTCTTCTTCTGGTACTACGTTTTCAAAACCGAGAGAGATAGAAAAGAAAAACTTATCCAGGAAGGAAAATGGGAACGAACATTTAACATCTCATATTAAGTGAGACAGAGATGACTGTGTATTATTGTTTAAATAAATCTTCTATTAATAAAAAAAAAGATATTAACACAAAACTTCCAATGGTAGTTCCAGAAGACAAAGCAAAGCATTCTAATGTAATGTGCAAAGAGACAGAGTTAGAGAATCAAAAGGGAAGACAGACCACACTCAGAATTGCAATACTGAAGATCTCTTTGGGCAAAATCTTGAATGATGCATGAAGCATAAAAACAAGATAAAAGAAATACACG
This sequence comes from Elephantulus edwardii, assembly GCF_000299155.1. Lineage (NCBI taxonomy): Eukaryota > Metazoa > Chordata > Mammalia > Macroscelidea > Macroscelididae > Elephantulus > Elephantulus edwardii. The sequence continues at coordinate 14,582,203 of NW_006399822.1, forward strand.
CTGCCAAAAAGAAATGGTCAACACTTAAACACTTCAGGAAGCTAAATATAATCAAGATCCAATAGGAAAGAACCTGAAGAAATAAGTTCAATCTGCACTGAAGTGACCTAAACTACCCCAGGAACTGATGGAAAAGCAACTGAGGTGTTTCAGGCAACAGATGTAGTCCTGGAAATATTATTAATTATACTAATAAATGATAATTTGTACTTTATGTAGAGAAAGTGTATTTTGTTATACTTTCCTTGAAAGTTTAAGATTTTTTAAAATTTTCTTTATTTTTCATTTCAATGAACATCTACAGAGATTTTGGAATTCCATTCATTCATTGTTGCACCC
>NW_006399822.1:14582718-14587365 GCF_000299155.1 Elephantulus edwardii
GTACTCTTACGATAAACATAATGCCCTAAAATATAAAATATTCACTCCCCCAAAGACTTCAGTGCCGTAAACATATTTTATCCAGTTTAAGATTTTTAGTCAGTGAAATCAGTATATTTACAACTAAAAAGAAAATTTTTATTTTACAAATCTGGTTGGTAGCTGGTTATAACCAGGACATCTTTTTTGTAGTAGGAGGTTCAGAATAGAATGGATTATCAAGGCAGGGTGTGAAATTGCTTTCCCTCAAGAACTTTTAAGCAGGAGGCAATACCATAAGTCTGGTATGATGAAGTTAGCGCTTCAACATTGGAGTTTTCAAATAAAGACCAATCCAGTTTCTTATCAGAGGAAGCACTGTTTGATGTGAACCTGTATTGAACTGTCTTGGATGCACTAGAGGAGGTTAATGCTGGATGCACACTCTCAGAAGGTGTTAGAAATGCAAGTAAAGAGTAATCCTACTAATCAGAGGCCAGGCTTGTCTGATACTGAGTCAGCTTGTCCTATTTGAGCTTGGCGTTCCTCCATTACTGGGTACCCACTCTTTAAATTTGGCTGCTGGGATCTATTCCCTTCCAGGAGAAATAAACTAATGAACACAGTACTCATCAATTTCTTTTGTTGCATGTAAGAATCCAGTCTTTAATTATTTTAGGAACAAAAAATAGATTATTAAAGTGTAGAATGGCTCACTCCCATTGCATAAAGCATTAACATGAGTCAAGGACCCATCTGATGACCATTAACAACAACAGAGTAAAATGCCACTTGGGGTATCATTAGAAAGAAAGCTAGAGAGTTCTCATTCAGTTTTCTTGTGTTCATTCCATTAAGGATTATGGGCAAAATTATAAGCAAGGTACTAACAAGTTCTACCAGGTTAACATGGTGAGTGTGGAGGATATGACAGGTATTTTCAAGTCCAGAGTACTTATCAGTGTGTCCTGGAGACATTTATATTTTTTTGCAGATTAGTAGATAAAAGGGAGCTCTGGTGCCCTAGTGGCAAGAAGCTGCACTGCAGTCCTGAAGACACGATTTGAGGCCATCAGCTGCTCTGTGGGAGAAGAATGGGCAATCTCCTCCCATGCAATTTCCTGCCTCTGAAAACCTACTAGAGGGTCAACTATGGGTCAGTTCTGACTCTACGGTACTCGGTTACAATAATACCATACCGAATGATTGTATTCCCACCTGGTGATGGCAGAGACAATTTCTGCAAGTCTTGTTGGTATGTTTTCTGTACCAAACTTTGGAATGTAAAGCTGTGTATAGGATGTAGGCAACTTTCTGAAGCTACTAATATTATTTTATATATAATTTTGGAGTCGACTGCTTTTCTGGGCATGTGTTTGTTACGTGCAGGTTTGCTCTGTCCCCAGGATTGAGGCTAGCCAGCCTGGGCCTAGGGTTTGAACCAGGAGGCAGCCTTAAGCCCAAAGGCAGCTGGGAGATTCCTCTCCCCTGTTGTTCCTGGATGGTTCCTCCCAGGGTCTTGGGAAGTTTTCCTTGCCAGAAGGAGCATGGTGGTGTGAGCGCAGGAATTGTGGCAATCTTTTGAAATCAACTGCTTTTCCGGGCATGTGTTTGTTACATGCAGGTTTGTTCTGTCCCCAGGAGCAAGGCTAGCCAGCCTGGGCCTAGGGTTTGAACCAGGAGGCAGCCTTAAGCCAAAAGGGCCCTCAGGCCTGTGGCCCTCGAGCCAGGTTCAAATTATTTTCCTGTCAGACAGTCTTCTAGGTGGTATAGCACTGGTCTGTGCATTGCTGTACAGAGGTAACTCGTGGTTGCAGTGATGCTGAAGCCTGTGACAGTGATGTGCCAATCGTGGTAATGGGTACCCATGGTGGACAGTGTTGGCTGGAGCTTCCCGACTAAATCAAGCTTGGAAGCAGGAGTGGCATCCACTTTCGAAATGGCTTGCCTCTGGAAACTCTATGTTCGAACAGTGCTCAGGCTGTTCATTCATAGGGTCACTATGAGTCGTCTACGACTCGACGGCACCAAACAACAACAACAAATAATTTTAATACTGGTAATAATTTTTTTGTTTGCAATCAACTTCATTGCTTGCCTCTCTATTTATTAGATCTTGTATTTTTAATTATTTAATGTTATTTGTTAATTTATGTGTTCAATTATTGAAATTAAACTATTTTTAAATTAAATTATCAAATTATTTAAAATTTTCTTTTTAAAGGAAACCACTTTATTTTGGATGTTCTTGATTTTGGCTTGTCACTCAACCACATGAGCTGCTGTGTTGGAAATGCTAACAGATCAAGCATGGTGAGCATATTGTTTCAACAAGAACTGATCAATAAAGTACTCAATGTCACTAAATAAAATCAAGAAGGAAGAAGAAATGACTTGTTAAATAACATGAAGATATAAAAGGCTTAAGATTTTAAAATACGAAGTTCAAAAAGAAAATAATGAAGTTCTATATCAGAGTCCACTAAAGACATTCATATGCACCATAGACAAATCTGTGGATTTCCTAAATATCTTGTATACATAATGTTGAAAATGAACATTGTTCTCACATAAATGACTGAGAACATAACTTTTGAGGAGAGAAATGAGAAAAAAAGTAAAAGAACCTGAATAATAGCACATCAGAACAAGTCAAATTAAAAAGGGTTATATTTTGGGTTGTTTACCTTTATCTTCTTGTGGTGCTCGAGTATTCTATAAATTCAAGATAAAGTCCCTTATCAGACATGTCATTATCAAACATTTTTCCCAGTCTGTGGCTTTCCTTTTTATTCTGTTGGAGAAATTTTGGATGTGCGTAGGGATTTGATTCTTAGAAGCTCTCATTCATCTATTTTATCCTCTCTTGGTTGTAGGTTTTTCAGGATGCTGAAAGACTGTTTATGTTGTGGATTAGTGCTTCTAGGGTTCTTCCAAGCTTTTATCTAATGAAATTTATAGTGCTTGAGTTTAGACCGAGGTCCTTGATCTACTTTGAGTTGGTTTTTGCGTATGGTGTGAGGAGTGGATCTTGTTTGAATTTTCTGCAGATGGTTTTTCAATTTTGCCAACACCATTTGTTAAAAAGACTCTAATTTCCCCATTTAACTGATTTTGTGTCCTTCTCAGAAATCAGTTGACCATAGGTAAATGGGTTGATTTCTCGATTCTCAATTCTATTCCATTGATATATGTGTCTGTCATTGTACCAGTACCATGCTGTCTTGACCACCATGGCAGTGTAGTAGGATTTGAAATCAGGGAGTGAGGTGCCTCATACCTTGTTTCTCTTTTTTAGGAGTGCTTTACTTACTCAAAGTTGCTTTCCATTGCAAATGAAATTGGAGATTGCCTTTTCCATCTCATTGAAGAATGGAATTGGTATTTGTATTGAGATTGCATTGAATGCACAGATTACCTTTGGTAGGATTGTAATTTTCACAATATTCAGTATTTCCATCCATCAGCAAAGCATATTCTTTCATTTCTCCAGGTCTCTTTTTGTTTCTTGCAGTAATGTTTTATAATTTGCTTTGAATAGATCCTTTGTGTTTCTGCTTTGATTTATTTCCAAGTATTTTATCTTGTGATTAGCTGTTGTGATGAGTATTGTTTTTCTTAGCTCCAGTTCTATATTGCAAAATGAGCACAGGATATGAACAGATACTTCACCAAAGAAGACATTCAGATGATGAAGAAACACATAAAAAATGTTCAAAATCCCTAGCTCTAAGAGAGATGCAAATCAAAGCAATTATGAGATACTATCTCAACCCAGTAAGGATAGCAAAATTCAACAGAATGGAAAACAACAAATGTTGGCAATGTTGCAGAGAAACTGGAACCCTTATTCACTGTTGGTGGGAGTGGAAAATGGTGCAAGCACTATGGAAGGCAGTATGGTGCTTTCTCAAAAAGTTGGAAATAGAAATATCATTTGACCCAGCAATTCCACTACTGGAAATAACCCCTAAAGAAACCAGAACTGACACCCAAGCAGATATATGAACACCCATGTGTAGTACTGCTTTGTTCACAATAGCAAAGAATTAGAAACAACTCAAGTGCTCATCACCAAACGAATGGATAGAGAAGCTGTGGTAAATTCACATACTGGAATATTATTAAAAACAACTAATGAAATATCATACAGTGACCATGGAGGACATTATGCAGAGTGAAATATCTCAGCCACAAAAGGGGAAATACTGCATAATGCCACTGTTATGAAACAAGACTCACATGGGTATTGGCGGAAACTAAGAAAAGAGGGGTTAAATAATATACACGGCATTGAAACATATGAGGGAGACAATTGTATAAAAGGAATATGTTGTTGTTGTTGCTGTTATGTGCCTTCGAGTCATTTCTGACTCATAGCGACCCTATGCACAACAGCCCTAAATCCTCTATCCTGCGCCAACTGCACTGCCTCTGACACACCCATCCCGATTGCCCCAGTCACTGAATCGATCCATCTCATAGAGGGTGTTCTCCTCCTGCGCCGTCCCTCCACCCTCCCAAGCATGATGTCCCTCTCCAAGGACCCGTCCCTCCGGGCAACATGTCCAAAGTATGTCAGATGAAGCCCCAGAGGCCTTGCCTCCAAGGAGTAGCTTGGTTTAATCTGCTCCAAGATGAATCTGTTTGTTTTCCTGGCAGTCCATG
>NW_006399822.1:14606184-14620343 GCF_000299155.1 Elephantulus edwardii
AGATTCATCTTGGAGAGGATTAAACCAAGCTACTCCTTGGAGGCAAGGATTCTGGGGCTTCGTCTGACATACTTTGGACATGTTGCCAGGAGGGACGGGTACTTGGAGAGGGACATCATGTTTGGGAGGGTGGAGGGATAGCGCTGGAGGGGAAGACCCTCTATGAGATGGATTGATTCTTTGACTGGGGTAATCGGGATGGGTGTGTCAGAGGCAGTGCAGTTGGCGCAGGATAGAGCATGGTTTATGGCTGTTGTGCATAGAGTCGCTATGAGTCGCGAACGACTCGATGGCACATAACAACAACAACATAATGTAGTGCATATGAATTATTGTATAAAACACAATGTATATGCATGAAACACAATGTATATGAATGTACATATGCAAACCAATAAAAACATAAAAAGATTATCTAATTGTCACACAAGTTTTTGTGATAGACTAGAGATTACTGGCATGCTACAAATGAAAATATCAATGCTTAGAGAGGTATACATGCCAGAGGAGTAAGAAACAATTTATATGAACTTTGTAAGCAACCTAATATAAAAGAAAAAGAAATCTTAAAAATTGGTAAAAAAATCCCAAAACCCAAAAGATGAAGCCATGTGATTCTAGTGCATTCCATGAACCATTACATGAACTCCCCTGGACTTGCTGTCCTACTCAATGACCTCTCTGTTTCTAATCAGAAGTCTGTCATCAAGTTCCACTTTTGTGGATCAACAAGAGCCAAGTATAGAAGGATTTTTAAACACAGTTTGAAGATAACTGCCTTTCTCTAGTGTGAAGATATCTTTGACTTAGACTATGGATGGGCCTCAAGAATATGAAGGACCACATGTACAATTAGAAACTACAAAATTTTCTTAGACTTCCATTAGGACATAAATTCTTAATATTGTTTTCTGGGTATTGCCAAATGGCTAATGTCATACTTTACATCAGCCCTCATTTATTCTCTACTATTATCTTTCTTCTTATTAAGAAAAATGCCACCTTTCTTCATCACCTGACTTCTGTCTGGAACCTCTGTTTTATATTCCTGTTCTAGAAGGAAAAGTCCTCTGTATTAATACTCTCCAATTTCTTGCTGTTAGATATTTCTCAAAATTTCACTCATCCACTAATTTATCACTTCCATCTGTTCCCAGATAATAAAAATCCTGTTCCCTAAACCATCCTACTCCTTACCCTGCCATATAAGACAAGAGATTCATTCAAGAGAAGCCAGAAAGGCTAAAATCCTATTATTATATGGACCAATTCTAGTGTTTGGTTTATGTAAAGTGTGTAGATGAAAAAGGACTACCTCCCAAATAAAAAGAACTCAATATCCATAAAGGGTATTTGCTGGAAGATTCATCCAAACCTTTTCCCTAAAATCTAGCCTCCTGAATAAACTGGATATGGATTTAAAATGTATGGACAAAGGATACATTTCAGACACACTCCTTTCTTAATGCTGAATCATGCATTGTTTCCTTGCTCTGTTCATACAATAGCTTCCTGGTTTAAGTACAGACTTCACATGAGCGCAATCAAGTATTCTGAGATTTTAGAAAACAAACACCTTCTGATAAGTGCAGTGCCTTAATTTTTCCCTTAAATCATTATATTCTTTAAAAATTGTAATTTGAGTGGAAGTTACAGAGCAGATTAAGATTTTTCATTCAACTATTGATATATATTTTTGTAACATTAATTAAATATAATTTAATTATATAACCATACTTTCCCCATTTGCGCTGTTCATTTGACCTTACCTGGTTGGTTATTCTAAGGAGTCAGTGCCTGTTTGGTGTTATCAGTCACTTTTGAGGCCTATCTTTTGAATTGCAGTGTTATAGGAGAGTACTGAATATTTCCATGGACTACCAAAAGAATAAACAAATCTGGCTTGGAAGAAGTAATACCAGGGTGCATCTCAGAGGCAAGGATGATGAAACTTCATCTCACATACTTTGTGCAAGTTGTAAAGAAGGACCATCCTTGGAAAAGGATAGCATACTGGGAAAGGTGAAGTGTTAGAGGAAGAAAGGAAGATCAGCCATAAGATGGATTTACATAGTGGTTGTAACAATGGGCTGGAACCTATCAGAGATGGGGGGATGGAGCAGGTTAGAACAAGGTTAATATCTGTTCCTCATAGGAATACTCTGAGTTGTAGACAATTTGGTGGCATCTAACAACAATATTGCTTGGCTGAACGGTAAGCCACAGGAGTAATCTTTGTTCCAAGTTTCAAGAGTGACTAAGCATCATAGTCTCTGCGATTTCACCAATTGTCATAAGACAAATGTTGTTGTGATGAGACAAGTATTGTTGTCAGATGCTACCAAGTTCAATATGATTCATTATGAACCTATGGACAGATAGGAACTTGTCTTATCCTCCCTTATCCTCCTATGTCTGTTGTGCTTATGTTCATTTTTATGGTCACTTTTAATCCATCTCTTTGAGGATCCACCTCTCTTTTGCTGACACTTTGCTTTCCCCAGCAGGTTACACAATGGCACATAACAAAAAACAACAACAATATCTTTTAAGTTCACACATGTTGTATAGTGTTCTACAAATTCATTGTTTTTCAGTGCTGTGTAATATTCCATTTTATGAATGTACTAATGTTTTTCTATCCATTCGCTTATTGATGAGCACTTAAACTTTCCCCATCTTTTTGTTATTCTTAATAATACAGCAATAAACACAGATGTGCGTATATCTGTTTGAGTCATGGCTCTGGTAGGTCAAATGGTATTCAGACCATCTTCCATAGTAATTTTACCATTTTATATTCTCACTTGCTGTGAATAAGAGTTCCAATATGCCTTGTTGAGTTTTACTATTGTTGCTGGAGTTAGATGATATCTCATAATTATTTTTATTTCTATCTCTAGCACTGTAACGAGGTCCTTGAGAGCTAATTTGTTCTATTAAACATGTCTTTATATTTCTTGATTACTGCCAGGGTGGGCTTTGGTTATAGATTCAAGTAAAATAAAATCCTCGACAATTTCAATCTTTTCTCTATTATGATGTTCTTATTGGTCCAGTGGTGAAGGTTTCCCCCCCTTAATGTTGAAATATTATCCATATTAAAAACTAGAGATTTTGATCTTCTCCACCAAGTACTTGAAGTATTCTTCACTTTTTTGCAAGCAAGGTTGTGCCATCTGCATAATGCAGGCTGTTCATGAGTTTTTCTCCAGTCCTGATGCCACTTTCTTCTTTGTGTAGTCCAAAATGATTTGCTCAGCATATCAATTGAATAAGTAAATAGAGAAAGGATTTAACCTTGATGCATACCTTTCTTGACTTTAAACCATGAAGTGTTTCCTTTAACTGTTTTAACAACTTGTTCTTGATCTATTGGTCTATATATAGATTTGTAGGAGCACAATAAAGCGTTCTGGGATGCCCATTCTTCTCAGTGTTAGCCATAATTTTTTTTATGATATACTCATTCAAATGTCTTTGAAAACACGCACAAATCAAGTAAACAAGAAAACCTATCTAAAATAGTTAAATAAGATCCATTGCTCTTGTCAATCAGCAATGATATCCTTCATGCTAAGATATTTTTGGAATGCAGCTTGAATTTCAGACAGTCTCCTATCAATGCTCGGTTTCAAATCATTATGAATAACCATTAGTAAGATTTTAAATGCATATTACAAAGCTGTGGAAGTTGATTTTGAAAAGTCCATTATTCCTTTGAACTGTTTCCTATATTTTTTCTTCCTTCCCTCTTTTTATTTGACAGAAAGAGATAATCACATTGTATGTGGCTTCTACTCACAAGCTTTAAAAAAATTAGTCATTAGTCACAAAAGTAAGATGCAGAACATTTTCTTTGTGGAGTGTCATGCCAACTGATCTTGTTGCCAGCTAAGATCTCTACGGTACAATATCAGAGCAACTCATACCCTCAAAGGTTTTGGTTATTATTAAAAAGCTTGCAAAATATTGCCCCCTGTTGACTATGCTATATACGTGGATCTATTTTTAGCATTCCTATTGTTGTGTACTGTTGAGTCAGAATTGACACATAGCTTACTCTTTAACAGGTTTTCAGAGGCAATAGATTGTCTATCCTTCTCCCTTGGAGCAACTGGTGGATTTGAACCATCTGCCTTCAGGTTTGCAGTGCAAATTCTTACCAAATGTTGAAATACCATCTTTCAAACCTATGTATGATGAATTTTTTCCATGATCCTTTTACAAATCACAATGAGAGTTTAGTATGAATGTCTCCTACTCATCACCAAAAGGAGTTTTCTGAGCAAAAAATGAAAAGAGAAAACAAAAACCTTTCCTCTTCATATTGTTACTAACTCCATTTTTCACTTGGAGGTGAAGGAAGAAGGTATTTCTTCTTTTTGGTGACTTTTATTTATTTTTTTCCCTTCTACTTAGTAATTTCTGTTCACAGTTGTGGCATTAGAAGCTTTGTATTGAGTACTAAGAACTCAGAAAGGAGAGACTGTAGTGTTCACTTCGTTTCTCCCTATTTAAATAATTTCATACAGGATGCCAAGTTTGTTTTCCAGCCTACATATTTCAAGTAAAGCTACTATGTTGTAGGCAACTTTCACATTGTTACCATAATGAACAGTCTTCACTGGAATTTTTAGACTAAAATAAAGTGGTAAAAGAGACTTGGCAATCTGCTTGGGAAATGCAGGTAACAAAAAGCCTCCAGAGAGCAAAGATCCTACATCCAAGGGTTCTTCACAAGCTGGGAGCCAATTCAAGGGCAGCAAGCACCATTCCTCAAAGAGTGCTACCATGGATTTCAAGCCCAAGGCTGCATGGAAACGTCTTGTATGAGCAATGTGTCTGGCATCTGGAAGCAAATATCAACATCTTAAATTAACTAGTTAAAAAAAAAGTGAAAGCAGGAAGATATGGCCTCTTTAGAAGAGGATTCTGTTGAAAGATGGGATGAGAAAGTGGGTGAATAGGAGAGGTTCCTGGTGAGAAAGAAAGTGGGGTAAGAAAAGCAGAAAGTGGTTCTGTCTCAGCACCACACACCATGATGGTGCTCTAGACTGAAGCACACAGGCAAAAAACACTGGAAGAAGCAAAGTGGCTGCAAGAGTCTATATCCAGTATCTCACTTAAAAAGAAACCACAGAATAAAAAGACAATGGCATTAGATTAGGTGCCCCAGACATCTCAGTCTCCTGATCAGAGCCAGTGAATGAATCCCAGGACCTCAGAGCTGGTCTGACCTGGGAGTGAGGGAATTTCTTATTCCCTGCCTTCACTTGCCATGACTAACTAGCCTGGTATACCAGGAGATTCAAGCAATTTAGCCAGACAAGAGAAAAAGAAATAAATTTCTATTAATATGTGCTTTTCTTTTTCTTTTTCCTTCCCTCTCTGGGAGAACTACATATTGTTTTAAGAGCCTTGTAGCTTCTCAAGATAGAATTGGAATGAAAAATCAGGATAATTAGAGGTTAATTAAAAATCACAATATATTATAACAAAGTATTACTTTTTCAAAATCATATTTAGCAGTATGGTTTACCTATGCTACACTTAATTATTTTGGCCCTAATACAATATGATTTATGCTTTTTGTCTAAGTCTATCTCGAGTAACTGTTCTACAGAAATCTTGACTGCAATGCTCCTCACCCTGTGTTAGCAGAGGGTGACAGCCATTGGAAAAACACTGGAACACCTGTGCTGTGGAGTAGAAAACTAATCCCATTAAGTGAGAGTAAAACCACAGGAAGAAAGTGAAAGTACATGAGAATCTCAGCTGAAAGATAAAACCAAAACAGTGAAACTTCTGTGCTTGTTGTTTCAAATATCTCATCTGCCACACGGAGCTGAGAAAATTTAATATCAAGTACGTCTAGACAGAAAGATGAGGGGAAGTGAGGCTCTGTGCTGAGAGCGAGCACTCTGCATTGCTTATGGAGAGACTGGACCGAGGCATCCCTGGGGTTATAGGTCCCTCCGTCTGTGGATCCTTGCTTGCATGGCTGCAGGGACATCCCAGGGAGCAAACAGGGCAAAAGGCTTTAGGATACAGAACTTCAGGCAGAGGAAACAATTTCCATAGCAGAGAGAGAGAGAGAGAGAGAGAGAGAGAAATATGACCTGAGACCCCTGGATGCAAGCTGTTTGAGCTGGCAGCCCTGATCTCTAATCCCATGCTACTTCAGAGACAAAGTAAGACATTAAGCTCCTGGAGAAAAAGGTCCATGAGAATCTTCTTGAGTAGAGTAACTGGTCTCACACCACTAAGCCCCTTCATACATGAAGGAGGCCTATAACATTGGTTCCAGGGGACTACTTGAAGGCAAGATTCCTACAGGACTGCAATGCAGGACAGAGAGAACCTCAAGGACTTTAGTAAAGGCAAATTTTCCTAGAAAGGACTTACAGTAGAGTGAGCACCTCACCCCATAGAGTGAATATTTTAACTTGGTGAGTATTTAGTAACATTATAAAAACATGAACCAACAACTTTCACAGACACAATAGAAATTATCTAATACATTCAGGAAAAACGGTCAGATGTAGAACACTTGAACAAACCCATCACAAAAGAGGAAATTGAGCAGGTCATAAAAACACTTCTTCACAAAAAAAATCTTGGGCCAGGTGGCTTCACAGCTGAATTCTACCAAACATTCAGAGATGATTTATCACCATTTCTACTTAAGTTATTTCAAAATATAGAAAAAGAAAGAATACTCCCAGAGATATTCTATGAAACAAGCATAAACCTAATAACAAAACCAGGCAAAAATATTTAAAAACCCTACAAACCAATATCTCTCATTAATACAGATGCAAAAATCTTTAACAAAATCCTAGCCAGTAGAATCCAAAAGCAAATAAAAAAAATAATTCTTCATGACCAAGTGGGATTCATAAGAGTTATGCAAGGATAGTTCAACATAAGGAAAAGAATAAATGTAATTCACCACATTAGCAAAGCAAATAACAAGAACCAATAGCATTCTAGCAATTGAGGTAGAAAAGGCATCTGACAAAATCCAACACTCTTTCCTGATAAAGATACTCAAAATTGGAATAAAATGTAATTTCCTCAACATAAAGTATATATGTAAATCCAAAAAAGCCAATATTATCAATGTAGGAAAACTAAACATATTATCTTTGTGAACAGGGACCAGAAAAGATTGCCCACTGTGGCCCCTTCTATTCAATATTGTATTGGAAGTAGTTGCTAGGGCAATACCACAAGAGAAGGAAATAGAAGGCATACAGATCAACAAAGAGATCATTAAATTTTGCTATATGCAGATGATATGCAGTAAACCTCGAGGATTCAAAGAAAAAAGCCATTAGAGCTAATAGACCAATTTAGTAGAGTGGCAGGATATAAAATCAATATCCAAAATCAGTGGGATTCTTCTAAAGTAACAAAGAGAGATCAGAGAAGGAAATTAAGTAAGCAATACAATTTACAATAACCAACACATATTTAAATGCTTGGGAGTGAACCTAACTAGATACACAAAAGACTTATACAAAGAAAACTACAGAACATTTTTGTGAGACACAATAACTGACCAAAAGAATTGGAAAAATATTCCCTGTTTATGGATAAGAAGACTCAATATTGTGAAAATGACAGTCTGCAAGCAATCTACATGCTCAATGCAATCCCAAATTCATTTTTTTATCTGATTAATTTTATTATATTGTATTATTGTAAAGTATTATTTTGTACTATATTTCATTTGGTTTTTTTTTCTTTTTTAAAAAGTCTTACTATTAATTTCAATGAAAATTTACAGAGACGTTGGATTTCCATTCATTCATTCTTGCACTTTTCTCCCTTCCAAACCCTCCCTCTTAGTACACTACCCTCTTGGAAAAGTAAAAGAAAAATTCTTTAATAAAACCCTTCCCTAGGTCCACTCCACTATGTAGCCTTTGCTCTGGACTCCTGTCATGACAAAAATACCTGATCACATATTCCTTTTAAACACTTTTCTCCCTTATCTGTCTCAATGCAATATACATTATTGAACCCATCTTTCTCAGTCTCCCAAATTCATTTTTCAAGGAGATTAAAATAGAAATTTTCAAGTTTATTTGAATACGACCAAAAAAAAAAGAGACCCCGAATAAGCAAAGCACTTCTAAAAAACAAAAATGAAGTGGGAAGCATAGCACTCTCTGACCTCAATATCTACTACACAGCAGTAGTTACCAAAACGGTATGGTACTGGTACAACGACAGGCACCCAGCCCAATGGAACAGAATTGAGAACCCAGAAAGAGACACAGCTATGTATGGTAAATTGATATTTGACAAGGAAATAAAACCTACCTAGTGGGGAAATGACAATATCTTCAACAAATGGTGCTGGCAAAATGGGACTGCAATCTGCAGAAAGACGAAGCAGAATCTACATCTCACACCATACACAAAAATCAACTCCTCAGGCTGTATCAGAGATCTGGAAATAAAGCCCCAAACCATGAAGCTCATAAGAGACAAAAAGAGATCAAACTTAGAAGGCCTGTTGTTATTGCTAAGTGCCGTTGAGTCGCAGGTGACTCATAGTAACCCTATGAAGGAGAGTCCTCGAGGCTTGGGCGTCTTTCATCCTCTCTCCACGTTCATAGGTAGAAGGCCTAGTCTATGGTATAAAGAGACTGCCAAATACAGCCATAAATGCAGAGTTTGGAAAGGATAAAATTGATGAATGGGACCTTCTAAATATTAAATCTCTGTGCTCATCAAAAAAATTTTTTTCCAATAGAGTGAAAAGAAAACCTACTGACTGGGAACAAACATTTAGCAATACAGTCTCAAACAAGGGTTTCATTATAAAAGTTTACAGAATACTGCGGGGCCTCCAGAAGGAAAAGACTGACAATCCAATTACAAAATGGACAAGAAACATGGAAAGACTTTTCACAGAGGAGGACGTTCAGATGGCCTATAGACTCATGAAGAAATGTTCAAAATCACTGGCAATAAGGAGATGCAAATCAAAACCACGATGAGATACCATCTTAACCCAGTAACAATAGAAAAGTTTAGCAGGGCAGCAAGTGAGAATGTGGAGATGTAGGAACTCTTATACAGAGTTGGTGGTATTGTAAAATGGTCCACCCAGGCACTTTGGCATTTCTTCAAAAAGCTGAACATAGAAATTCCAGATGACCCAGCTACTCCAGTGCTTGGAATATACCCTGAGACTTGTACACCAGTGTTCACAGCAGCATTATTTACCATCTCAAGAACATGGAAACAGCCCAAATGTCCAACCACAATGGAATGGATTGAGAAATTATGGTACATTCACACAATGGAATACTATGCAGCACACAGGAGCAATGATTTTGTAAACTTTCATCTAACTTGGGAGGGCATGGGGAGCATTATGTTAAGTGAACTAACTCAGTCTAATAAAGAAAAATACTGTATAAGACCATTATTGTAGAACAAGTACGAGGATCAAAGGAACGGAGGAGTTAGAAGAAGGGTGACGATAGGTGCGGATTGAAGGGGAGGGGAAGGGAGGCTTAATCATCAGGTTACACAATTTGATGGGTGGACAGAGGGATGGGTAAAGAAAGGGGAAAGATTGTGTGACATACAATGTATACAAACTTTGTAAGTAAATAGTATAAAATAAAAACAACCACAACTAAAAGTATAAAACAGACTGAAGAAATTATTGAACAATATAATTAATGTAATATACAGGTAAAATCATGTTAAAGAATATTTTTAAATGGCTAGAACTGTATATGAACTGTATGTGAACAAGTAATTGTCAAGCTGAATCAGAAGAGTGAGGGTTGCTAACGTCTGGTGGATCTTGACTAAAAGGAGAGAATACCAGAAAAATATTTACTTGTGTTTTACTGACTGCACAAAGACTGTGCAGACCATAATAACTTATTGATAACAAGGAAATAAATAAGAATGCCAGAACAATAACAACAACAAAAAGGTTGAGGAAAGTTAAGAGTTGACACTACTCCCAGCCTTGTTTCAATACAGATCCTTTCCCTGAGTTCTTCAATCTATGAGAAAATGGTCTTAAAGTTTAAAAGAAAGCTTTATTTTTTTTATTGAGGTAAAATCTATATAACCTAAATTCACCATTTTAAAGTACAATTCAGTGACTTTTACTACCCTCGTGATGTTTAACTATTACTACTATGTTTCCAAAATAATTTCATCTCACCAAAAAGAAATCAAACCTTGTACCCACTAAGCAATCACTCTTGGTTATCCTTTCCTCTGAGCCTCTTGCAAACACTAATATGCTTCCTGTCTCTATCTATTTCCTTATCCTTTATGTTTTGCATAAATGGAATTTTACAAAAACATACATGTAGACATTTAAAATTTCAATCAAAATTGAGCTCCCTTGGATAATTTTTGCTTTATTCAAATTTAAAATTTTGCTTTTGAGCATTATTACTGTTAACAAAAATTCTTTTTCCTAGCCAAATGATGGGGGGGAAATTCCTTAGGAACACAACAATAATTATTTACAAAGCAAACACATGATCTAAGATAATACCCAAATTCTGATGACACAGGATTTGAGAGGAAAAACCAAATTTTTAATACAGAGGGGACCTGAGTTTAATCACAGCTCAAATGATCAAGCTGACGTTTAAATGCCCCCAACAGACTAAATTCATCATTAAGTTTTTGAGGTGATAAATTGTAGTTAGAGACTGCCCATGTTTCTTCTGCTGAAAACTTAAACTCATTGTCTTTCAGTTGAAACTGACTCTTAGCTGATCCTCCAAATAGCTTTCAGAGGCTGTACATTTCATGAGAAAAGTTGCTCATCTTTCTCCCTCAGAGACACTGGAAGGATCTTATTTAAACAATCAAATCCTGAGGCCAAATTCTGACAAATGGTTAATGTAAGAATAGTGGGGTCAGAAGGTAGGAGCTGACTGTTAATGGTTTTCAGTGGTGTGCACTGGACTTCTATCAATTCATAAAGTCCTAGATAGGACCCTAGTGGTTCTATGTGCCAGGTAGCTAACGAAATTCTTTGATCTCATCAGTCACTCCATAGAATAAAGATAAGACAGCCTCCTCCAGTAAAGATTTACAGCCTTGTAAACCTTATCAGATAGTTATAGTGTGTTTTGTAGGGCCCCTGGGGATTGGAATAAACTAGTTGACAGTAGAAGATTGTTATTTGTTGTGGGCTTTGGGTTTTTTTTGGTGGTTGGTTTCTTTTTTGTTTTGTTTTTTTACTTATGGTTAATTAATGTAGCACCTGAGAGTTAAAATAGGATAATGAACTTGGCAACAAGTGCTTACTCTTTCTGGTGTAGGTTACCTAGTGAAAAAGAAAAGGTGTTTTGGGTCAGAAAGAGGAAGTTTAGTGAAATTGTTCTGTTTCTTAGAGTTTGTGTGTATATATGGCAGTGGTGGGGAGGTTGATTTCCAAAAGTGAAAGATGATGGGGATGGGTTGATGATAGGTAGAAAAGGGAATGTTCTATAACTTACTAGGTTATGTGAAAGATAGAAAAAGGAATGCAGAATCCTCTGGAGTTGAGGACTTGGTTGCCCATGAGAAATGGAGTATAAAAAGATCTTGTCGTTTCTTTGAGTCATCAACAGCGCGTTAGGGAGATGTATTTGATCTTTTCCTCGTGGTGAGGAAAATATTTATCTCTGTAGGAAAGTCCCTTCTATCTCCAGATAGAAGCTGCAGGAGTTCATGAGTGAGCACATTCTCATCTATTCTCATACAGATTTCCGGGCTCAGAAATCTTGCATTATTACTAAATTGTAATCCACCCTCCAAAGATACGCTGAATTTCTAACCCTGTTACTTGTTTACGTAATCTTGTTGCTTTGTAGATTGAATGAGTCAAATTTACTAAGGTCATACTGACTGCAATCCAACATTATTTGGTATCCTTATAAGAAAAGAGCCACAGTAAGACAGATGTAGAGAGGAGATGGCTATGTAAAGGTAAGGGCAGGGATTGGAGTGGTGCCATTAAAAATGTGGAACTACCAGAAACTAAGAGAAAAAGAGATTCCCTTGCCCTTAAGAACATTTAGAATAACTTATCCCTGCTAACACTCTGAGTTTGGACTTTTATTTAGCCTTTAGAATTGTGAGAGGATAAATTTCTGTTGTTTTAAGCTTCCGGTTTGGGCACTTTGCTCCAGCAACCACAGGAGAAAAATATTCATGGAATGTTTTGTCTTCCACAAAGGCCATCTGTCTCCATATTGGTGGACAGAGTTCCCCACAACAAACAATCACAAGAAATAACTGGCTGGGGTCATCCTTCTTTATTCTGGCAAAGTAACATTTTCAAAGTGGTGTAGAATTCCCTTCTTTGTTATGCCCAACATGAACTGCCTTTTTCTTCTTCATGCTTCATCAATCAATATCCTTTGGTGTTAATCATGTCTGATGGCTAAATTTGTCTTGGTTCCAGAGCCTGTAAATTTTCATGTGCTTTTTCCTAAGTAGTCATGCAGAATCTGACTCTCTCATAATCATTTCCTACTTCTTCCAAAGGAATTTTAGGCTCAGAAATCAGAGTTGTCCATCTTACAGCAGCAAATCATTACAGCTTGCAAGTACTACGTATGCAGTCACGTGACTCTAGTTGTTTTACTCTGCATGGAGGAGGCTATAATTTATAGATTATAAATAAGATTTATTTAGTTTTAAAATTATCATGAGCCAATATGGAAAGTGTTGATAAATACTTTGTCCCCATAGGAAGGCTGCTTATCTTCTCTTTAGTGGACTTGGAAGCAATGGTACCCCACACTCCCCACTTTCTAGTCTAGAACTTTTTGTATAATGTTCCCCTCCTTCATGCCATGCCATCACCTCTAGCACCTTCTAATTGCCTTAGTACTGAGGATTATGTATCTCTCCATCTTTCTTCTACCATCAGGGAATACTTTGACTTCTTCTAGTCTATGAGTTCTGACATCACAGGATCCATAAGCTTCAGGTTCTTTGGACAATGAACCACAAGTGAACTGACCTCATACTTGTGGCTACCACCTGAACCCAGGATTATTCATGTTCTGAAATAAATCTAATCTATAGATTTTTATGCATGTTGCTTCACTCTCTACAGGTTCCTTCATTCTTAAGTGAATCCACTTCCATGTGTCCCCTAGTCTGAGTGGATTTCTCTGACTACTTTAGGGAGCTTCTGGGTGTCTAAGGTCGATAAGTAAAAATGTCTTCCCTAACCAGTCATTAACTGTTTCTTTTGTGCTGAAGTATTTATTGTAATAAGGAGAGGATCAGGACTGGATACAAGCTGCACTCTACTAGAGACTTATATAAACTCATGGGACCTCAGTGCTAGCTCTCTCTCTTATGGGATGCTCACTTTCCTGGACATCATGGATAGTCTACAGAATCCTGGTCCACTGTTCACCAGTTTCTGCAAAACTAGCTTGCATATCTACAGTCATGTGAATCATTCTTCTGAAGGGTCAGAGTCCCTGGGAGACCTTCCAGAAAACCACCAAACCCAAGGGACATAGAAGAACAAGGGAATTGAACAAAAGAGGGACTGTTGATGTTAAAAATCATGTATTTATTAGAGCAAGGCAAGCACTTGGGACAATGTTGACTTGACATTTCTTTTAACTGGTCTGCTACTAATCTTAGCTAAATGAATCATACCAGTGGAGTTAGTCATGTGTTCTCTTCTCTGAATTTAGATGGTGCTATATCTTCATCCTCATCTTTATCATATATCACATATCATAAATTTTTGCTTACATGACTACCTTACTCAGTATATTATATGGATCTACAGAGGTGGTCTTAGTTAATGCAACAGTGTATCCATGGCACAGTTATTGAGAAGTTATGTTTTTTTCTCCATAAATTTATCTACTCTTTCCTCTCCAGCACAGGTGAACAAAAAATCTACCTGAAAGAGCTCTTGGCTCTGGCTCTCAGCGTTGTGATACTTCAGAAGTATTTATACACTACTCATATGCAAGTTCCTTGATTATCACTTATTAAAAGAAGATGGAAGGAATATACTGAGTCACTGTATCAAAAGGAATTGGACGACACAGAAGAATTTCATGAAACAACATATGAGCAAGAGCCTATGGTGATGAAAGAAGAAGTTCAGGCTGCTTTGAAGGACATGG
>NW_006399822.1:14626913-14634335 GCF_000299155.1 Elephantulus edwardii
TTCTGGGGCTTTGTCTGACATAATTTGGACATGCTGTAAAGAGAGACAGGTCTTTAGAGAGGGACATCATGCTGGGTAGAGTGGAGGGACAGCGCAGGAGGGGAAGACCCTCTATGAGGTGGATTGATTCAGTGACTGGGGTACTCGGCATGGGTTTGTCAGAGGCAATGAGATTGGCACAGGCTAGATCACAGTTTAGGACTGTTTTACATAGGGTCGCTATGAGTTGTAAATGACTCGACGGCACATAACAACAACAACAACAGCAATCCTTTGCATCATGGTCAACCTCCCTTAATTAGCTATGAGCCATATTTCCTCTGCTGGTTCAAAGGGGAACCCCCAGAGGGTCATCTCCATGGATGAGAAGAATTGACCTTACTTTTTTGGGTTGCTAGTATGCACTGTCTATTTTCTGCTTTAATACTTCCTAAATTTACTCACTTATCAGCTTCCATAGCTGGTATCATAATCACAATCTATCTGCCACACACCTTTGTTCTGTCCTAAGCTCCAGAGTGACAGTGAAGAAAGTAATAAATTGCTATCAAATAAAAGCAGAGGGGAGGCTTATATTTAGCTGAAAATATAATTACACATAGGCTAAAGCATTTGAAAAACACTTTAGAATAATCCAAATCTAACTATAAAATTTAAACTCTCTTTTGAATTATTATAATCTATGGTTTAGAACATACAAGTATGTCAGACTTGATGAGGACGTGACAAGATAGGACAGGATTCAGATGTGTTCACAGAGCTGCTTTGAGTCATATTTGACTTGACTGCATGTAACAACAACAACAACAACAACAACATGGTTTAGAACTGGATGTAGATCATGAAGAATGTTTCAATTGGAACTCTCCTGAATGTCTAGCATAGTTGTTAGCACTGACATGAGTTCTGGTCTGTCGTGCTAGATGGTAGGAATAATTACTGTAGTTAGTTGAAATGAAGTAAGCTGTGATTCCTGGATATTCATATACAACAGAATATAATGTTGCCCAGTCCTGTGCCATCTTCATGATCACTGCTGTCCCCAAGTCCTGCTATTGTGCCACTTCATCCCACTGAGAATTTTTCCTACCTCCCCTGGCCTTTCTCTATACCATACTTGGTGGTCTTCCCCAGAAATCAGTCCTTATAGATGACACTTCTTCCAAAGTAAGTGTTTTGAATTCTTGGACATAATCTGTAGGTTTTCATTGACTAATGTTTGGAGGTATATCTTCAGGATATTATTTTTATTCTTAGTATGAAAGTCCTACTGAAAACTTTTTACTTTCTGGATTTTGTTTTTTAGGTTTCTTTCTTTTTTTTTTTTACAAAAGAAAACAAAACACAGGTGGCTTCTAGTAGTACAGCAACATGCAGCCTCCATGGTATGACAAACTGAAAAGCTGAACATAGGATAATTTTTATATAGTTTGAAATTAAAATCTGGAAAGTTAAAAATACACCTACCTCTTTTGGGGTCAAGGTATTGGGAACTTGACATAATTGGCACTGCTATTAGATGACACAGAATTCTTGGGTGGTACATATAGTGAATGTGTCTGCTACTAACTGAAAAGTTGATGGCTCAAATATACCCAGAGCTACCTTGGGAGAGAAGCCTGGTGATCAAATCTGGTAAGTCAGCTACAGAAAATCCTATGGAGCATATTTCTGTTCCGACACATGTAGGATTGCTGTGAGATAAAAGAAATTTGGTGGCAACTTTTTATTATTTTGTTTGGTAGCTTTGAATATAAATAGGACTTCAAAGAATAAGAAAAAAAATCTACAAACAAGATGTTGTTGTTAGGTGCCACTGAGTTGAGTATGACAATAACAACCCTATGAAAAAAAATCTAAACCCTATTCTATAACTATACTCATTCGTCTAGTGTACATACTATTTTTCAAAGGCCTGTTATTTAAGAAGAGAATGCCAATCCTACAGCCAAAGATAACTAGCTGTTAATGATTATTATTGTGCTCCCTAAGATCATGTAATTTAACAGTGAAAATAATTTGGTAATGCTGTGGGAGGAAATAAAGACTATAATAAGGAAGAATATGAAAGGTCATTACAATGACAGAAGGGGAAGAAAAGGCTGAGATAAATGTTAGAAGAGACTCTGAATATTACACTAGAACACCAAGAAGCCAAAGAAAAGGGAAGAAACCATGAAGTTAAGGACAGAAGATTTCAAAGGGCAGGTCTGGAAGAGAAAGTAACTCACTCTAATGAAATCTGCAAAGAGCTGGAATCAGAAAATCACTAAGCATTTCTTAAGCTGAAGGAACTGAAGGACAAATTCAAGCCTCGAGTTGCAATGCTTAATGATGCAATGAGCAGAATATTGAACGATTTAGGAAGCATTAAAAGAAGATGGAAAGAGAACACAGAGTGACTGTACCAAAAAGAATTGGCTGACACAGAAGAATTTCATGAAACATATGATTAAGAGGCAATAGTGATGAAGGAGGAAGTTCAGGATGCTCTGAAGAATGTGGCAAAAAATAAAGCCCCAGGAGTAGATGGGATACCAATTGACATATTTAACAAACAGGTGCTGCCCTGCATATGCTTCGCACCTTGTGCCAAGAAATCTGGAGGACAACTATGTGGTTAATGGACTGAAAGAGATCCATATTTATTTATATTGCAAAAAAAAGTGATTCGACAGAGTGTGGAAATTATAAAACAATATCACTAATATCTCACACAAACAAAATCCTGCTGAAGATTATTAAAAAAAATAATTACTAGAGCAGTACATTAGCAGAGAACTACCAGAATTCAAGTTAGATTTAGAATAGGACATAGCACTAGGGACCTTATAGTTAATGTTAGATGGGTCTTGACTGAAAGCAAAGAGTCAGTGCTTCACTGACTATGCAAAGGCATTTGACTGTGTAGATCACAGCAAATTATGGCTAATCTTGGGAAGAGTGGGACTCCCAGAACACTTAATTGTGCTCATGTTAAAGTTGTATTTGCACCACGAGACAGTTGTCAGAAAAGAACAAGGAAGTACTGCATCATTCAAAATTAGGAAAGGAGTGGGTCAGGAATGCATCTTATCTCCATAACTTTTCAATCTATGTGTGGAACAGATTCAAGAAGCTGGATTTATGAGGAGAAGTGTGGCATAAAGATTGAAAGAATGCTCATCAACAACCAGGTTGTTAACTATTTTAGCTTTTTTGCCTCCACAATCAACACTCTCTACACCAGTGGTCAGGAAATCAAAAGATGAATTGCCTTGGGGTTGTCTGCTGTTAGAGATCTCTCCAAAGTGCTAAGGAGCATTGATGTTAGTCTACAGATTAAGGTGCAGCTGATCCAGGCCATGATCTTTGCAATTACTTGCTATGCATGAGACCTAGCCAATGCTTAAGGATGACTGAATAAGAATTGATATCCTTGAGCTGTGGTGCTTGAAAAGAGTATTGAAGGAGGCTCCGGTGGCCTAGTGGCAAGAAGCTGCACTGCAATCCCAAAGGCACATGGTTCAAATCCACCAGACTGGGAATATACCCTGAAGAGACCATAGCTGACATCCAAGCAGATATATGCACACCCATGTTTATTGCAGCTTTGTTCACAATAGCAAGGAGTTGGAAACAACCTAAGTGCCCATCAACAAACGAATGGCTAGAGAAGCTGTGGTATATTCGCACAATGGAATACTATACTGCATTAAAAAACAAGGAACTCATGCAATATTATTCAAAATGGTTGACTCTGGAGAACATTATGCTGAGTGAAATATCCCGGTCACAAAAGGACAAATATTACATGATGCCACTGTTGTAGAATGGGACTGTCCTTGGGGTTGGGGAGAGACTGAGTAAGATGGGTTCAATAATGTATACTGCACTGAAACAGAGGAGGGAGAAAACTGTTTAAAAGAGATATATGACTAGGTACTTCTGTCATCACAGGAGTCTAGAGCGAGGGCTACATGGTGGAGGGGACCTGGGGGAGGGTTTGTAAAACAATGAAAGAATCCTTTCTTTTACTTTTCCATAATTTTTGACTCATGTATTTATAACTTGTTAGTCAAATTTGTGTCTTCTAGGTTGCAACACCCCCATGATACATCTTCAAGGATATGAACATGTACGGCCAAGCACAATCAATAAGAGTGCATCTAAATTCCAAAATCAAGCTCCATAATAGTCTATGTGTTTCTTACTGCCAAAGGGGCCCTTTAGAGTAGTGAGAGAAGATCTTCACCCTGAAACCCACAGCGTCCCTTTTCAGCAGGAAGTAGCTAAGAGAATATGCCATCCTCTTTTCCTTATGAATCAGGGTGAAGTCTCTCTCAGGGAGGAGTGATAGGGAATGGCAAAGGACACACCGACAAAGGAGATTAATCAGAACTGACTTTGACAAGCACTGTGGCAATTGGACAATTAAAACAGACATTTGGATGGCTGGGAAGAAGAACAAACTGGGGAGGAGGGTGGAGAGAATGGTGCGGCAATGAAGGAGTAAAAGCCCAGAATCCCTGTGAATGTTCATTGAAAGTAAAAAAATTTAATAATAACTAAAAAAAGAACACACACACAAAAAAAAATAAAAAAAAGAAAGAAAAGAGTATTGAATACATATCATGGCCTGCCAAAAGAACTGCTAGGAGTCTGTCTTGGAGAGGGTGAAACTAAGTTCCTCTTTGCAGATAAGGATTTTGAATCTCCATCTCACACACTTGGAGAACATGACCCAGAGGTACCAATCCTTGGAGGACACCATGCTTGGAGGGACATCCTGGGTAGAAGGACATTGCAGGAGAGGAAGACTCTGGATGAGAAGGATTGACTCAGTAACTGGGGTAATGGGATTAGGTGTGTCGGAGTCGATGAGACTGGCTTAGGATAGGGCAGGGTTCAGAGTGATTGTACATAGGGTCACTTTTAGTTGCAGATGAGTCGATGGAACATAGCAACAACAACAATAAACCAGGTCTGTCCTGGAGAGGGTGAAATAAAGCTACTCCTTGGAGGCAAGGATTTTAAGATCCTGTCTCACATACTTTGGGTATGTAGCCAGGAGGGACCAATCTTTGGAGGATATCATGCTTAGGAGGGTCAAGGGTCAGCACAGGAGAGGATGATCCCAGTTTTGCAAGAGAATTAAATCACTATAAGGAAATTGGCAGCGAGCTGGAATCAGAAAATCACTGGGCATTTCTTAAGCTGACGGAACTGAAGAACAAATTAAAGCCTTGAGGTGCAATACTTAATGATACAATGGGCAGAAATAATATTGAATGTTTCAGAAAGCATTTAAAAAAGGTGAAAAGAGAACACAGAGTGGCTGTAACAAAAATTGACACAATAACTGGAGTAATGATAGGGCAGGTGTGTCAGAAACAGTAAGATTGGCTCAGGATAGAACAGAGTTCAGAGCTATTTTGCATGGGTTGTTATGAGTTGTTGTTGGTTTGACAGCATATAACAACAACAACAATGCTCCTAAAGTGTTCTTTTTTCTTCTTCATGTTGCTGCTGTTGTGCACTTTTGAGTTGGAACTGATTCATAGCTGACTCTACAGTGGGTTTTTAGAGGCAGTAAGTTGCATGGGAGAAAAATGGCCATCTTTCTTCTATAAAGCAGTTGGTGAAGTTGAACATTGTGCCTTTGGGTTAGGAACACAACTCTTTGGGTTAGGGTTATCTTAAACATAATATATATTACAAAAGAATAGAATAGAACTACTGTTTTAAAACAGTAGATTTTATAATAGCCAAGTCTACTCTTACTGTTAGTGATTTGATTCTGACTCATAGTGAATGCTATGGATTGAATTATGCTCCTTGTAGTTGTTTTTTACATGTGCCATCAAGTTTACTACAAGTCATAGTGAACCTCTAAACACCAGATCCGATCTTTGCCAAATGCTGCACCATCTTCATGATTTCTAATATGCTCATGCCCTTTGTTACAGTGACTGTGTCAATCCATCTCATTGAGGAACTTCCTTTCTTTTACTTAAACTCTACTTTCCCCAGCATAATGGGTTTATTGTTAAGGACTGGCCTCTCCTGAAAGCATGTGAGATGAAGTTTTATTGTGCCTAAGGAGCATCCTGATTGCACTTCCTCTGATACAGATTTGTTAGTTCTTTCTACAGTCCTTGTGTCACACGCTTTGAGTCTTAATTGATTACCCATAGACATATTACAAAAGCCAATTATAATTTATTGATTCATTAATTAATTCATAGCAATAATTAGTTGTAATTTATCTATATTGCAATTCATATATTCATCACAACATATTGATTCATTCATTCATAGCAAGCATTAGTTAATTGTAATTTCCCTACATTGCAATTCACAAATTCATCACAACATATTGATTCATTCATTCATAGCAAGCATTAGTTAATTGTAATTTCCCTACATTGCAATTCACAAATTCATCACAACATATTGATTCATTAACAGTGGGGAACACTCACTCACCCCTGGGATCCAAACTTGTCTTCTTCTTTTGTCTTTCATGGCCATTGGTGCAGGCAGGGTGTTCTCGGTCAGTTCAGCAGTTTGGTGTAGCCAGAGTCTGTAAGTGTGGGCAGAATCCTCTTCTGTCTCAGTAGCTCATGTCCATAAGTGTAGGCCAGTCCTTGACTTAGAAAATAACCTTTGGGTTTTCAGTGTTCAACTCGCTGTCTTCAAAATAAGTGCGATTTTAGCTGGGATCTCAGAGTTTATATACTTTTGGCGGGTATTACATATTCAACCAATAACATTCAAACTTTAGGTTTCATTATATTCAGCCAATAATATTAAGAATAACCACTTTCAAACTTTGAGTTTTACCAACCATATTAGATTCAGAACAAGTTATATAACCAATCACATTAGTTTCAAAACAGTATGGGTTTGATCAGTCATGTTCTATACCAGTTTGCATTCTCTTGGTAACATGGATACTAAAAAGTCACAATTCCTTATTCCTACACATGTTGTAGCCAGTGAGGCCTCATGGCTATTAAGGATCTGTTTGGACATGTTAAACTGTTTCCTACACATTTCTTATTTCTAACATATAACATAGCAAGTTTATTATATTTTCTTATACTTAAACTATTCATAACAACCATGGCATATTCAGTACTCTTCTCCAACACTACAGTGCAAAGACATTGATTCTTCTCTCATCCTCATTTATTGTGCAACTTTCAACTTTATTCATTGTACAACTTTCAGTTGCATAGGAAAGGAAGTAATTGAAAATACCATGCTTGGATCAGACACACATTAGTCTTTAAAGGTACATGCTTACTCCTTAATACTTTGGAGCATGACTTTATTTTTCTATAATTATGTTTTATTAATTTTCATAAATATTTACAGAGATTTTGGATTTCCATTCATTCATTGTTGCACTATTCTCTCTACCCTCCTCCCAGTTTG
>NW_006399822.1:14634435-14634975 GCF_000299155.1 Elephantulus edwardii
GGGACATCATGCTTGGGAGGGTGGAGGGACGGCGCAGGAGAGGAAGGCCCTCGATGAGGTGGATTGATTCAGTGACTAGGATAATTGGGATGGGAGTGTCAGAGACAGTGTGATTGGCACAGGACAGAGCGGAGTTTAGGGTTGTTGTACGTAGGGTCGCTATGAGTCGCAGGCGACTCGACGGCACATAACAACAACAAACAACATATGCAAGTTCAAGCTGAAGCTTAGGAAAATTAATCAGAATCCACAGGAGCCAAAATATGACTTTAATTTCATACCACCTGGATTTCAGAATCATCTCAGGAACAGGTTTGAGGCCTTGAACACTAATGAGCGAAGACCAGATGAGTTGTGGGAGCATGTCAAAGATATCATTCGGAAGAGTGTAAACGGTCATTACAAAGACAGAAGAGGAAGGAAAGACCAAAATGGATGTCAGAAGAAACTCTGAAGATTGCACTGAAACATAGAGAAGCCAACGCACAAGGAAGAATCCAAGACACTAAAGAGCTGAACAGAAGATTCCAAAAGGCAGCA
>NW_006399822.1:14635075-14647150 GCF_000299155.1 Elephantulus edwardii
TTGTCTTATTGCTCTTGCTAAGACTTCCAAAACAATATTGAATAAAAGAGGTGATAGTGGGCATCCTTGCCTAGTTCCTGTTCTTAAAGGGAATGCCTTTAACCTCTCTCCATTAAGAACAATGTTGGCTCTTGGGTTTTCATAGCATGCCTTGACAGCAGATTTTCCCAATACATTTCTTTTGATATCTTAACGGCTGTTATTCTTGGTGTTGTTGTGAATCAAAGTAAAATTAAATCATTGACAACTTCAATCTTTTCTTCATCTATCAAGAGATTTCCTATTGATCTACCAAATTAATGAACATAATGATATAATGTGGAAACTGTGTGATGATTCCTCATGATCTTATAAATCAAATAGCTGTGGGAGAATTAAAAATGGAATGCAAGATTTTCTTACATTTGATCTCATCAATTCCCTAGGTGGATAAGAAGATGTGGTCTGCAATGTCTCTTAGCCCACTTGTGATAAAAAAAGGGAGGAAAGTGAGCTAAGAAATGGATAGGACTTAGTGCCAGTGGGGAAAATTCATTCATGGTGGAACAATTTCATAATGAAGATCCTGACGCCAGGGAAGGAAGGCCTAGTAACATGGTCAATATCCAACCAACAATGGATGCTCTTCTAATACTGGTACCCTGTATTTGGACATCTAACCTCTTTAACTATGAAAGTTTCCCTTCATTAAGCCTTCCACTTATGGTAGATCTTTAATTGAACTAATGTTCTATAACTAAGACAGTAACCCTCCCTTTGGTTTCCTCCTTGGGATTCAGAGGATACAAAACTTCATTAAAGGATATTTTCCATTTTTCTCTCAAGAAGGAACTGGTAGATTCAAATCAACAACCTTTCTGTTAACACACCGAGAGGTAACACATCTTGGGACTAAGGTGCCTCAAATTTGATAATACTTTTTATTAGAAATGTTACTTGACCAGTAAAATGGCTAGAATTACTATAGTATGATTTTTAAAAAAAAATCCAATTTATAAATATTACACAGTTTAATTATTCCAAAGTTCTCTTACGCATGCTGTCTCACAAAACTTCATGGCTGCCCCATAGGCAGACAGACAAGTGGGTGGGCTTTTGTTGTGCTTGAGAAATTGTGAGTTAGATTCAGAATATATCTACACTGGGCCATGGAGCCAATATTTTACGAACTGGGGAGTTAAACTCAAGTTTTCTGGCTTCAATTTTCAGTGTTATTTTAATCATATTTATTGGTGTACTTAATAAGACATTAAAAAAATCTATGACGAGTAAAACAACAAATATAGTATAAACATTTTGATAAATGGATCTTTGTGAATACTCTTTTAAAAATGCCATATTAGTCATGTTTAGATGAATCATCTCTCATGTGAATTTAGAGTTAGGTCATGTCTAGAAGATGATGTCAACCTTGGGTTTACCATTGATCTATTGGCTGTTAAATTATTATTTCCCCACCATCATTGACTCATTTATATTACAATCTTAAAGAAGATAAATATTTTATGTCATAACCTTGTGTATATCCACAAAATAGAAATGATATATTGTATGATTTAGCTAAACTTATTTTCCATATTTTTTTAATTAATAATACTACTTTCTTAGCACTATGAAGACTCATCAACAACTCACATTATGCAGATGACACAACCTTGCTTGCTGAAAGTAAGGAAGACCTGAAGCACTTGCTGTAGAAGCTCAAGGACAGTAGTTTTCAATATGATTTGAAGCTCAACATCAAGAAAACAAAGATTCTCACCATGGGGCCGATTGGCAGCACCATGATAGATGGAGAAGAAATTGCTGTTAACAATTGCGGCTTTCTTGGCTCCACAATCAACACTTTTGGCACAAGCAGTCAGCAAATCAAAAGAAAAGTTGCATTGGGAAATTCTGCTGTGAGGGACCTCTCCAGAGTACTGAATAGCAACTACGTCAGTCTAGAGGCTAAGGTGCACCTAATCTAGTCCATGGTCTTCAAAATTAATTCCTATGCATCAAAGAGCTGGACAATGAATGACTAAGGATGACAGATGAAGAATCAATGCCTTCGAGTTGTGATGCTGAAAAAGAGTCTTGAAAATACCATGGACTGCCAAGAAAATGAATAGATCTGCCTAGGAGAGGGTGAAACCAAGTTTCTCCTTGGAGGCTCAGATTTTGAAGCTCTACTTCACATACTTTGGGCACATGGCCAAGAGGGATCAATCCTTGAAGAAAGACAACATACTCAAAAAGGGTGCAGAGACAGCGCAGGAGAGAAGACCTCAGGTGGGATGGAATGAAACAGTAACTGGGGGCAATAGGAATTGGTCTGTTGGAATCAATGAGACTGGCTCAGGATAAGGGAGGCTTCAGATCTGCTGTACATAGGGTTGCTGTGGGTTGCAGATGACTTTATGGCACATAACAACAGCAATAACAACCATTTGCAAATTCACAAGTCATGTTTAACATGATCTATTGATGTTGCGATTCAGAAATTCTTTAGATTTTCAGTCATTCCCTATTTCCTATCCGTTTTCTGAAGAACCCACTTTAAAAACAAGATTATTTTAACAACATGGTTTTATAGAAGCAATGATCATATTAGCCATTTTGTTTATGGAATAAAACCCTGGACCTGAACTGATAGATCTTTCTACACTATATGTTCCCTAACTATGTACTTGTCATCATTTAACTGTTGATGGTGATTCCATAGCAATATTATAAGCAACTGTATCAGTTTTCTATAGTTGTAATAACAAACTATTGTAAACCAAATGGCTTAAGACAACAGAAATTTATTCTATCACAGTTCTGGAGGTTGGAATCTTTTCTTGTCCTATCAGCTGCTGAAAAGAGTCCCAGGAGTTCCTTGTCTCCAGGACTTCCTTGCCTTGTGCTACAACACTCTAATTTCTTCCACATGCTCTTCCTCCACCTATATTCTGCTTGTCATTTGAAGTGATTATTTGTAATTTGATTTGTTGTTGTTGTTGATAGGTGCCATCAAGCTGAGTACAACTCATAGCAACCCTATGGACAGTAGATCTAACGCCGCCCTTTCCTGTGCCATCCTCACACATGCCACACAAGAGCCCATTGCACAGTCACCATGTCGGTCCACCTGGTTGAGGGTCTTTCTCTCCCTCGCTGGCCCTTTATCCTTCCAAGCATTGCGTCCCTCTTCAAGGAATATACAACATTGCCTCTTGGCAACATGCCACAAGTATGTAAGGTGAAGCCTCATCATCCTTGCACTTAAATAATGCTCCGGATGCATTCTCTCCAAGACATATTTATTTGTACTTTTGGCAGTCAATTGGGTGTTTGGTGCTCTTCTCCAACTCCACAGATCAAAGGCATCAATTCTTCTGTCATCCTTGTTCATTGTTCAGTTCTCAGATGCATACCAAGTGATCAGAAATACCATGGCCTGGTTCAGACACATCTTAGTCCTCAAACTGATATCATTACTCCTCAATAATTTGGAGAGGTCCCTAACTGCAGACTATCCTAATGCAATAATAAAAACTCTGGATTTCCTGACTGCTGGTCCCAAAAGTGTTATTTGTGGATCCAAGTAAGATGAAGTTGTTAAAAGTTTCAATCTTCTCTCCATCCACCATGATGATGCTTATCACTTAAGTGCTAAGTATTAGGACTGTAGAGCCCTTTCCTTCCTCTCCCAGAATGGCTACTGAAAGAATCCAATCACCGGAAACAGAAGCTGTGCTTTTAATTTCTATCAAGGATGTGAAACTATCCAACCGCCTTTCCCAGAAATAGTTATGAGACCTCAGCCCACTTCCCTATTTTGTAAGAAATATCTGTGAGCTTCCCCTTCCCTAAGTTCCTTGTGATAGAATATAAAACCCCTCTCTAACTTTTAGTGGAGACTGGTCTTTTGCTTGAAAGCCAGACCAACAGCTTCTCCTCCTCAATTAACTGTCTTTCTTGGCCTGAACTGGGTTCTATCCTTCCTTAGAGACCTTATAGTAAGAATCTTTATTTTCTTGACTTTGATATTTAATCCAAATTGGAGCCTGCATTCTTTGATGTTCTGCAACAAATGCTTCAAATCCTCTTCACTTTCAGCAAGCAAGGATGTGTCACTTGAATAACACAGGCTATTAATAAGTCTCCTTCTGATGCTGATACCACATTTCTCTTCACAGAGTCCAGGTTCTCAAATAATTCACTCAGCATACAGAGTAAATAGTTATGGAGAGAGAACACAACAATTTAGCACCATACTAAAATCTGGGATGATTTTATCTGAAAATCTTTTCCTTAATAGCATATGCAAAGACTCTTTTTCCAAATAAGTTCACACACACACCCCCCACACAAACACACATGCATGTTTTGCAGTTAAGAAGAGAATCTCTTTTTGTGCTCTCTGCAGTAAACATTATTTAATTGATTAAAGATTACGTCAATGGCTGTAAGGTTGGGTGGGTGTGTTACTGCTGAACAATCTGATGCTTCTCTCTTGGACATTTTTTCTCTCAGGTGTTGTATAATTTTGTCCGTTATGATTTTAACTCCTAACTAGACTTTTCACCTTGTCATTTTCATTACAGCAAACTATGACATAACCCAGAGGAATTTTTCCTTTTCTTTTGTTTTAGTCTGAGGGCAGTAATGTGGGAAGATGATTATTTGTAGATCACTGAAGATAATAGGATGTTGCAGTTTTAATTTTGCAGGAAGTTTTTTTCCTCTTGTTTTGTTAGTTTAAAAAATTCATTAGGTAATTGAAAATAAAGGCAGTTTTTCTATCTGAAGCCAAGTTATTAGATGAATTAGATTTCACACCATAATGAAATGAATTTTAAAAAAAAAAAGATGGATGAAAATGGTTGCACAAGTGGAAGAATGTAATTGATGTCATGGAATAGTTTGTGTAGAAATTGTTGAATTGGTGTATATCCTAAAAAATAGTAAAATTAGAATATGATGTATGTAAAATAACATAAACTAGCCTTGTAGATGGAAGACCTGAAGCCTTTATTTTAGCACAGTCCACAGTAACTATTGCCTGGTTTCTTCTAACACATTTTTCTTTGCTTGTTTTCTCTTTCAGGTATTGAATTTATTGGATTGCCTTGTACCAAGATAAGGAAGCCCACTAACTGTTGCATTACTTTATATAACTGTAGAATGATCATGCTCTCATGCCTCTTCAGGGGAATGATTTTAATTTTTAAGTTCAAGGAAGACTTTAAAGTAATTATTGTTGTTGATGGCCATCAAGTCATGACTCATAGCAACCCTATGAACAAAAGACCTGAAGCCGTTCTATAACTATCATTTCTCAAAGTTCACAGAGTGTCCAGAGGCATGTTGAGTAGGAAGAGTGGATGCCACTCCTGCTTCCTTAAAGTAATTAATGAACATTAACTTTTTTCTTTGTTAAGTGGAGATACCATTGTTAATATTATTTAGAATAAAAATGAATACAAATAGAAATAATAATAATACAATTGCACATCTCAATTACAAATCAACACATTTTGTACTTCAAAATCCACTACTGTGTTTTCTTGCTGTTCCTATTTAAAGCAGAAAATTGCTAAACCATGCAAAACAGAGGTCCTACTCTACACATAGCAGCTGAGTAATTATCAAGGAACAATAGCTCTTTCCTCATGTATTATTTTTCTGGAATAGAGCGAAGAATAGGACAACATGGAGAGGCTACCCTTAAAAAAGCATCACAAATAACTCATGCTAGGCTGAAATCCTTAATCATTTGAGCAGTTAATAACCAGAAGCAAAGAAAGCATCAAAAAGAAAGTTATTTCTTCTTATTTTGATTTCAAATGAGGTTGCAAAATTGCCTCTGATTTATTTAAAACACAAGTGATGTTTTGCATAATCTCTCCATGCATCACCACATCACTAATTTGCTCTCTTATTCCTTGTTATCATGAATGGTCACAAGGATATTTGAAAAGTGTAGTTGGTGAAAATGACAAATCTTTTCCTCTAATATGAATTGAGGTTAATTATCTAGCTCCTTGATAATGTTACACAAGTGAATATGTTCTCAACTAAGATAAAGTCACAAGCTCACTTTGTCTCTAGAAATAGCATAGAAATTTTATTTTAGTTCTTTTTTTTTCACTTTACAGAGCAGAAATCTGAAACTAACTGCTCATTCAGTTTTTAATGGTAGACCAGTAGAATCATATGCCAGCCAATTGAATTGAGTTCCTGTTGTTTGTTCCTTGTGTGCACTTTAAGAATGCTGATGATCAAAATTTACATGTACTTCACTCTTTAGATTCACTGTTTCTGTTTTAGTGATGTCCTCTTCACCTATTGTTGGATATATTCACATTCAATTCTTTTATCATATGGCACAATGCCAAAATATAATGAAAAAATTGTTGCTTTATTATCAAGAATATGTAGTTTATATTTAGTCTTTCTCTGAAAACAGCTGAACCGTCCTTAAATGTCAACAGTATTCTTAATCTATTTCAATAGGCACTCAGTGGATGTTTGTTGCATTAATGGGTAGGTTTGTTTGGCTTTTTAAACAATATGAAATGGTATGACTACTTTCTCTTCATAAATTCTCCATAATATTTCTTTTTCAAGATAGGTATAGTTTAATGTCTTTGCTTTATAAAGACTTCATTGTAACATTTGTAGAGACTGGATGCCTAAGCATGGTTTAAAGCAAGGAAGGGCCCACATAATTAGGCTGCAACATTTTATGTTGCAGTATTAAAAGAACTACTAAAATCACGGATTTGGGATAACTGTTTAGAAAAATTAAGAATTGATCAATGTTAAATTGTAATAGTGACTAAGGTGTAGTTAAATTCTGCATTTTTCTTTGTTACTTTTCAACCCAAAGCCTGCGTATTAGTGATGCTGATATTTTCCTTCAATGAATCTACTAGGACAACTCAGATTGCAGACTAACTTGTATTAGACTTTAAGTTACAGAATCCCTATCATTTGCAAACATTTACGGACTAACATTTTATCAAATTAGAATATGCAATCTTTTTAACTATATCTGAACATGTTAGTTATTTCTAAAATTAGTGTGAAAAACAAAAATAAAGCGTATGGACAATCAAACCCATAGATTATCTCAAAGGCTTAGCCTTGAAGTTAGATCAATACCTGGAGGAGTTTTAGGGTATATTTTTAAAGGAATATTTTTTATGTCTATCCATTAATAATTAGTGTCATGAACATCTTCCTGACAGTATAAAATATGCTTGATATTAAACTTGTATTTTTAAGTGCCGGACAATTCTTTTTTGTAGAGTGACTCTGTGTAATCCTTCCATCTGCTTTTGATGCTTCTTAGATCATTCAACATATTGGCCATAGCATCTTTCAATATCACAACTCAAAGTTTAAATTCGTTTCTCAGTTCTCTCAGCTTGAGAAGTGCAGAGTTATTCCCTTTTTAATCTCCAATTCCAGCTCTCTGTATATTCCATGATAACATTTTACTTTATCTTCTCAAGCTCTCCTTTAATATCTTCTGTTCAGCTCTTTTACTTTGGCATGTGTTCCCTTTGGCTTGGCTTCTCCAGTGCAATTTTCAGAGTCTTTTCTAACATTCATTTTGGTTTTTTCTTTCTCATCTGCCATCGTAATTACCTTTTTCTCTCTTCCAAATTTCAGTAACAGTATCACTGATTTAAAATACAAGCAAAATCCTTTAATAATCCCTGTTGTTGTTGTCGTTATGTACCATCAAGTCACCTAAACCCCACTCTATCCTGTGCCAATCTCATTGTCTCTTACACACCTACCCCCATTACCCTAGTTACTGAATCAACCCATCTTTTCAAGGGTCTTCCTCTTCTGCAATGTCCCTCCATGCTCCCAAGCATGACATCCCTCTCTTAAAACTGGTCCCTCCATGCAACATGTCCAAAATATGTTAGATGAAGCTTCATAATCTTTGCCTCCAAGGAACAGCCTGATTTCACCCTCTCCAGGATGTACCTGTTTGTTCTCTTAGCAGTCCATAGTATATTCAATACTCTTCTCAAACACCACAATTAAAGGCATCAATCCTCCTTCTATCATCCCCAGTCAATTTCCAGCTCTCTGATGTATAGTAAGTGATTGCAAAGACCATGGCCTGGATCAGGTGCACATTAATCTCCAGACTGACATCATTGCTCTCCATTACTTTGGAGAGGTCCTTGATGGCAGACTTTCCCAATACAATTCATCTTTTAATAATTTCCTTGCTGCTGGTGCCAAGAGTGTCAATTATGGAGCCAAACAAACTAAAGCTGTTTACAATCTCAATCTCTTCATCATCTATCTTGGTGCTGCCAATTGGCTCAGTGGTGAGAGTCTTTTTTTTCCTCATTTCTCTTTTTAAATTTGTTTATTGATTTTAATGAACATTTACAGAGACAGGATTTCCAATCATTCATTGTTGCACTTTTCTCCTTGCCTACTCCCTTCCCCCTAAATCACTCTTCTCCTTGAAAAGTAAAACTTTTTCATTGTTATGCAATCCCTCCCCCAAGGTTCACTCCACTATGCAGCTTTCACTCTGGACTTCTGTAATGACAAGAATACTGATTCATATATCCCTTTTAAACAAATTTCTCCCTCGTCTGTTTCAATGCAATATACATTATTCATCCCCTCCTTTTATGTCTTCCCTCAACCCCAATGTCAGTCCTGTTTTACAACAGTGGTCCTATGCAATATTTGTCCTTTTGTGACTGAGATATTTCACTCAGCATAAGTCCTCCAAGGTCATCCATTTTGCATAATATTTCATGAGTTCCTTGTTTTTCTATGCAACATAGTATTCCATTGTGTGAATATACCAGAGCTTCTATGTCTGTTCACTTGTTGATGGACATTTGGGTTGTTTCCAGCCCTTTGCTATTGTGATCAAAGCTGCAATAAACATGGGTGTGCATATATCTGCTTGGGTGACAGTTAGGGTTTCTTTAGGGTAAATCCCCAGTAATGGAATTGCTGGCTCAAATGGTATTTCTATTTGCAACTTTTTGAGAAAGCGCCATACAGCCTTCCATAGTGGTTACACCATTTTCCACTCCCACCAATAGTGAATAAGGGTTCCAGTTTCTCCACAACCTCACCAATATTTGATGTTTGCTGTTCTGTTAAATTTTGCTATTCTTACTGGAATGAGAACTTTGTTTTCCTGTATTGAACTTCAATAGATTTTAAAGATTTCAGTCTTTAACTCTGCAGCAAATGCTTCATGTATTTCTCAGTTTTATAGTGGCATCTGCATAACGTACGTTGTTGATGAGTCTTCCTACAATCCTGTTGCCACATTCACTTGCTATGCATCAAAGATCTGGACAGTGAATAAAGATTACAGAAGGGGAATTGATGCCTATGTAGTGCTGGAGAAGAGTATTGGACATACCGTGGACTGACAAGAGAATAAACAATCTTTCCTAGAGAGGGTGAAAACAAGTTTCTCCTTGAAGGCAAGGATTTTGAAGCTCTGTCTTATATACTTCAGGCATGTGGCCTGAAGGGACCAGTTTCTAGAAAAGGATTTCATGTGTGAAAAGGTGGAAGTATTGCACAAAAAAGGCAGACACCAGCTGAGATGGATTGACACAGTAACTGGGGTAATGAGGGTAAGTATGTCAGTCACAGTGAGACAGGCTCAGGACAGGGCAGAGTTCAGAGCTATTGTGCATAGGGTTGCTATGAATCCAGGCAATTTGATAATATGCAACAACAACAACCATATGAGCAGGAGCCAGTTGTAATGAAAGAGGCAGTTGAAGGTGCACTGAAGGATTTGTGAAAAATAAGGCCCCAGGAATCAATGGATACAAATTGACTTGTTTCAAATAACAGCTGCAGTCCTGGATATGCTCACCAGTCTATGCTAGGAAATTTGGAGGATGGCTGTCTGGCCAACAGATTGGAAGAGATCCGTATTTGTTCCCATTCCCAAGAAAGGTGACCCAATAGAATGTGAAAACTACCAAATAATATCATTAATATCACATGTAAGCAAAATGCAGCTGAAGAGCATTCAAAATGGCTAGAGCAGTACATAGATAGAGAATTGCCAGAGGTTCAAGCAGGATTTAGAAGAGTCTGTGGCACCAGGGCTATCATTGCTGATGTCAGATAAATACTGCCTGAAAGAAAAGAGTACCAGAAGAATGTCTTTTTATGCTTTACAGCCAATGCAAAGACATTTGCCTGTGAGGCTCATAACAAACTATGTCTAATATTAAGAAGAATGGAAATCTCAGAACATTTTATTGTGCTCATGTGAAACCTACACCTAGACTAAGAGGCTGTTGAGCAAACAGAGAGTTTAAAATTAAGATTAAAATTAATATACATGGTTTAAAATAAAGAAAGATGTGTGTCAGGGTTGTATTATCTCTCCATATCTGTATGCTGAGCAAATTGTTTGAGTAGCTGGACTATATGCAGAAGAATGTGGCATTCTGAGGAATGACTCATCTGAGGAAGACTCATCAATAACCTTTGGTATGCAAATCACACAACCTTACTTGCTGAAAGGGAGGAAGACTCGAAGCATTTGTTGCAGAAAATAAAATACTGCAGCCTTCAATATGGATTGCACCTCAACATCAAGAAAACAGCAGTTCTTACCCCTGTACTTACAGGCAACATCATAATAGATGGAAAAAAGATTGAAACTCTCAACAACGTAATCTTACTAGGAACCACACTCAACACCCTTGGTACCAGCAGTAAGGAATTCAGGAAACATGTTGTACTGGGAAACTCTGCAATCAGGGGCCTTTCCTAATTATTGAGAAGCAACAAACTCAGTTTGTGGACTTTGGTGTATCTGAGTCAGGCCATGGTCTTTCTAATCACTTGCTATGCATCTAAGAGCTGGACAATGAATAAGAATAACAGAAAAAGAATTGATGTTTTTGAACTGTAGTGCTGAAGAAGAGCACTGAACATTCCTTGGTTTGCCAAAAGAACAAACAAAAATATTTTAAAGAAACTGCATCAGAATGCTTCTTGAAGATAAAGATTATAAAGTTTCATCTCACTTACTTCAGACATGTTGCTAGGATAGGTTATTCCTTGGAGATATCATGCTTGCTAAGAGAGAGTTTTGGTGAAGGAGAGGAAGACTTTCAATCAGGTGGATTGACATGATGACTGCCATAATGGATGCTAATATGTCAGGAACTGTGTGGATGGCACAAAATAGGACAGATTTCAGATTTGCTGTTCATAGAGTCGCTATGGTTTGTACTTGACTCAATGGCACTTAACAACATTAGACCTTGCATGAGTCTACTTTTCTGTAACATAAAACCACTGACACTGAACTGATTCCAATTATTTTTGTATGCCTTCAAGTCAGAACCAATTCTTAGCTAACTCTCCAGTGAATTTTCAGAGGCAGTAAATCATACAGGAGGTCTCTGGTGGAGCTGCTAGTGGATTCGATCAAAGTGCTTTTGGACTGATAGCACAACTCCTCACCACCTGGTCACCAGAAGACCCTTCAGGAGAGAGTACAACAGAGCAATAGGATTTTGAAAGCCTCTTTATCTTGTCTGCGAGACAAGCCAGCCCAACACTCAGTAGATCAGCTCCTGTAAAATGTTCTGTTTTATACTTAGTATTTCCTTTAGTCATTGAGTACAATTTTAAGAATATTCATCTTCATCTTTTTTAAAATAAATGTTTCTATTTTAGTTGTTATTTTAATCAAAGCTTACAGAAAAATTATATTTTCATACATTCATTGTTGTACATTTTACCCTCTCTCCCTTCCTTCCTTCCCCCTGTCCCCAACTAAGTTTTTCTGTTTTAAAAAAATATCTGTTCATTGTTGCACAATTACCTCCCTCCTCTCCTCCCCCCAGTTCTCTTTGCAATGTATCCTCTATTCTGGGCTATTGCCATACATATAATGACTAATCATATATTTCTTTTAAACAGTTCTTTCCTTCATCTATTTCAATGCAATGTTCATCACCTATCTACTCTTTTTTTTTCCTATAATTATATTTTATTAATTTTCATAAACATTTACAGAGATTTTGGGCTTCCACTCATTCATTGTTGCACTAT
>NW_006399822.1:14656200-14663563 GCF_000299155.1 Elephantulus edwardii
CTTGGGAGGGTGGAGGGACAGTGCAGGAGGGGAAGACCCTCTATGAGATGGATTGATTCAGTGACTGGGGTAATCAGGATGGGTGTGTCAGAGGCAGTGCGGTTGGTGCAGGATAGAGCATGGTTTATGGCTGTTGTGCATAGGGTCGCTATGAGTCGCAAACAACTCGACGGCACATAACAACAACAACAACAACTATTCCACAAATCTCTTAGTGCCTTTTTTCCCTTTTCTTTCCATTCTGAGATTCCATTTATGCATATGATGTTCCTCTTGATGTTGTCCC
The DNA here is from genome assembly GCF_000299155.1 of Elephantulus edwardii. Classification (NCBI taxonomy): domain Eukaryota; kingdom Metazoa; phylum Chordata; class Mammalia; order Macroscelidea; family Macroscelididae; genus Elephantulus; species Elephantulus edwardii. The sequence continues at coordinate 14,656,487 of NW_006399822.1, forward strand.
ACATTATTGTTAGGCTTCCTTCTTTTTCTTTTCTCTATTATTCTGGTTTTTTGTTTTGTTTTGTTTTGTTAAGTGCTGAGAACTCTACCTTATATTTTGCTAGTTCTGTTTTTCATCTCTTCAACTCTGTTCATATGTCCCTTGAACATGTTAACAGCATCTAAGACATTGGTCCTCATATTCTGGGTTGCAGTTTCTTGGTTTTACAGAATTTCTAATGCCCTTTTTGTTTTACCTGCATTGTGTTTAATTGGGTTTTGTTTTTGTTTTTGTTGTTAAGTTTCCCTTTGCTTTTACTTGTAGAATCGTGTAATTCTTCAAGTTTATCTTTTACACATTGAAAATATTCAATTATTGTTCTTTTGAATTCTGTGTCAGAAAGCCCCATCAAACTTTCTGTCTTTAGGAAATCTCTTGATTCTACTTTTTAATCACACTTTGGAGGTGACATCTTGCTTTGGTTTTATGTAGGGAGTAAGGTGGCCTGTTTCTTTTTTGTCATTTCTGTAGTAACATTTATCTTGGCTGGGACCCTAGCAGGACCTTGTTCTGATTGTATTGGCTTGTGAGCTCACTACTCCAGAGAAGAAAGAGGCAGCTCCCTCTGCCTATATTCCTCTCTGATTCCTCGATTTAAGGGGATATTTGCTTCAGTTGTGGAGTCAATACACTAGTAGGAGGTAGGAGGATAACTCACTCAGCCTATAGTTTTCTTCTCAATCCTGTGTCAACATTATCTGGGGCTGCGGGCCAGCAGTATTCTATAATGAAGAGGAGCTAAGACTAAGTGCTGATTTATGAGCAGAAACCATGTGAGCAAGAAGACAGTGGAATGACATATATCAAAAACTCAAAGAACACAACTGTCAAACAAGAATTTTGTACCCAGTGAAATTGTCCATCAAATATGAAGGAGAGATCAAGATATCCCCAGAAAAACAGAACCTAAGGGAATCTGTAACAACAAGACCAGCATTGCAGGAAACACTGAGAGACATCCTTCTTACAGAGGTGCCACAGAAAGCAGGATGGACTATAGTAACTAGCAATAACACCAAAACCAAATCAACACAATAATAACAATAAAATTGTGCCTCTCAATAATCACACTGAATGTGAATTGTTAAATGAACCACTGAAGAGAAAAAGAGTAGCAGATTGGATAAACAAACCCCCCAAATCCATCAATATGTTGTCTACAAGAGATACACCTGAAAAGTGAAGATAAAAAAAGACTTGAAAGTAAAAGGGTGGGAAGAATATACCAAGCAAATAACAACCAGGAAAAAAGCAGGAGTAGCAATATTAATCTCTGATAAAATAAATTTTAATACAAAAACCATCACAAAGGACAAGCAAGGTCACTACATAATGCTTAAAGTGTCATTAGAACAAGAGGACATAACAATAATAAATATCTATGCATCAAATGATAGACCTGGAAAATACATAAAACAAAAATTAACAAAATTTAAAAGGGAAATAGACAACACTACTATAGTAGTTGGAGACTTCAACACACAATTTTCAAGAAAAGGCAGAACTACAAAAAAGACACTAAACAAAGATGCTGAAGAATTAAACCACACAATAAACCAACTTTATGTCATAGGCTAATGCACCAAAAAAGCACAGTATACCTTCTTCTCCAATGTTTATGGAACGTTCTTGAGAATATATCCCATTTTGGACCACAAGACAAGAATCAATAAATTAAAAAAAAACCCAACAACATTGAAATAATACAGAGTATCTTCTCAGACTATGATGATACAAAGTTGATGATACAAAGTTAGAAATTAATAACAGGAGCATAAAGGAGAACAAAACAGACATTTGGAAGTTGAACAACACCTTGCTTGAACATCTGTGGGTATAAGAAAATAAAAAAATGAAATAAAAAAGTTTCTTGAAACAAATGACAATGAAAACACAACTTGTCAAAACCTCTGGGAAAGAGTCAAAGTAGTCAACATAGGTCAATATATAGCAACAAGCAAACACATAAAAAGGCAGGAAAACATGACCAATGATTCTCCAAACAAACATCTCCAACAAATTGAAAAAGAATAGCAAGAAAACCCAAAACCCTCTAAAGAACCTGAAATTATAAAAATTAGAGCAGAAATAAATGAAAAAGAAAACCGAGGAACAATTGAAACTATCAACAAATCTGGGAGTTGGTTCTTTGAAAAGGTCAATGAAATCGACAAACCACCAGCCAAACTAATGAAGGAAAAGACAAAAATAATCGGAATAAATGATGAAACAGGCAACATCACAACGGAACCAAGTAAAATAAAAAGTCTAACAATGCAATATTACGAAAAACTATACTCAACCTAATACGAAAACCTAGAGGAAATGGGCAAATACTTGGAAATTCACAGCCTAGCTAAAGTGACACAAACCAGAATTGAACACTCTAACAGACTCATTACAAAAGAAGAATTTGAAAAGGTAACAAAACAACTTCCAGCCAAAAAAAGCCCTGGACCAGGTGGTTTTACTATAAAAATTTTATCAAACATTCAGAGAAGAACTGCTCTATATAATGTTCTACATAATAATAATAGAAGATCTAATTCTACATAAACTATTTCAGGAAATAGAAAAAAATGGAATTCTCCTAGACTCATTCTATGAAGCAAACATATCCTTGATACAAAACCCAGGTAAAGACACCACAAAAATAGAAAACTATAGGCCAATCTCTCTCATGAACATAAATGCAAAAACCCTAAATAAAATCCAGGCCAGTAGACTCCAAGGATACATCAAAAAAATAACTCACCATGATCAAGTGGAGTTCATAACAGATATGCAAGGATGATTCAACATAAGAAAAACAATCATTGTAATTCATCACATTAACTGAAAGGAAAATTTAAAAAAATAATAATAATGTCCCCAAACCCAAGTATTGTAAGAACCCATACCTTTGATCTGTATTGTAAGAACCCATACCTTTGATCTGTATTGTAAAAACCTATACCTTTGATCAGTATTGTAAGAACCTATACCTTTGATCTTGTGTGAATGTTTGTGTTCCAGGAACTAGCTGACCACAAACTGAAGAAACAATTACTGGCAAAAACCATATTTTAACTAACGCCAGCAGCAGGCACCTGACCTAAAATTGAACTTCTCCTCTTCCAAAGAGCCAATGAGCTATCTCTACACCAAAGAACTCCTAGACCTAGTATAAATTCCCTTGCTTTTGGGGGCTCGGGATCGACTTCCCTGTCTCTCATGTGAGATATAATTCGTCCCGAAGCTTCGTCAATAAAACCTCTTGTGATTACAGCAAGTGGATCTGGTGTGAGTTGCTCGGGGTCGCGGCCGGTCTGGGAAAAGCCCTAGTTTAGGGTCTTTAAAACAAAGCAAAGGATAAGAACCACATGATTTTATCAATTGATGCAGAAAAGGACTTTGACACAATCCAACACCCTTTCCTAATTAAAACACTCAACAAAATAGGATTAGAGAGGAAATTCATCAGCATAGTGAAAAGTTTATATGCAAACCCAAGAGCCAGCAGTGTTCTCAATGGAGAAAGATTAAAGGCATTCACCTAGAGAAAAGGAACTAAGCAAGGATGCCCATTATCACCTCTCCTAATTAATATTGTACTGGAAGTCTTAGTGAGAACAGTAACACAAGAGAAGGAAATAAGAGGTATCCAAATTGGCAAAAAGGAGGTAAAATTATCTCTCTAGGCAGATGATATGATGGTATACTTAGGAAACCCTAAAGACTCAGCAAGAAAACTACTGGACATACTTGACCAATTCAGCAAAGTGGCAGGATACAAGATCAACATGCAGAAATCAATTAGGTTCCTCTACAGTAACAAAGTAAATATAGAACTGGAGCTAAGAAAAACAATACCCGTCACCATAGCTAACTACAAGATTAAATACATGGGAGTAAATCTAAGCAAAAACTCAAAGGATCTATTCAAAGAAAATTACAAAACATTACTACAAGAAACAAAAATAGACCTGGAGAAGTGGAAGAATATGCATTGCTCATGGATAGGAAAATTCAATACCATGACAATGACAATATTACCAAAGGCAATTTACACATTGACTGCAATCCCAATTCCAACCTCCAACAAGACGGAAAAGGCAATCTCCAATTTCATATGGAATGGAAAGAGGCCCCAAATAAGCAAAGCACTCCTTAAAAATAGAAAAAAGGTAGGAAGCATCTCACTCCCTGATTTCAAATCTTACTACACTGCCATGGTGGTTAATATAGCATGGTACTAGTACAATGACAGATGTACAGATCAATGGACTAGAATTGAGAACCCAGAAATCAGTCCATCTACCTATAGTCAACTAATTTTTGACAAGGAGATGAATTCAGTTAAGTGGGGAAACAATAGCCTTTTAAACAAATGGTGTTGGCAAAATTAGAAAACTATGTGTAGAAAACTATCTGCCCCACTGCTTTATCTCAAAATAATGTATGAATAATACATTTATATTATTATAAACCACCTAATTTGTAACATTTTCATAAGCTGCTTTAGGAAACCAAAACATAACCACTTAAAGAATGTAAAAATAATTAGAAAACAGCTATTAATACAAGCAGTTTATCAAATGGTGTTGGCAAAATTAGAAAAATATCTGCAGAAGACTCAAGCAAGATCCACACCTCACTCCATATACAAAAAAACAATTCAACATGGATCATGGACCTAGGACTAAAACCAAGGACTATAAACTTCATTAAAGAAAAGCTTGGACGAATTCTAGTAGTCCTAATGCACAACATAAACAGTCTTCCAAGTATCCTGAAAAACCTACAACCAGAAGAAGATAAAATAGATGAATGGGACCTTCCAAGAATGAAATCCCTATGCACATCAGAAAACTTCTCCAACAGGGAAGTAAAAAAGGGAAGTCACAGACTGGGAAAAATATTTGGTAATGACATGTCAGATAAGGGACTTTTACATAGAATTTATAAAATACTTGAGCACCACAACAAGATAAAGGTAAATAATCCAATTGAAAAATGGTCACAGGATATGAACAGACACTTCACAAAAGAAGACATTCGGCTGGCAAGCAAGCACATGAAGAAAATTTTGTTCAAAATCCCTAGCTCTAAGAGAGATGCAAATCAAAACAACTATAAGATATCATCTCACCCCAGAAAAAATAGCAAAATTTGACAGATCAGCAAGCAACAAATGCTGGTGAGGTTGCAGAGAAACTGGAACCCTTATTCACTCTTGGTGGAAGTGTAAAATGGTGCAAGCATTGTGGAAGGAAGTATGGCGCTTTCTCAAAAAGTTGCAAATAGAAATACCATTTGACCCAGAAATTCCACTACTAGGAATGTACTCTAAAGAAACCATAACTGCCACCTAAGCAGATATATGCACACCCATGTTTACTGTGCCTTTGTTCACAATAGCAAGCAGTTGGAAACAACCTAAGTGCCATCAACAAACAAATGGATAGAGAAGCTGCGGTATTTTCGCACAATGGAGTACTACGATCCATTGAAAAACAAGGAACTCATGAAATATTATTCAAAAGGTGTACACTGGAGGACATTATCCTGAGTCAAATATCTCGATCACAAAAGGACAAATGCTGCGTAGTGTCACTATTGTAAAACAAGACTGACATTGGGGTTAGGGGGAGAGTGAGAAGGATGGCATAAATAATGTTTACTGCATTGAAACAGATGAGGGAGAATATTGTTTAAAAGGGATATGTGATTAGGTATTATTGTAAAGACCGGAGTCCAGAACGAAAGCTGAATACTTGAGTACCACAACAAGATAAAGGTAAACAACCTAATTGAAAAAATGGGCACAGGATATGAACAAACACTTCACCAAAGAAGACATTCAGATGATGAACAAACATATGAAGAATTGCTCAAAATCCTTAGCTCTAAGAGAGATACGAATCAAAACAACTATAAGATATCATCTCACCCCAGTAAGAATAGTAAAATTCAACTGAGCAGGTGTGGAGAAACTGGAAACCTTATTCACTGTTGGTGGGAGTGTAAAATGGTGCAACCACTGTGGAAGGTGGTATGGCACTTTTTCAAAAAGTTGCAAATAGAAATACCATTTGACCCAGAAATTCCACTGCTAGGAATATACTCTAAAGAAGCCATAACTGTCACTCAAGCAGATATATGCACACCCTTGTTTATTGCTGCTTTGTTCACAACAGCTAAGATTTGGAAACAACCCAAGTGCCCATCAATAAACAAATGGATAGAGAAACTGGTATATTCACACAATGGAATACTCTGCTGTCTTGAAAAACAAGGAACTCATGAAATATTATACAAAATGGATGACTCTGGAGGACATAATGCTGAGTGAAATATCTCAGTCACAAAAGAACAAATATTGCATAAAGCCACTGTTGTAAAACAGGGCTGACATTGGGCTTAGGAGTAACTTAAGAAAAGAGGGGATAAACAGTGTATACTACATTAAACAGATGAGGGAGAGAACTATTTAAAAAGAATATATGATTAGGTATTATTTTCATGACAAGAGTCCAGAATAAGAGCTGCATAGCAAAGTGGACTTGGGGGAGGGGGAGGATTGTATAACAGTGAAAGAATTTTTCTTTTCTCTCTTCAAGGAGATGAACGAACTGAGAAGAGGGGTAGATAGGGAAGAAAGTGTGAAACAATATATAAATGGAAATCCAAAGTCTCTGTAAACTTTCATTAAAATATAAAAAAAGGAAAAACTAAAGAAGAACGTAATCAATGTCATCCACTCAGAAAGTTGTTTCCTGTGTGTATGCTGTGTAGTCTCCACAACAACAACAACAAAAATCCCAGACACTTAAAAATATATGTAAAGAGTCTCTGGAGACTCATAAATAATTCAGTTTTAAATGCAGCTATTATTTAAGAGTTAGCTGAAATATGGACGTGCTCACCAAGTTGTGCCAAGAAATCTGGAGAACAACCGCTTGGCCAACTGACTGGAAGAGATCTATATTTGTTCCTATCCCAAAGAAAGGTGACTCAACAGAGTGTGGAAACTATAGAACAATATAACTGATTTCA
>NW_006399822.1:14664763-14673373 GCF_000299155.1 Elephantulus edwardii
GACTCGATGGCACATAACAACAACAACAACAACAATTATTTAAGAGTTAGGAGATTACAAAGACTGTAAGTATTTCTAAAAATACTTTAGCTAAGCTCCATTTGGAATTTTTGTTCTTCAAATTAGATATTCTAACCTCACCCTGACCAACCAGCCCTCACCGCTATGCCATTGCCAGAAAAAGAGTCGCTGACTCTGAGAAGAATGGGAATCCCAGAACATTTGTTTGTGCTAATGTGAAATCTATACTTGGACCCAGAGGCAGTTGTCAGAACAGCAGGGAGACACTACATGGTTCAAAATCAAGATGGGGGTCCACCAGGGATGTATTCTGTCTCCATACCTTTTCAATCTGTATGCAGAACAGATCATCCTAGATGCTGGTCTGTACAAGGAGGAATGTGGCATCTGAATTGGTGGAAGAGTCATCAACAACCTGCGTTATGCAGATGACACAACCCTGCTTGTTGAAACTGAGGAGGACCTGAAGCACTTGCTGCAGAATGTCAAAGACTACAACCTCCTATATGGATTGAAGCTCAACATCAAGAAAACAAAGATTCTCACCACTGGGCCAATTGGCAGCATTGGTATGGATGGTGAAGAGATTGAGATAGTTAACCTTTTTTTGTTTACTTGGCTCCACAGTCAACACTCTTTGTAACTGCAGTCTTCGCAACTACCTGCTACGCATCAGAGAGTTGGACAGTGAACAGGGATGATAGAAAGATAATTGATGCCTTTAAGCTGTGGTGCTGGACAAGAGTGTTGAATATACCATGGACTGACAGGAGAACAAACAGGTTTGTCTTGGTGAAGGTGAAGCAGCAATGCTCCTTGGAGTCAAGGATTCTGAAGCTTCGTGTGACATACTTTGGGCATGTTGCAAGGAGGGACTGGTCCTTGGAGAGGGACATCACGTTTGGGAGAGTGGAGGGACAGCATAGGAAAGGAAGACCTTCGATGAGATGGATCAATTCTGTGAGTGGAGTGGTTGGAATGAGTGTGTTTGAGACGAGGAGGTTGGCACAGGCTAGAACGGCATTTAGAGCTCTTGTATATAGGGCTGTTGTGAGTTGCAAGTGACTCGATGGCACATAACAACAACAACATTCTAATCTAACAATATCAAATGTGAATATTTTAAATAGTTCAAACAATTGCATTGAACAAAAAATTCTTTCGAGTAGTCCCATCAAGAATCACTATGTTGAGGGGAGCTCTGGTGGCCTAGTGGCAAGAAGCTGCACTGCAATCCCAGAGGAACACGGTTCGAATCCACCAGATGCTCTGCCGGAGAAGGAGGCGCAATATCCTCCTGTACCAGTCAGATCTGATTTGACAGTACACGCACACACACACACACAAAAAAAAAAGAATCACTATGTTGAGAAAATACAATGTGAAAAGATGAGTCATCATGTTTGTAAAAGAATCATAAATTCTTCAAAGCCATTTAAATTATGAGTACATATATTACAAGATTGCTATTTCATTAAGAAAATATTTATAGTTACCTTACTATTTAAAATAATAACATAGTAAGATGCTTAATTTATGTTAACCAATATAGGCATTTTGAAAATATAACACATAATCTTCATTAATTCACTTACAAAATGATTCTTTCTAGAAAGATTAATTATCAGTAATGATAATTATGTAAATAATTATCAAGTAACACAATTTCATGATGCTTTCCCAAGAAACTAAAAATATTTGATAGCAAAACCAGTCTCCATTGGAGCTAAGATAAAGGAATAAAAACTGTCTAATTTTTAAAGTAATTAATTATCTGTAATAAATTGATTAAAATTTCATATCTTACTGAAGTTGGAAGTCATTGTAACATAAATAAGTGCCTTCATAGCTGAACTGAACATGAATAAATTATGAGTATTAGATGTTTATATTATTTAACTCTTCAAAAATCTGTGAAAAAATTAAATGAAAATTGTGTTTTCTGAATGTTCCTTTTTAATTTGTCCTGAATACATTTTATTCCTTATATTAAAAATTTCCACTACAAGTGAAATTGTGGAATATATTTAGGCTACCTACGAATGGTTAAACACGATCTTTATAGAATACTACTTACTTCCAGTTAAAATATTTTTACATAGCTGAGCAGTAAATATAAACCATGTTTTTTCAATTGATTTTTAAAATAATAAAAATATGTGGGTTTGGAGGAATGTAGGAAGATTAGCTGGGAATTTTTATATTAATTCCTCCATTCCTTGAGATTAATTGATATTGTCAGCAACCTTCTTTTAGTGGCTTATTTTCACCTGATATTTCTGTGTTTTAAAGATAGATATACAAAACACACTCTTGTTGAGTTTATTTGAATTCTAAGACTTGAGTACAAGATTCTGCTGTAGTCTGCAAAGACAAAATTTCCTAAAAATAAAGAAATATAGTTTAAGTGTTGAAGGAGAACTGGAAGACAGCTTAATCTTCTGTTGTTGTTGTTGTTGTTTTTATGTACTGTTGAGCTGGAATGGACCCAAGACTGAACCCCGGTGGGTTTTCAGAGGCAGTTAATGGAACTAGGAAGAAGATGGCTCCTCCTTTTCCCACAGAACAGCTGGTGTCATGGAACCCCATGCTTTTGAGAGTGCAGCACAGCTACTTGCCACTAGGCCACTTAGTCTTCTAGCCAATGTACTTATCCATTCAATGATAAAATTATATAGTTATACCTATTGATGTCTTATCATGTGTCAAATTTGGTGCTAATCTTTAGGATAATTTATATGTGTGCATGATGGGCAATCTCCTTCTATGCTATTATTAACTGCTTTTGAAACCCCACCAAAATGTTAGCTATGGGTTGGTTCCAACTGTATGGTACACAACTACAACATGTATGCATGTGGGAGCTCTGGTTGACTAGGGTTAGGGAGCTGCACTGCTAACTTATCTAAAGACAATCACTTAGAATCTAGTCAAAACTGATCCATTGGCTGATCCTCCAGAAGCTTTTCAGAGGCAGTAAATCACTTGAAAGGAAAATGCTAATCTATCTCTTGTAAAGCACGTGATGGATTCGAATTACATATATTACATATATTTGAGCTGGCAGCACAATTTCTTACTCCTAAGCCACCAGCATGATGTCCTCTATGATGTATGTGCCTCTGTGTGTGTGTGTGTATAGTTGTTGTTGTTATGTGCCATTGAGTCGCCCGAAACTCATAGCAACCCTAAGTACAACAACCCTAAACCCTGCTCTATCCTGTGCTCTATCTTATTGTCTCTGATATTCCTAATCCCCATTACCCCAGTGACTGAATCAATTTTTCTCATCAAGGGTCTTCCTCTCCTGAGGTGTACCTCCATCCTCCCAAGCGTGATGTCCCTCTCCAAGGACTGATCTCGCCTTGCAACATGTCCAAAGTATGTCAGATGACTCTTCAGTATCTGCCTCTAAGGAGCAGACTGGCTTCGCCCTCTACAGGGCAAACTTGTTAACTTGTTTGTTCTGCTAGAAGTCCATAGTATATTGTTGATGAGTCTTCCTCCAATCCTGATGTCACATTATTCCTCATAGAGCCCAGCCTCCTGGATGCTCTTTTCATGTATGCATTTATATGTTGTTATTGACCTGATTTATTCTAACTGATGGTGATCGCATGTTTGTAGAGTAGAAACTGCACTTTAAAGAACATATTAGTAATTTATACCTATTTTTAGTGATTTCTTTTAATTTTATTATACCGATTTATTTACAAAGTTTGAATACATTGTTTTTCACATCTGATCTTTCCAATTTCTTTCACCCCAACAACCAACTGTACAACCCTATGATTAACACTGCCACCCATTTCTGCTTGCACCCCACTCCCTTGGAACTTTATAGTCATTCTACAATAATAGCTTTATACGGTATTTACCCTTATGGGACTGAATTAGTTCACTCAGCATAATACTCTCCAGTCCCTCCCAAATTAAGTAGCAATTTACAAAATCATTGCTCATGTGTGCTACACACTATTCTATTATTTGAATATTCCATAATTTATCAATCCATTCTATTACAGATGTACATCTGGGTTGTTTCCATATTCTTGAAATGGTAAATAATACTGCTATGAACATTAGTGTACATGTCTTTATTTGAACCTCTGTTCTCATTTTCTTGGGGTATATTCCAAGCAGTGCAATAACTGTGTCACATGGAATTTCTAAGTTAAACTTTTTGAGGAAATGCCAAACTGCCTTGTAAAGAGGTTGTACCATTTTACAATCCCACCAACAATGTGTAAGAGTTCCTATCTCTGCACATCTTATCCAGCATTTATTACTTGCTGTCTTGTTAAACTTTGCCACTACTACTGAGGTGAGATGGTAGCTCATTGCGGTTTTGATTTGCATCTCTATTATTACCAATGATTTTGAGCATTTCTTCATATGTCTGTTAGCCATTAGAATATATTCCTTTGAGAAAATTCTTTCCATGTCATTTGCCCATTTTGTAATTGGGTCATTTGCTTTTTTCTTGTGGAGGTCAGGAGTATTCTGTAAACTTTCATTAAGAGACTCATTTTTGCGATGGTATTGCCAAATCTTTGTTCCCAATCAGTTGTTGTTGTTGTTATGTGCCATCGAGTTGCTTGCGACTCATAGCAACCCTATGTACAATAGCCCTAAACCCTGCCCTATCCTGTGTCAATCGCACTGCCTCTGACATACCCATCCCGATTACCCCAGTCACTGAATCAGTCCACCTCATAGAGGGTCTTCCCCTCCTTTGCTGTCCCTCTACCCTCCCAAGCATGATGTCCCTCTCCAAGGACCTGTCCCTCCTTACAACATGTCCAAAATATGTCAGAGGAAGCCCCAGAATCCTTGCCTCCAAGGAGTACCCTGGTTTAACCCTCTCCAGGATGAATCTCTTTATTTTCTTGGAAGTCCATGGTACATTCAAAACTCTTCTCCAGCACCAGCTAAAAGGCATCAATTCTTCTATCCTCCCTAGTCATTGTCCAACTCTCTGATGCATAACAAGTGATTGCAAAGATCGTGGCCTGTATCAGACACACCTTAGTCTCCAGAGACACACCATTGCTCTTGAGTAGTTTAGAGAGGTCCCTAACAGCGGGTTTTCTTTTTATCCTGTTGGCAATGTTGGGATTTTTAAAATTAATTTTAATTAATGTTTACAGAGACTTGGGGTTTCCAATCATTCATTGCACTTTTCTGCCTGTTCCCCCTCCCCCAATTCACTGTTCTCTTTGAAAAGTAAAAGAAAAACTCTTTCATTGTTATACAATCCCTCCCCCCAAGTTCACTCCATTTTACAGCCTTGATTCTGGACTCCTTTATGATAATAATACCCAATCATATATCCCTTCTAAACTGTTCTCTCCCTCCTCTGTTTCAATGCAGTATACATTATCTATCCCCTCTTACTCAGTCTCCCCTCAATCTAGATATCAGTGCCATTTTATAACAGTGGAACTATGTAATATTTGTCCTTTTGTGACTGAGATATTTCACTCAGCATAATGTCCCTCAGGGTCACCTATTTTGTATGATATTTCATGAGTTCCTTGTTTTTCAATAGTGCATAGCATTCCATTGGGTGAGTATACCAGAGGGTCTCTGCCTATTAATTTGTTGATGGGCTCATGGGTTGTTTCCAAATCTTTGCTATTGTGAACCAATAAACATGGGTGTACATGTATCTGCTTGGGTGGCAGTTATGATTTCTTTAGGGTATAGTCCCAGAAGTGGAATTTCTGGGTCAAATGGTATTTCTATTTACAGCTTTTTGAGAAAGCACCATACAGCCTTTGATAGTGGTTGCACCATTTTACACTAAAACTAACAGTTCATAAGGGTTCTGGTTTCTCCATAATCTCGCCAGCATTTGATGTCTGCTGTTCGGTTAAATTTTGCTATTCTTAGTGGGGTGAGATGATAACTCATAATTGCATGTCTCTTAGAGATTGGGATTTGGAAAATTTCCTCATGTGCTTGTTAGCCATCTGAACGTCTTCTTTCGTGAAATGTATGTTCATATCCTGTGCCCATTTTTAAAATTGGGCTATTTACCTTTATCTTGTCCTGGTGCTTGAGTATTTTAAAAATTCTAGATACAAGTCCCTTTTCTGACATGTCATTATCAAATATTTTTTTCCCAGTCTGTGGCTTCCATTTTTACCCTGTTGGAGAACTTTTTGAATGTGCATAGGAATTTGATTCTTAGATGCACACAGGGATTTGATCTTTAGAACATACCATTCATCAATTCTATCCTTTTCAGATAGTGCATTTCTGGCTCTATTTGGCAGTCTCTTTATATCGTAGACTATGCCCTCTAATCTTGATCCCAGTTTGTCTCTTATGAACTTCATGGTTTGGGGCTTTATTCCCAGGTCTCTGATTCACCTTGAGTAGATTTTTGTGTATGTTGAGAGATGTGTATACCGCTTCAGCTTTCTTCAGGTTGTTATGTGCCATCGAGTTGCTGGCAACTCATAGTGACCCTATGTACAAGAGCCTCAAATGCTGTTCTATCCTGTGCCAACCTCCCCGTCTCAAACACACTCATTCCCACCACTCCACTCACAGAATCGATCCATCTCATCGAGGGTCTTCCTCTCCTGTGCCATCCATCCAGTCTCCCAACCATGATGTCCCTCTCCAAGGACGAGTCCTTCTTGCAACATGCCCAAAGTATGTCAGATGAAGCTTATTAATCCTTGGCTCCAAGGAGCATTCGGGCTTCACCCTCTTCAGGACAAACCTGTTTGTTCGCCTATCAGTCCATGGTATATTCAACACTCTTCTCCAGCACCACAGCTCAAAGGCATCGATTCTCTTTCTATCATCCCTATTCACTGTCTAACTCTCTGATGCATAGCACGTAATTGCAAAGACTACAACCCAGATCAGGCACACCTTAGTCTCCAGCCTGAGGTCATTGCTCTTCAGTACTCTTGAGTGGTCCCTCACAGCTGACTTTCCCAGTGCAATTTTTCTCCTGATTTCCTGGCTGTTGTTACCAAGAGTGTTGACTGTGGAGCCAAGTAAACTAAAACGGTTAACTATCTCAATCTCTTCACCGTCCATACTGATGCTGCCAGTTGGCCCACTGGTGAGAATCTTTGTTTTCTTGATGTTGAGCTTCAATCCATATTGAAGGATGGATGCCGTCCTTAAACTTCTACAGCAAGTGCTTCAGGTCCTCCTCAGTTTCAACAAGCAGGGTTGTGCCATCTGCATAATGCAGGTTGTTGATGACTTTTCCACCAATCCTGATGCCACATTCTTCCTTGTACAGCCCAGTGTCTTGGATGATCTCTTCTGCATACAGATTGAAAAGGTATGGAGACAGAATACATCCCTGACAGACCCCTTTCTTGATTTTCAACCATCCAGTGTCTTCCTGCTCTGTTCTGACGACTGCCTCTTGGTCCAAGTATAGGTTTCGCATTAGCACAATCAAATGTTCTGCAGCCCAGTTTTGTCAGCAACATTTATATAGAGGTTTTCATTTCCTCATTTGAAAGATTTTATTTCCTTGTCGAATATTCATTGACCATAGATAGCTGGGTTTATTTCTGGGTTCTCAATTCTTCTCTATTGGTTTACGTCCCTGTCATTGTGCAAGTACTATGCTGTTTTTGTTACTAGTGTTGTGTAGAAGCTTTTGAGGTCAGGGAGAGCTATGCCTTCAGCTTCATATTTGTTGCTCAGAAGTATTTTTCTTATTTGGGATCTCTTGCTTCTCCGAATAAACTTGACAATTTTCCTGTTGGTTTCCCACCCCCCTTTTAATATCCTTGAAAAATGAATTTAGTGTCTGGATTGGGATTGCACTGAACATGTAGATTGCTTATGGTAGGATTGCCATTTTCACAATATTGAATCTTCCTATCCATGAACAGGGCACATTTTTCCATTTCTTTAGGTCTTTTATTATGTCTCCCAAAAATGTTCTGTAGTTTTCTACGTGTAGGTCTTTTGTGTCTCTAGTTAGATTTACTCCCAATATCTCAGTTTATGGCTGGTTATTGTAAATGGTATTGCTTTCTTGGTTTCCTTCTCTGACTTCTCTTTGTTACTGTACAGGAATTCCACTGATTTTTTTTTATATTGATATATCCTGCCGCACTATTAAATTGGCCTACTAACACTAACAGTTTTATTTTTTGTTGAGTCTTTGGAATTTTCTGTGTTCACTATCATATCACCTGCATATAGCAATGTTTTAACCATCTTTGTGCTTATCTGTACATCTTTTTATTTCCTTCTCTTATCATATTGTCCTAGCAAGCACTAGCACTACGATATTGAGTAGAAGTGGTGACAGTGGGCATCCTTGTCTGATCCCTGTTCACAAAGAAATTACTTTTAGTCTTTCTCCATTAAGAATTATGTTGGCTCTTGGGTTTGTATATATGTTGTTGTTGTGTGCCATCAAGTCGTTTTCGACTCATAGCGACCCTATGCACAACAGCCCTAAACCCTGCTCTATCCTGCACCAACTGCACTGCCTCCGACACACCCATCCCGATTACCCCAGTCACCGAATCAATCCATCTCAAAGAGGGTCTTCCCCTCCTGTGCTGTCCCTCCACCCTCCCAAGCATGATG
>NW_006399822.1:14676873-14678455 GCF_000299155.1 Elephantulus edwardii
ATCTGCCAAGTCCCTTCAGAAAATATCTTCCATTGTCCAACCCATGATCTGACAGCTTGTATCTTAAGCTTTTTTGGCTTCTGTGATTCCAAACACGTCAACTGCTGGCATTTTTTTTTTTCTTTTGACCAGTGTCGCTTAAGTTTAGTTGTACTGTCTCCAAGGGAAGTTGACGTGTCCTGTAGAACTCCTGTGTAGATTGTGTTTTCCTTTCTGGCCCGAGGGCTGCAGGTCCGAGGTGTCTTTGTATATATACGTTTCACTATTTTGAGGAAATCCCATTCTATTCCAATTTTTATCAGGAAGGGGTATTGGATTATGTCAAATGCCTTTTCTACATCAGTTGCTAAAATCATATGGTTCTTGTTGTTCTTTACTTTGTTATTATGGTGAATTACACTGATTATTCTTCTTAAGTTGAACCATCCTTGCATACCTGTTATTAATACCATTTCGTCATGGTGGGTTTTTTTTATGATTTTGACTCAGAGTCTCTTCCGACATCCATCTTGTTGTTGTTGTTCTTCTCCTTATCCTTCTTCCTTTGTAATGATTTTTTTGCATTCTTAATTGATGATTTTCTTAATGTCTTCCTGTAGCTCATTTGGCCTATGCTGATTGGTGTTCAAGGACTCACACCTGTTCCTGAGATGGTTTTGAAATTCGAGTTGGACCGACTTAAGATCAAATTTTGGTTCCTGAAGATTTGATTTAATTTCACTCAACTCCAGTTTGAACTTGCATATGAGTAGTTGGTGGTCTGTCCCATAATCAGCACCTGGCCTGGATCAAAGAGCTGAACAGAAAATTTCAAAAGGCAGCTCTGGATGACAAAGCAAGGTAATATAATGAAATGTGCAGAGAGCTGGAATCAGAAAATCGAAAGGGCTGAACTCACCCAGAGTTTCTTAAGCTGAAGGAGTTGAAAAACAAAATCAAGCCATGGGTAGCGATACTTAAGGATACTATGGGTAGAATGTTAAATGACCCAGGAAGCTTTAAAAGAATATGGAAAGAATACACAGAGTCACTATATCAGAAGGAATTGGCTTACATAGAAGAATTTAATGAAATAACCTCTTAACAAGAGCTTGTGGTGATGAAGGAGGAAGTTCAAGTTGTTCTGAAAGAATTGGCAAAAAACAAGGCTCTAGGAGTTGAAGGCATATATATTTCAACAAACAGATGCTGCCCTGGATGTGCTCACTAAGTTGTGCCAAGAAGTCTGGAGGACAGCCAGCTGGCCTACTGAGTGGAAAAGATCGATATTTGTTCCCATTCCAAAGAAAAGTAATCCAACAGAGTGTGGAAATTATCGAACAATATCATTACTATCACATGCAAGCAAGGCTCTGCTGAAAGTGATCCAACACCGATTGTCAACAGAGAACTGCCAGATGTGCAGGCTGGATTTACAAGAGTTCGTGTTACTTAGGATATTATAGCTAATATTAGATGGATCTTGGCAAAATTCAGAGAGTACCAGATGAATGTACCCTGGACTGCCAGGAAAACAAACAGATTTATCTTGGAGAGGATTAAACCAAGCTACTCCTTGGAGGCAAGGATTCTGGGGCTTCAT
>NW_006399822.1:14679605-14680319 GCF_000299155.1 Elephantulus edwardii
ATAGGCGAACAAACAGGTTTGTCCTGGAGAGGGGAAGCCCGAATGCTCCTTGGAGTCAAGGATTCAGAAGCTTCATCTGACATACTTTGGGCATGTTTCAAGGAAGACTGGTCCTTGAAAAGGGACATCATGGTTGGGAGAGTGGAAGGACAGCACAGGAGAGGAAGACCCTCGGTGAGATGATCGATTCTGTGATTTGTGTGGTGGGAGTGAGTGTGTTGGAGACGGTGAGATTGGCACAGCTTAGAGCAGCATTTAGGGCTCTTGTACATAGGATCACTGTGAGTCGCAAGTGAGTAGATGGCACATAACAATAACAACATATGATATTGGTTTCTATTGGCTAGGATTTTGTTAAGGCTTTTTTGCATCTATATTCATGAGATATATTGGTCTGGTTTTCTTTGTTGTAATATCTGTCTTCTCTTTTTTTCTTTTCAGTTTGATAGTAGCTTGTCAATTTTATTGACCCTTTTGAAAGACCAGTTTATTCTAGTCTTATTGTTGTTGTTGTTGTTGTTATGTGCCATCGAGTCACTTGCGACTCATAGTGACCCTATGTACAACAATCCTAAACTCCGCTCTGTCCTGTGCCAATCGCACTGTCTCTGACACTCCCATCCCAATTATCTCAGTCACTGTATCAATGCACCTCATAGAGGGCCTTCCTCTCCTGCGCTGTCCCTCCACCCTCCCAAGCATGATGTCCCTCTC
>NW_006399822.1:14680812-14700095 GCF_000299155.1 Elephantulus edwardii
TTCAGGTCCTCTTCAGTTTCAGCAAGCATGGTTGTGTCATCCGCATAATGCAGGCTGTTGATAAATCGTCCACCAATCTTGACCCCACATTTCTCCTCATTATTAATAAATTTTTTTCTCTTTTCTATCTCATTGATTTCACATCTTGTCCTTATAATGTGTTTTATTCTAGAGGCTGTTGTTTTTCTGTTTGATTAAGGTGTTGAATTAGATCATTGATTTTTCTTCTTTCTTCTTTTTTAATGAGTGTACCTGTTGCTATGGACTGCCCCCTCTGGACTGTATCCCAGAGGTTTTGGTATGTTGTATTTTCATTGTCATTTATTTCAAGAAATTTTTTTTTTGCTTCATTCTTCATTTCTTTTATAACCCAATCATTTTCTAGCAGAGAGTTATTTAGTTTCCATGTAGATAATTTTGTAAGCTTTACCCTCCTGCAGTTAATTTGTACTTTTTTAGCATTGTGATCTGAGAAGATATTTTGTATTATTTCAAAGTTTTTTAATTTGTGCACTTGAGAAGAAAGTGAATTGAGTTTTAGTTGAGTGTAGTACCCTGAATATATCCACAAGGTCGAGTTGGCTGATTGTATGGTTTAGATTTTCTTCATCTTTGTTTAGCTTCTTTTTGTGTTAACCTATCCTTTAGTGATGGTGGTGTGTTGCGATCTCCTACCACTATTGTGGAGCTGTCTATTTCTTTCTTCAATTATGTTAATTGTTGTTTTGTGCATTTTGTAGGGCTATCACTTGGTATCTAAATGTTTTCCAAGGTTGTCTTCTTGATCTACTGTGCCTTTAGTCAGTATGTAATGACCTTCCTTATCTTTGATGATGGTTTTCATTTTATTTTATTAGAGGTTAATGTGCAACTCCTAATTTTTTTATGTTGCCATTTGCTTGGTATTTTTTTTTTCAGCCTTTGATTTTGAGTCTATCATTTTCTTCTTTTTTTGGATGTGTTTCATATAGACAACATATTGTTGGGCTTTGGTTTTTTTGGTTTGTTTTTTTTTTATCCATTCTGCGACTCTGTTTTTCTTGGTGCATTTAGTCCATTCACATTAAATGATTATTGTTAGGCCCGGTTTTACTTTACTATTTTGCCCTGCTTCTTTTTCTGTTGTTTTGTTACTATGGTCCATGCACTTTCCCTTGGTGGCACCGTGTGAAGGAATTCACTTGAAATTTCTTGTAGTTTTGATTTTATTTTCATAAATTCTTTAAGTTCCTTATTTTCTGGAAAGGAATTAATTTCTCCCTCATATTTGATGGAGAGCTTTGCTCCTTGGCTGGCAGTTGTTTTCTTTCAGCTTTTTGTACATGCCATCCTATTGCTTTCTAGCTCGCATGAATTCTGCTGAGAAAAGAGAATTTGTTTCCTCTTTTTAGATGACTTTTTGTTTTTTCTCGTGCTGCTTTTTTAGATTCCTATTCTTATGTTTTAATTTGGATAATTTTACTGATACGTCTTGATGTTTTTCCTTTTGGGTCTAGTCTATTTGGTGTTCACTGTGCTTCTTGAATGTAGATTTCTTTCCTCAAAATACATGGGAAGTTTTGTTCTACTACTTCCTCCACAATTTTCTCAGAGATTTTCATGTCACTTTTCTGTTGTGGAATTCCAATCGTATGTATGTTATTCTTTGTGATGTCATCCCACATGATTTTAATATTTTCTTCATTTTCTTTACATTTCATCTCTGCTTTTTCTTCTAGTATGTTTTCAGTGAGGCTTTTGTCTTCCAACTCCCTGACTCTTAGTTTCATCTCTTCAAGTCTAATTTTTTTTTTGTCCTACCATTGTGTTGGACAGTTCTGCCATTTCTGTCTTAAAATTCTGAACTGCCTTTTCATGCTTTTCTATTATTTCCAGTACTGTGTTGGCTGTACCCTTGCCCTCTTGTGTTGATTTTTTAAAATTTTTTTACCTCTTTATCTATGCTATCATTTTTTTCTTCCATCTTTTGCATTTTCTTTCATAGTTGTTCAAGTTACTCCCCATCTATATATTTCTTTTGGACTGCTGTCTCTGAGGTATTTGCTTTCTTGTTTCTTCCATCATTTACATCTTCTTCTGGAGCTGTTCAAATAACTTCATATCAATATATTTCTTCTGGTTCTCTCTAGCTGGGATTTTCATTGGTTCTGCTTTTTAAAGAGAAGTTTTACCTTGGTTTTTTTGTTTGTTTGTTTTAGATTTTCATTAATTCATTGTTGCATATTTTTACCCCCTTTACTCTCTCTCTTTTCACTCTCCCTTACCTTGTTTTTTTAATGATAACTGAGGCCGACTGCTACTTTCTTGATATTATTTGAGTCTTTTCTTAATAGATGTTAGGTTGTTGTAAATATTTAGCTACCCATATATGGCACTGTTTTGTGAAGGACCTGTATATATGTACTTCCTTCTTGGGCTAAACAGCAGTGATTTTCCCAAAATTCCTGAATGGGAAACCAGGAAGCCTGTTTCTCTCTTCCAGAACTGGCACCTCCCCCTCATTCAAGCTGCTCTAGCTGTTCCACTCACATCTACTTGAGCTTAAGAGGTCCTGCATGGTGTAGCTAACACACTGATTGTCCCAAAGTACTCAGGACACACTACCTCTTCATGCCACATAGTGCTGCTTCCTGCCATGAAGCACCCTTTCCTGCCATGCTAATTTACACTTTTTGTGATCCTTTTGGAATATGAAGTTAGAGAGGTTTAAGTATCCAAGAACCTTATGAGAAATACAAAGATGAAGAGCCAAGTTTTAAAAGTACAGCATGCCAAGAAAAGAATGGACTTCCTCTGTTTTTCTAATATGCCCTGACTTTCCTCAAATAAGGCTTAGATTCAGCAGAACCGCCCACTGAAACAATGGATCATTTGTAGCCCACAAGACTAGGCATAGCCACATATATGGAGGCTTAGTGTATGGTTTAACTCTCACTAAGTTTGGACCTCACCTAATCACCTACACAGGAATCAGATTGATTTACATAAGTGAGAAAAATCATTGGAGGGCCTCAATATCAGCTGTGAAAACTAGACCAGGGGCCAACTGTGGGTCAGATCATCAACTACTTATATGCAAGTTCAAACTGAAGCTGAAGAAATTAAAATCAAATCAAGAACCAAATCTTGAACTTAAGTCTATAATTCCTAAGTTTAGGCCGTCTCAGGAACAGGGTTGAGGCCTTGAATACTAATGAGTGAAGACCAGATAAGCTGTGGGAGGATATCGAGAATATCATCCATGAACAATATCTTTGTCATTACAGAGTTGAAGGAAGAAGAAAAGACCAAAATGGATGTCAGAACAGAATAATACACCAGCATGCCAAGAAGCCAAAGCAAAGGGAAGAAATCAAGATGTGAAGGAGCTGAAGAGAAGATTTGAAAAGGTAACATGGGAAGACAAAGCAGAGTATTATAATAAAATGTGCAAAGAGCTAGAGTCAGTTAATTGCTAGAAATTTCTTAAGCTGAAGAAAATAAGAACAAATTTAAGCCTCGAGTTAAAATACTTTACAATGCAACAACTAGGATATTGAATGTTTCAGGATACATTAAAAGAAGATGGGAGGAGTACACAGAGTCACTGTACCAAAAAGAATTGGTTGACACATTTCATAAAACAGCATATGATCAAGAGGTAATGGTGATGAAGGAGGAAGTCAAAGATGCTCTGAAGTAATTGTAAAAAACAAGGTTCCAGGAATTGACAGCATATAAACTGACATATTTCAACAAACTTATACTGCTCTGGATGTGCTCTCCAGGTTGTGCCGAGAAATCTCGAAGAAAACCACCTTGCCAACTGCCAGGAAGATATCCATATTTATTCTCATTCCTAAAAAAAGATAACCCAACAGAGTGTGGAAACTATCAAACTATTAATATCACATACAAGCAAGATTCTGATGAAAATTGCTAAGAAATGACTAGAAGAGCACATGAACAGAAAACTGCCACATGTGCAGTTTGGGTTTAGAAGAGGCTGTGGCACTAGGGAAATTATAGTCAATTTTAGATGGAGCTTAGTTGAAAGTAGAGAGTACTAGAGTAATATCTATGTGTGTTTCATTGACTATGCAAGGCATTTGACTGTGTGGACCATAACAAACTGTGGCTAACTCTGAAAAGAATTGAAATATCAGGACACTTGATTGTTCTCATGCTAGCTGGGCAATGACTAGGGCTGAAAGAAGGAGAATTGATGTTTTTGAGCTGTAGTGCTGGAGAAGAGTATTGAATATGCCATGGACTGCTCAGAAAACAAACAGGTACGTGCTGGAGAGTGTGAAACTAGGCTGCTCCTTGGAAGCAAGGATTCTGAAGCTTCATCTGACAAACTTTGGACATGTTGCAAGAAGGGATCAGTACTTGGAAAGGGACGTCATGCTTGGGAGGGCGGAGGGACAATAGAGGAGAGGAAGACACTCAATAAGATAAGTTGATTCAGTGTCTGGGGTAATGGGAGTGGGTGTATTGGAGACAATGAGATTGGCACAGGATAGAACAGGATTTAGGCCTGATGTACATAGGGTCACCATGAGTCACAGGTGACTTGAAGGCATACAACAACAACAACATTCTGGACCAGGAGGCAGTTGTCAGAAAGAGCAAGGAAACACTGTAAGGTTCAAAATCAGGAAAAGTGTACACAAGGAATGCATCCTTTTCCCCATACATTGTCAATTGATATGTGGAACAGATCATCCAGGAAGTTTGACCATTCGAGGAAGAATGTGGCATCAAGATTGAATTAAGACTCAATAGCAATCTGTGCTATGTAGATGGCACAACCTTGTTTGCTGAAACTGAGGACCTGAGGCATTTGCTGCAGAAGGTCAAAGACTGCAGCCTTCAATATGAATTGAAGGTCAATAGCAAGAAAATAAAGATTCTCATCACTGGGCCAATTGGCAGCATCATGATAGATGGTGAAGAGATTGAGATTTTTAACAGCTTTAGCTTGTTGGCTTCAAAATCGACACTCTTGGTACCAGCAGCCAATCAAAAGACAGACTGCACTGAGAAAATATGCTGTCACAGGCCTCTCTAGAGTACTGAAGAGCAATGGTGTTAGTCTGGAGATTAAGGTGCAACTGATGCAGGCCATAGTCTTCACAATTTCTTGTTATGTCTCAGAGAGCTGGACAATGATTAAAGATGATAGAAGAAGAATTGAAGCTTTTGATTGTGGTGCTGGAGAAGATTATTGTATATACTGTGGATTGCTAAGAGAACAAACAGGTTTACTGTGGAGAGGGTGAAAACTGGCTGCCCCTTAGAAGCAAAGATTCTGAAGCTCTGTCTGACCTACTTTGGGCACATTATAAGGAGGGACAAATTCTTGGAGAGGGACATCATGCTTGGAGAAGTGGAGGGGCAGTGCAAGACAGGAAGACCCTGAATGAGATGGATTGACTCAGTGACTGATCTCTTAGGAGATGGTGTGTCAGAGACAATGGAATTAGCTCAAAATAGAGCATGGTTTTGAGCTGTTGTTGGAGCCAACTCAATGTCATATAATAAAAACTACAACAACTTCACTGTATTAAGCAAAAATCATCCTTCTTATATGACATCTGACATGATGGACAAGTTTTGATTTGTAAGGTACCCAAAAGCACCTTCCCTTTAATCCTTTTGTCCTATAACCTCGAAAACAGATTAAATGTTTTCCTCCAAAATCTTCTGTTGTTTTTCTCTTGAGCAACTCCATTTCTTTCTGAACTGTTTAAGGAAAGGTCTTTTCTATTTATGCCTTTGATTCTTGTTTACCTTACTCAACTTGTTTCACTTATTCAACTCATGTGCCCCTCCTAATTCTTCCTTGCTTTACTCTATTCCTAGGTCTTACTGTCCTCATCTAGCACAGCAGGTCCTTTGTAGAGTTTACTGTATTCTGAGCTATTCTGCTCTAAAATCACCTCCTACTCTTCTTCCTCGACTATATCCATTTCAAACTCCCTATCCTTCAGTTCCATTCTACCACCATTTAAGACTAAACTGTCATGTAACTAAATAGCAATACTGATTATTAAATGTCTACTTGGCTAAATAAATGAAAACTTATTTTGAGTTTTATAAAATTTTGACAGTGTGCTTCCTTTGTGACTGTTTGCGCAGAATTAGAGTTGAAGACCTAGTCTTCTGGGCCCTGTGCCTTCTACCAAACTATGCTTGTTCTGCTTCTCGTAATGCCTCTTTGATATGTACATCTTGTAATACTAATCTTGACTCAGTACCATTGTTCCACAAGTCTACCTGTATAAAAAGATATGTTAATATCTGATCTCATATTACACACATATACCTATACATACATACAGAAGTTAATCCATTGATGGCGAGTGGATTGCAATTCATAGTGACTCTCTATCTGGTTTTCCAAGGTTATAAATCTTTACAGGAAGAAATCACATCTATACATACTTAATAAATTATTTATTTGGATTGAGCCTAACTGTTGTGATTTCATGGAAGAAAATTTTGTAGAAATATTCATATCAACGTATTATAAAGAGGAGTTTGCTACCTGAAATTAATTAGAGATTTGAAGTCTTTGTTTTGACTACTCTATCACTTTGTTTTGATTACACTAATGATAGACTGAGATGAAAGATGAAGATGAGTGAAAAGAGTTCGAACGGAAAGGGGCTGATTACATTGGCCTATGAGTTCAGGAGATGCAGATAAGGCATGGCCTGTTATAGATGTGAGGAGAGAATTCTAGGGTTGCAGAGTATATAGTGGGGACTAATGGGTGATTTGGAAGTAGGAGTGGCATCCACTTCCTAAACAACATGCATCTGGAAATTCTAAGAACTTTGGGAAATGATAATTGTTATAGAAAGGCTTCAGATCTTTTATTCATAGAGCTGCTTTTAGTCGTACTCAACTAGACAACAATCAACAACAACAACAACAACAACAACAGTAAAATGATATATATTGATTGTGTATGGTGTTAAGATTTTTTAAAATGGCTTTGATATCCATTACCTTAGCCACCTCCAGGGACATGGTCTCCACCTGCCTCAACTGCAGACACATGTCACATCATCAACAGCTGCAAAATCAACAAAAGAGAGCTAATCCAAATGTGGAGAGATTGCAGTGACCAAACTTTCAGAGATCTAACAATAATTACACTTAAAGTATTTAAAAACATAGAAATAGAAGGAACTCTTCCGGAGTCATTCTATGATGTAAGCATAACCCTAATACTCAAACCAGGCAAAGATACTTCCAAGAAATAAAACTACAGACCAATATATCTCATGAATACAGAAGCAAAAATCCTAGCGAACAGAATCCAAAAGTACATAAAAAAAATAATTCATCATGACCAAGTAGGATCCATAACAGTTATGCAAGGCTGGTTCAGCATAAGAAAAACAATCCACATAATTCACCACATTAACAAAGCAAATAAAAATAAAAGTATGGTATTAGAAATTGATGTAGAAAAGAAATTTGAGAAAATCCAACAACACTTCCTAATAAAGACACTTAGAAAAATTGGAGTAGAAGGGATTTTGTTTTCAAAAATAGTGATAAATGTACATACAAAACCAAGAGTCAATATCATTCGCAATGAAGAAAGACAAAAAAACATTTTCCTTGTGAATAGGTACCAGACAAGGATGCCTATTGTCACCACTTCTATTCAGTATTTTATTGGAAGTACTTGCTAGGGCAATATGACAAGAGAAGGAAATGAAAGGCATTTAGATTGTAAAGAGATGGTTTAAGGAGTTGGAGTCAGAAAATCAAAAGGGCCGAACTCGCTCAGCATATCTTAAGCTCAAGGAACTGAAGAACAAATTCAAACCTCGAGTTACTATAATCAAGGATGCTTTCGGCATGATGTTAAATGATCCAGGAAGTATTAAAAGAAGATGGAAGGAATATACTGAGTCATTATATAGAAAGGAAACGCCAGATACAGAGAAATTTAAAGAAATAACATATGAGCAAGAGCCTATGGTGATGAAGGAAGAAGTTCAAGCTGCTTTGAAGGAAATAGCAAAAAATAAGGCCTCAGGAATAGATGGTATACCAATTGAAGTATTTCAGATAACAGATGTTGCCCTGGATGTGCTCACCAAGTTGTGCCAAGAAATCTGGAGAACGACCACTTGACCAACTGAGTGGAAGAGATCTATATTTGTTCCTATTCCAAAGAAAGGTGACCCAACTGAGTGTGGAAACTACAGAACAGTGTCATTGATTTCACATGCAAGCATGATTCTACTGAAGATTATCCAAAAACGATTAGAACAGCACATCAGCAGAGAACTGCCGGAAGTCCAGGCTGTGTTTAGAAGGGTTCGTGGTACTAGAGATATTGTAGCTGATGTTAGATGGAGCTTGGCTGAAAGCAGGGAATACCAGAGGAATGTCTATCTGTGTTTCATTGACTATGCAAAGGCATTTGACTGTGAAGATCATAACAAACTATGGCTGACTCTGAGAAGAATGGGAATCCCAGAACACTTGATCGTTCTAATGCGAAACTTATACTTGGACCAGGAGGCAGTCGTCAGAACAGAGCAAGGGAACACGGCATGGTTCAAAATTGGAAAGGGCGTACGCCAGGCATGCATCCTATCTCCATACCTTTTCAACCTATATGCAGAACAGATTATCCGGGAGGCTGGGCTCTATGAGGAGAAATGTGGGGTCAAGATTGGTGGACGATTTATCAACAATCTGCGTTATGCAGATGACACAACTCTGCTTGCTGAAACTGAAGAGGACGTGAAGTGCCTGCTGCAGAGTGTCAAGGACTGCAGCCTACAATATGGATTGAGGCTCAATGTCAAGAAGACAAAGATTCTCACCACTGGACCAATTGGCAGCATCAGGATGGATGGTGAAGAGATTGAGATTGTACACAGCTTTAGTTTGCTTGGCTCCACAGTCAACACTGTTGGCACCAGCAGCCAGGAAATTAAAAGGCTCATTGCCATGGGAAAGTCTGCTGTTAGGGACTGCTCCAAAGTACTGAAGAGCAATGGTGTCTCTCTGGAGACGAAGGTGCATCTGATACAGGCTGTGGTCTTCACAATCAATTGTTATGCACCAGAGAGTTGGACAATGACCAAGGAGGATAGAAGGAGAATTGATGCCTTTGAGCTGTGGTGCTGGAGAAGAGTATTGAGAATACCATGGACTGCTAGGAAAACAAACAGATTTGTGTTGGAAAGGGTTAAACCGGGTGGCTCCTTGGAGGCAAGGATTCTGAGGCTCCGTCTAACATACTTTGGACATGTTGTGAGGAGAGACCGGTCCTTGGAGAGGGACATCATGCTTGGGAGGGTGGAGGGACAGCGCAGGAGAGGAAGGCCCTCTATGAGGTGGATTGATTCAGTGACTGGGATAATTGCGATGGGAGTGTCAGAGACAGTGCTATTGGCACAGGACAGAGCGGAGTTTAGGGCTGTTGTACATAGGGTCGCTATGAGTCGCAAGCAACTCGATGGCACATAACAACAACAACAACAACAACATATGTAGATGACATGATAGAGTACCCAGAAAATCCCAAGAAATAAACAAAACAAAAAAAAAAACTATTAGCAGGAATATACAGATTTAGTAGAGTGGCAGGATACAAGATCAATATCTAAAAGTCAATAAGATTTCTCTACAGCAAAAAAGAAATCACAGATAAGGAAACCAAGAAGGGAATACTATTTACTATGTTGTTGTTGTTAGATGCCTTCTAGTCAAAGACAACTCATAGCGACCCTATGAGCAAAAGGCCTGAACATTTGTATAACTTTCATCATTTTTCTATATTCATAGAGTTTCTGGAGGCAGGCTATTTTGGAAGTGGATGCCACTCCTGCTTCTAAGCTTGTTTTACTTGGGGAGCACCACCAAACACTTTCCACCATGGGTGACCATTATCGCATTTGACACATCAGTGTCACAGAGTTCAGCATCACAGCAACCATGAGTACCTCTGTACA
This sequence comes from Elephantulus edwardii, assembly GCF_000299155.1. Taxonomy (NCBI): domain Eukaryota; kingdom Metazoa; phylum Chordata; class Mammalia; order Macroscelidea; family Macroscelididae; genus Elephantulus; species Elephantulus edwardii. The sequence goes on from NW_006399822.1 coordinate 14,690,790, forward strand.
GCAGATGGACAGACTAGTGATATACCACTTAGAAGAATGTTTAACCAAAAACAATTAAAACCAGGCCTGAGGGCTGCCAGTTAAATAGGAAGCCAGAGAAAATCAACTCATATCCAATGGTGAGTAAACATTTCATCCTAAGCCTCACCAGAACCAGAATGCAAACCTCTCCAGACAACTTCCAACCTGGATTCAGCCTCATACTGCTGACCAAATTCATTTTTAAATAGGGGGACAAATACAATCAACTCACACCCAATAGCTAGTAAACATTCCACCCTACTCCTCACAAGAAGCAGAAAACAAACCTCTATAGAATCTAGTTGCTCCAGATGACTTCCAACCTGGAAGTGACAGATTGAAATACTTATGAATATATCTAACTTCTTCTTGTTCTTATGTGTCATGCAGTCCCTTGTGACACATAGCAACCCCGGGTACAACACTTCTGAACTTTGTTCTATCCTGTGCCAACCTTATTGTCTCTGACACACCTATCCCTGTTGCCCCAGTCACTGAATAACTGAATCTCATTGAAGGTCTTACTCTCTTGTGTTATCCCTTCACCTTCCCAAGCATGATTTCCCTCTCCAAGGACTGATCACACCTTGCAACATGCTCAAAGTATTTCAGATGAAGCTTCAGAATCCTTGCCTCCAAGGAGCAGGCTGGTTTCACCACTCCAGAATGAACTGTTGGTTTACCTAGTAGTCCATAGCACATTTAATACTCTTCTCTAGCACCACAGCTATCAATTCTCCTTACATTGTTCCTAGTCATTGTCCAGCTCTCTGAAGCACAGTATGTAACTGCAAAGACTATGGCCTTGATCAGGTCTACCTTAGTCTCCAGAATGACATCATTGCTCATCAGTATCCTGGAATAGTCCTTGACAGCAGACTTTCCCAGGGAAATTATTCTTTTTATTTCCTGGCAACTAGTACCAAGAGTATTGATTGGAAGCCAAGCAAGCTTAATCTCAATCTCTTCACAGTCTATCACGATCCTGCCAATCGGCCCAGTGATGAGAATCTTTGTTTTCTTGATGTTGAGCTTCAATCCATATTGAAGACTGCAGTCCTTGACCTTTTGCAGCAAGCGCTTCAGGTCCTCACCAGTTTCAGAAAGCAAGGTTGTGTCATCTGCATAATGCAGGTTGTTGGTGAGTCTTCCTCCAATCCTGAATCTCCTCATGGAGCCCAGCCTCCCAAATGGTCTGTTCTGCATATAGAGTATTGCACTAGAAGTATTGCACTATTATTATAGCACTGACAAGTTAAAGCACAGGGAAGAATTCAAGGAACTAAGGAGCTGAAGAGAAGATTTCAAAGGGTACATGGGAAGACAAAGTAAAGTATGATAATAAAATTTGCAGAGTTGGAGTCAGAAAATTAAAAGGGTGGAACTTACTCAGCATTTCTTAAGCTGAAGGAACTGAAGAACAAATTCAAATCTTGAGCAAAATATTAAATAGTCCAGGAACTATTAACATGAAAAGAGGATACAGAGTCATTTTACTAAAAGGAATTGGTAGACACAGAAGAAATTCATGAAGCAATGTATGAGCAAGAGCTTGTGATGAAGGAAGAAGTTCAAGCTGCTCTGAAAGAATTGTCAAAAAACAAGGCCCCAAAAATTGATGGCATACCAAATGACATATTTCAACAAATAGGTACTTCCCTCAATGTGCTCACCAAGTTGTGCCAAGAAATCTATCTGGAGGAGAACCAGCTGGCCAGCTGACTGGAAGAGATCCATATTCGTTCCCATTACAAAGAAGAGTGACCTAACACAGTGTGGAAATTATCAAACAATATCACTAATATCACATGCAAGTAAGATTCTGCTGAAAATTATGCAATACTCAGTCCTATAAAGACAAATACTGTATAAGACCATTAATGTAAAATGTGTATGAGGATCCAAGTTAGAGGAGAAGTGGAGAAGAGGGGAAGAGGGGTGAAAATGGGTGGTGTTGGGAAAGGTTAATCAGAGAATTTGATGGGTGGAGGAAGTGGTAGGTAAAGGAAATGGGAAAAATTAAGTGTGAAAAACAATGTATATAAACTTTGTAAATAAACCAGTGTAAAAGAAATATTATTTTTTTAAAAAACATAACAAAAATTAAAATGACTAGAATAGCACATCAACAGAGAACTGTCAGATGTTTAGGCTGGGTTTAGAAGAGGTGATGGAACTAGGGATATTATAGTTAATGTTAGGTGGAGCTTGGCTGAAAGCATAGAGTACTAGAGGAATGTCTATCTGTGTTTTATTGACTATGCAAGATATTTGACTGTATGGATCACAACACACTGTGGCTAACTCTGAGAAGAATGAGAATCCCATTAACACTTGATTGTGCTCATGCCAAACCTATAGTTGGACCAGGAAGCAATAATCAGAACAGAGCAAGGAAACACTGTATGGTTCAAAATCAGGAAGGGTGTATGCAAGGGATGTGTCCTATCTCCATAACATTTTAATATATATGCAGAATAGAAACCTAACTAGGTTACTATGAGTCATCTATGACTCAACGGCACATAACAACAATAACAACGACAACATAGCGAGAGACATAAAAGACATTTATAAAGAAAACTACAGACCATTTCTGCAAAATACAATAAAAGACCTAAAAAAAGTAGAAAAAGTTCCCTGTTCATGGATTCGACAACTCAATATAGTAAAATGACAATCTTACTAAAAGCAATCTGCAGATAACAAACTTATTTTTCAAAGAGATAGAAAAGGCGAGTAGATAGAATAGGTGAGTTTATTTGGAGAGAAAAAAAAGACCTTGAATAAGCAAATTACTTCTTTTTTTTATGATTATGGACTTTATTAGAGTAGTAACAGATTTCAATTCCTATCAGAAACATTCAAGATCTCTCAGGTAGGCAGTTTTTCAGCTATGCATGCAAGGAGGCCTCTCTTTGACCTTTAGTTTGTTGCTCTAGGCCCTACTAAGTGCCTCTGAAACTACACAAAGTGCTTTAGTTATTGTTGTTACACTTTTTTGTTTTTATTATATATTGTTATATATTTTGTTATTATACTCGTATTTTGTCATTGTTATTATACTTGTAGTGACTCTATGCCTAATTGCTCTGAACCCTGCCCTATTCTGACACACCTACCCTCAATACTCCAGTTACTGAGTCAATCCATGTCTTCCAGGGCCTTCCTCTCCTGTGCTATCCCTTCACCCTTCCAAGTATGGTGTCCTTAACTCTCTAAGAACTGGTCCTTTCTTTCTTTTTTTTTTTTTTTAAATTACTTCTAAATAAAGAATCTATTGGGAGGCAGAGCATTCCCTGATTTAAAAATCTGTTGTTGTTAGTTGTTATGTGCCATCCAGTCGTTTGCGGCTCATAGAGACCCTATGTACAAGAGCCCTAAATTCCGTTCTATCCCGTGCCAACCTCGCTGTCTCAAACACATTCATTCCCACCACTCCACTCACAGAATCAATCCATCTCATCGAGGGTCTTCCTCTCCTGTGCCGTCCCTCCACTCTCCCAAACATGATGTCCCTCTCCAAGGAGCAGTTCCTCCTTGCAACTTGCCCAAAGTATGTCAGACGAAGCTTCTGAATCCTTGACTCCAGGGAATATTTTTACTTCACCCTCTCCAGGACAAACCTGTTTGTACTCCTAGCAGTCTATGGTATATTCAACACCCTTCTCCAGCACCACAACTCAAAGGCATCAATTCTCTTTCTATCATCCCTATTCACTGTGCAACTCTCCGATGTATAGCACGTAACTGCAAAGTCTATAGCCTGGATCTTAGCCTCCAGCCTGAAGTCATTGCTCTTCAGTACTCTTGAGAGGTCCCTAACAGCTGACTTTCCCAATGCAATTTGTCTCCTGATTTCCCGGCTGCTGTTACCAAGAGTGTTGACTGTGGAGCCAAGCAAATGAAAACGGTTAACTATCTCAATCTCTTCACCATCCGTACTGATGCTGCCAGTTGGCCCAGTGATGAGAATCTTTGTTTTCTTGATGTTGAGCTTCAATCCATATAGGAGAATATAGTTCTTGACCTTCTGCAGCAAGCACTTCAGGTCCTCCTCAGTTTCAACAAGCAGGGTTGTGTCATCTGTATAACGCAGGTTGTTGACAATTCTTCCACCAATCCTGATGCCACATTCCTCCTCGTACAGTCCAGAGTCTCGGATGATCTGTTCTGCATACAGATTGAAAATGTATGGAGACAAAAGACATCCCTGACAGACACCTTTCTTGATTTTGTACCATCCAGTGTCTTCCTTATCTGTTCTGACGACTGCCTCTTGGTCCAAGTATAGGTTTCACATTAGCAAGATCAAATGTTCCGGAATTCCCATTCTTCTCAGAGTCAAGCATAGCTTGTTGTGATCCACACAGTCAAAAGCCTTTGTATAGTCAATGAAACACAGATAGACATTCTTCTGGTATTCTCTGCTCTCTGCCAAGATCCATCTTACATTAGCTATAATATTCCTAGTACCACGACCTCTTCTAAATCCAGCCTGTACATCACAGCTGTAATAATCAAAACAGCATGGTACGGTACAATGCTGGGCACATAGACCAATAGAATAGAATTGAGAACCCTAAAATTAATCTTTTTATCTAAGGTCAACTGATATTCAACAAAGAAATAAAACCTATCAAATTTGGAAACAGCAGCCTCTTCAATGAATGGTGCTGGTAAAACTGGTGAAACATCTTTCACTATATACAAGAATCAACTCAAGGTGGATAAGTGACCTAGGGGTAAAGCCCCAAACCATAGAGATCATAAGAGACAAAGTAGACCCGAGCTTAAATGGCCTAGCTCATATATTAAAAAAGCTCACAAATACAGCCAGAAATACATAACTAGGAAAGAATAAAATTTATAAATGGGACCTGCTAAGGATTAAATCTTGATGCACATCAAAAACATTTACCAACATAGTGAAAAGGAAACATATTGACTGGGAAAAAACATTTGGCAGTATCATTCCAGACAGAGGTCTCCTACCAAAAGTTAACAGAATCCTATAGGGATTGTGATAACACAATTACAAAATGGGCAAAAGATATGGAAAGAATTTTCTCAAAGGATGATATTTGGATGAATAACAGAAGACACATGAAGAAATGCTCAAAAATAATAAAGATGCAAATCAAAACCACAATGAGATACCATCTCATCCCAGTAGCAGTGACAAAGTTTAATAGGACACCAAGTAATAATTGTTGGAGAGGATGTAGACAGATAGGAACTCATATACTGTTGTTGGGATTGTAAAATGGTATAACCACTCTGGAAAGCAGTTTGGTACTTCCTCAAAAATCTGAACATAGAAATTCTATATGATCCATCTATTCAACTGCTTGAAATATACTCTGAGAAAATGAGAACTGAGTCTCAAACAGAGACTTGTACATCAATGTTCATAGTAGCATTATTTACCTTCACAAGAATATGGGAACAGCCCAGATGCCCAAACACAATTGAATGGATTGAGAAATTGTGGTACATTCACATGTTGGAATACTACGCAGCATGTAGGAACAATGATTTTGGAGAACATTATGGTAAGTGAGCTAACTCAGTCCCATAAGGACAACTATTGCATTATTAACTATTGCTTCCATGAGAATTTATTGTGGATTCAGATAAATCCTTGACAACTTCATTTTTTCTCCTTTTATCATGATGTTACTTATTGGCACAGTTGTGAGGATTTTATTTTATGTGTTTTTTCTTTACAAAACTTACAGGTGCTTCAAGTTTTCTTCACTTTCAAGACAAGTTTGTGTCATCTGCCCATCTGAGATATTTTGCAGTCATCTTCCAAATCTAATTAGGACCTCTTGATATATTCTGGTTTCTAAGATTATATTATCAGCATACAAACTGAATAGACTTGATGAAAGCATACAATGGTGACATACACCTTTCCTAATTTAAACCACTTAGAATTCCTTTGTTCTGTTCCAATGGTTTTTCTTAGTTTATGTACAGGTTCTAACTGAAGAGAATTGCGTTCTGGAATTATCATTCTTTGTAATTTTATCCCTAATTCATTATGATATATACAATCAAATGTCTTTACACAGTTAATGAAACCACGGTAAATATTTTTTGTTATTGTCTGTTTTTAGTCAAGACCCATCTGATATCAGCAATAAATCTCATTCTATGACCTCTTCTGAGTTCAACTTGAATATTTCTCAGAAATCTTAATTCTAGGAAAAATGGTAAAAAAAATGATCAAGAAATTACTCTTGATTCTCTAACTTGGCAAAACAATGCTAAATGGCACATACTATAGTTTATACTCACAATATGAATGGTGGAATTAAGGCTGGGAGGCTGAACGCCACATGAGAGAGAAGTTCAGGGAAGCCAGGAAGAGCAGCGGGAACTGGGGAAATCCACTTTTCGTCCACCATCCAAACAGGCCTGTGGCCCTTCCAGAAAAAGAACACTACATACCAGATCTACAGGACAGATCACCCTTCCTTGGGAAATATTGTGATCATAGTGTGCCGTAAATGGAAAAGAAGATGCCCAAGCCACAAGAAGTTAAACTTGGAGCAGAAATTAAAGGGAAAGGACTTTTCTTCAGAACTATGTGAAATAAGAAATTTTCCCTAATATTAGAGCTTTACATTTGGACTTACAGGCCCCTAAACTCAAGGGACACTGATCATAGCATAAGAAATAAGCAACATTTTGAAGAATTTGGAATCACAGAAACCCACAAAGCTTGAGATAAAAGCTATCAGATCACAGATGTATAGCAGGAAATAGGTGTTGAAGGGTCTAGGCAGGAATAGATGATAATACTGGTGGAGTAGGGAAAGGGGTGGGTCAAGAGACTTGTTTCCTTTGTAGGAGTCTCACACAGTATATTGCTTATTATACATAATCTATTTTAGTAGGTAAATAGAATACTATTTAGAAAGTCTACTTAAGAATAAAATATCTTAGCCCTTTTGTGCACCAAGCTACAATCTGAAAGGTAAAAGAATGTACAGTACTTTCAAATATACAAACTATGTGCTAAAGTGAAAAAATAACATGTCCTTTACTGGCAGGTTGGAGCCATGTCCGTGGTGCTGGTCGCCACTCCTGGGAGTGTGCCCCAGGAGACTGGTCCTCCACGGTGAGGATCACTCCTGCCCATCTCCAGTAGTGCTGTGTCTTCACCTGCGTCGTCTTTTAAGCTGGCATTGCAATGAGGGACAGATTCATCAGAAGAAGATGAGGGTAAGTTGCTCCCATCACTCCTGTCTTCCCCTTGTAAGGTGATGCTCAGATTTGTGGCTGAAACACTTGCAGGGGTATAATCTGGAGCAGATATCTCCTGCCCACCTTCAGGCTCTCCTTGCATGGTAGAATTCTGACAATATCCTTTGCTTTATATTTTTCAATACACACAGCACAATTTTCAGCATCAACATCAATTTCCTTTTCTCCACGCTTTACAGTATGAAGTGGAAGCTGGCCAATAACTTTCTTAGTTTCTTTTCTATGGAGGTGATAGGGAAGCACACTAATACAAAACACAGGTGGTGTTTCTAAATTTTTAGAAATAGCTACTGTGGTACTGTAAAAAACAAAATTGATTCTATTTCTTGAGGATGTTCTTAGGATAAAGCACATTTATTTTAGACTATTTGACACGAAGGTGTATAATGCAATAATTGATCAGAGGAGTTTTCCCTGGAGAAAACCTTTTTATTTTTAAATCTTTGAACTTGTAAACAAGACGATAAATATATAATTTTCTTGCACACTTGTATTATATATAGAGATTTCAAAGCCAGAAAACACCTTTTCATTGTGTTTTCTATTTGGAATTAATAATAAAAGCACTAGATGACTTTAAGATTTGCATTTTCCCATTTTATTATCTTATTTCTTGTGACACTTTGATAGTGAGAGGAAGATGGCACTTTTTACCTTTCACCCCACTACAAGTAAAAGAATTCTGTATTTCAGAAAAGCATTAAGTTCTTTGTTGCTCTGTAGCAGTAGACATACTGTTTTCTTAAAAATGATGTATGTATGCTATTGGTTCCAACGATAATTTAAAATTAAATGAGTGAAAAAGAAAAAAAAAGAGACTCGTGTCAAGGGCAGGGACAACACTAAAACTACTGGCTATTTCCACAATTAGGAAATATCTTTCATCTGCATTGTTCTGTAAAATGCTTGTCTGTCAGATACTTTTCTAAATATGAGCATTCAGATTAAGACAGTCTAGGAAGAGGGATTGATTGGTCATCCACTTCCAAAATAGCAGGCCTTCGAGAACCCTATGTTCAACAGAACACACTTAGACTAGCAGATAGGCAATAGGTGTGGAACTTTCAAGTATGGAAATACTAAGGGAGAGGAACAGTTGTAAGCAAACACTAGTGGTTGGAACATGGAATGTGAGAACTATGATGTAGGAAAATTAGATATTGTTGAGGAAGAAATGGAATGCATAAATATTGATGTACTAGGTATTGGTGAGATGAGATGGACTGGGATGGGACATTTTGAATCAGATGATCATATGATCTATTATACTGAAGATGGTAAGGTGAGGGAAAAATGGGGTTGCCTTCACAGTTAAAAAAGTCATTTCTAGATCTTGAAATACAATATTGTGAGTGACAGGATAATATCCATATGTATACAAGGAAGTCCAGTGAATACCACTATCACTCAATTATATGCACTAACAACCAGAACTGAAGAAGGGAAAATAGATGATTTCTACCAACTTTTTCAGTCAGAGACCAATTGAACAATCAACCAAGTTGCATTAATAGTGATGGGTGACTGGAATGTGAAAGTTGGGAATGGAGAAGAAGTTGGAAGTAGTTGGAAAGCATGGACTTGGTGACAGAAATGAAGCTGGAGATAAAATGATAGCATTTTACACAATCAAAAATGCATTAATTGCAAATATATTTTACAAGAAACATAAACACAGGGTATACACATGGATCTTACCTGATGGTATGCATAGGAATCAGATAGATTACATCTGTGGAAAGAACTCCTGGAGAAGCTCAATATCAGCTGTGAAAACTAGGCTGGGTGCTGATCGTGGAACAGACCACCAACTACTCATATGCAAGTTTAAGATGAAGCTAAGGAAAGTGAAATCAAGCCCACAGGAACCAAAATATGACCTTGAGTCTATCCCACCTGAATTTCAGAACCATTTCAGGAACAGGTTTGAGGCCTTGAACACTAATGAGTGAAGACCAGATGAGTTAAGGGAAGATATCAAGAATATCATCCAGGAAGAGTGCAAAA
>NW_006399822.1:14700990-14704609 GCF_000299155.1 Elephantulus edwardii
CTGAGAAGAATGGGAATCCCAGAACACTTGATTGTGCTAATGTGAAACCTATACTTGGACCAGGAGGCAGTCATCAGAACAGAGCAAGGATACACTGCATGGTTCAATATTGGGAAGGGTGTACACCAGGGCTGAATCCTGTCTCCACACCTTTTCAATCTTTATGCAGAACAGATTATCCGGGAGGCTGGGCTATCTGAGGAGAAATGAGGCATCAGGATTGGAGGAAGAAGCATCAACAATCTGCATTATGCTGACGACACAACCCTGCTTGCTGAAACTGAGGAAGACCTGAGCACTTGCTGTGGAAGGTCAGGGACTGCAGTCTTCAGTATGGACTCAATATCAAGAAAACAAAGATGCTCACCACTGGCCTGCCTGGCAGCATCATAATGGATGGTGAAGAGACTACAATTGTTCACAGTTTTGGTTTGCCTGGAGCCACAGTCAAACTCTTGGCACCAACAGACAGGAAATTAAAAGACGTATTGTGAAGGAAACTCTGTGGTTAGAGACCTCTCTAAAGTGCTGAAGTGCAAAGATGTCAGTCTGGAGGCCAAGGTGTGCCTGATGCATGGCATGGTCTTTGCAATCACTTGCTATGCATCAGAGAGCTGGACAATGACTAGGGAGGATAGAAGGAGAATTGATGCCTTTGAGCTGTGGTGCTGAAGAAGAGTGTTGAATATACCATGAACTGCTAAGAGAACAAACAGGTTCATTCTGGAGAGGGAAAAGCTAGTCTGCTCCTTGGAGGCAAGGATTCTGAAGCTTTGTCTGACATACTTTGGACATGTTGCAAGAAGGGACAGGTCCTTGGAGAGGGATGTCATGCTTGGGAGGGTGGAGGTACAGCGCAGGAGAGGAAGATCCTCGATGAGATGGATTGAGTCAGTGACTGGGGTAATTGGGGTAGGTGTGTCGGAGATGGTGAGATTGGCACAGGATAAGGCAAAGTTTAGGACTGTTGTACATAGGGTCGGTATGAGTCGCAAGTGACTCGATGGCACATAACAATAACAACAACAACAACAACAACATAATTTGTGGGCGGAATTAAGGGAGCTATTGTTATGTCCTTCTTGTTGTGTACTATCGAGTCAGAACCAAACCATAGCTGACCCTCTGGTGGATTTTCAGAGGCAATTAACCACACAGGAGGAGAATGTCCATCTTTTGCCCATGAAGCAGCTGGTAGATTAGAACCACATGCCTTCAAAATTGCAGGGCAGTTTCTTACTACTAGGCTACCAGAGTTCCCTAATCAGATTTAAATATATCCAGAAAATTGTTGTGCTGTAAATAATGAAATAAAAAATTCAGATAGCACAGCCATACTAGAGGAAGTGCCTAATGATTTTTATGTGAAAATAACAAGCATAAAGTTAAGTAGAATACTAAGCTCAGGTCTCTATAGACCAGTGTATAAAGCATAGATAATAAACATATAAGAGATCAATATAATATTTTAGGTGTCACTGGGATTTCAATATGATGCTTGGGTAGAATCTGAGAAAACTTAATAAGGGAAAAGGAAGGACGGTAAAACAACAATTATATTGAAGAGCTTTTTATAGTCAACTATATTTTACATATATTAACATGACATTTCATCTCAGTAGTTCTTAGAGAAAATCAGCAAGTCATCATAATTTGCATTTTCAATCAGGAAAGTAAAGAGGAGCAGATTTTCAAATGTCACAGAACAGCTAAGAGTCAGATTTTGTAAAAACCTAGGTCTTTTCTCATACAAGAATCTCATGAACTCTAGAGTCCTTGGCATCAGGAAAGTTGGATAAAAGCCTGAGATAAATTTTAGACTTCAAACCAAAAATGCCCCCTGAAGTCTTCTTAAAATCAATCTTTTTAAGAACTTATTAAGACATCAAATGCCACAGGTTAGAGTTAAGCAGTCCTAAAGTTTTAATAGAAAATTTTGTGAGGAAATGAGTTTATGTTAGTAGGAAAGGATCTACTCAGACAAAAAGAGTGAGGATGGTTGTGCAACTCAAATAATGTGATCAATGTTTCAATTTTACACGGAGAAACAGTTTAATTTCTGTGTGTTTATCTGGGTATATTCTATATTCACAGAAACAACAAATTAATTTTTTTAAAAAGATAACCTAATCAATATCTGTACAATGTCTATTGTATAGTAACTAAGAAAGACAGAAGAAGAATCAATCAATGCCTTTGAGTTGTGGTGTTGGAGAAATGTCTTGCACATACCATGGACAGCCAACAGAACAAACATCTGTCTTGGAGAAGGTGAAACCAAGTTTCTCCTTGGTGGCAAGGATTTTGAAGCTTTTGCTTTGGGCATGTGGTCAGGAAGGAGCAGTCCTTGGAAAGGGCCATCATGCTTGGAAGGGTGGAGGGACAGCACCGGAAAGGAAGACCCTGGATGAGATGGATTGACACAGTAACTGGGATAATAGGAACATGTGTATCAGAGACAGTGAGATTGGCTCAGGATAGGGTAGGGTTCAGAGTTATTGAACATAGGGTCGCTATGAGTCACGGATGACTTGATGGCACATAACAACAGCAACGACAGTCTATTGGATCAGTTTCCAGAGGCCTTTGTGACAAAGTGCATGATTCAAAATAACCCAACAAAATTCTGCCACTGTTATGGAGGTCAGAACACTGAAATGAAGATAATAGCAGGGTCATACTTCCTACCATAGCTTTGTAAAGAAGGAGTTAGCATATTAATTAGATTTTTCTCCCCTTCTTTATTTTTCCCCAGGGAAACAATTTTGTTTTTGTTGTTGCTTTTGTTCCCCCTCCCAGATCCCCTCTTTTAAAAAAAATTAACTTCAATGAACATTTACAGAGATTTTGGATTTCCATTCATTCATTGTTGCACGTTTCTGCCCACCCACCCCACCCCCACCCCCAGTTTGCTCTTCTCTTTAGAAAGTAAACATAACTCTGGTCTAATACATTTTAAGTAAGAGGAAGAAGTATGCAAGTTAACAAGCATAAAATGGCTTAAATTAGCATTCTGTTATGGATTTTAGTGCCTTTTTTCACTAAGTATGATGTTATAACATGTTATGCTTTATTAATAAATAAATAATGCAACAAAATACAGGGGGGAAAAAGAATGAGTTGGAAGCCTCTTTTCTCACTCCCAGTGGCCATCAACGTTGATTGGCTTGTGGCCACATTCCTTTCTATTCTGCCACCTTACCCTCTATATCTATCTTCCCCTCATGCCTATATTGTAAGGCTATGTATCATTGTGTTTACATTCTATCCACATAATCTAGAATAAAGTCCCCCTTTAAAATACCTTAGTTCAAGCACTTATTTTTCTATGTAAGATAGTATTCACAGGGATTACAACATGGGTATATTTTTGTTTATGATCACTATTCAATTCATTACATCCACAAATGCAGAAATGTTCTCTCATTAAATGAACAGTTCTATTTACAAAAGTATTTCCAACCCTAAAGACTCAGCAAGAAAACTATTGGACATAGTTGACCAATTCAGCAAAGTAGCAGGATACAAAATCAACATACAAAAATCAGTTGGATTTCTCTACAGTGACAAAGACAATACAGAGCTGGAGCTAAGAAAAGCAATACCCTTCACAATAGCT
>NW_006399822.1:14706569-14709552 GCF_000299155.1 Elephantulus edwardii
CCAAAATCACTGTAGATGTTCATTGAAATGAAAAATAAACAAACTAAATTAAAAAAAAAGAACAAAGGGGGAAAAAAGTATTTCCAGCACACATGTGAAGTGATAAATTATCCAGGTTTTGTACTTAATAAATAATCATGTCTAAGGACTTCTGCCCATTTCCACATTTCACTCTTAATCCAAATATTTGAGGAACAACATTTGGATCAAGCCTATTCTGTGCAGACATGAAATCCTGCTTATTATTTTCTTTTTACATTTTGTATTATGTTGCATTACCACTTTTCCCTCAGTCACATAAAATATCTGAGCCAAACAAATAAGAACTAACAAAAATAATAACAACAACAAAAGCATGTCTATGAACTTGATTCTGACTCACGATGACCTTACACTTGACAGAGAAGAATTACTCAATGGTGTTTTCTGAGTTGAAATCTTCAAGGACCCAGATCACCGGGACTTTCTTCCACACTGCCTTAAGGTTAAGAATTGATTAAAAATGTTACTCAAGAACCTGAGAAAGAGTCATAGAGATTCTAAAGACGACGTTAATCAGCCAGCCAATGTAAGGTTCATACAGTGATATTACAGTAAAATGGACCCTAAACCTAATTACTTCTGAGTTTTTGACAAAAACAAGATAGATCCAGAGAAAGCCAGAGAAGGAAGAGAAAGATATGCAATTGATTCAGATGTGTTTTCAAGTGCAGGAATGGAAGCTACTAAAAGCTGAACTAGACAAGGGAGGATTTCTACCTAGAAATCTGTACATTTAGGCTTCTTGCCTCTTAAGCTGTGAGATGCCATGTCCTTATATTATTAATGTTGTATCAGTTACTAAGAACTATGACACACTCTACAAATTCTTTCTCTATGTGTATATTTCAAGAAACAAAGAAAGACAAATATAACTCCTTGATTTTAAGATTAAAGTAAATGATAAAATGATACCACTTTGCTGTGTTCCCTACCTAGTTCTATATCTTGGTCATGTATTTTTAGATCTGTGTTCTCATTCAGATAAGAAAACCTTCATGACATGGAACTTCTCTTGCCCCTGCTGATGCCCCTTGTGTGGAGATCTGGGTCCACAGTAAGAACATACTCAGTCATTGGTAATCTTTGATAAATTGAGTCATCTGTGACCTTGGGAGAAATATTTGATCCCTTCCTACATTTCATTTATTATTTTAGATGATTCAAAGGAACTGTTATTCTTGGCCTGGTTATTTCCTCTTAATTTGAAATAGCCGAAGAAGGCTTAACATAAAAGTCAGTTATCGAGAAGTGAATGGTTTATTCATTCTAATTTTTAATTCACTGTTATATCTCTTCCACATTATTTGTATTATGTATTTGGAATGGCTTTTTCCAAAGAAGGAATGATGTGTTTGTGTGTGTGTGTGCATGCAGGTAAGCTGTTTGCATGTGTGCATATGTGTGCATGTGGGTGTTTGTACATGGTCACATTCAGTGCTTGTGTGGGTGAGTGTGTATAAAAAGAATAACAAGACTATGTAATAATGTTTATAGCTACATAACAAGACAACATCTTTAAGGACATTTTTACTATTTTCATATATGAATACTGTGCCAGGATGAACAGGCTATAGAAGCTAAAAACTCTTAAGTCGGGTTTGGTATGAAGGACCTGTACTTCTCATCTGTATTGTATTCATTATAGAAGTCATATTGTGCATTAGCATTCAAGAGCACTAGTATCAGTCATCCATAACACAGATTTAAATCCATCCTCACCCTGATGTATTTTTAAGTAATTAAACTACATCATGTGTCTGCCTTTTCAATAACGTCAATGTTTGCCAATGAGAAGAGCTCTAGAATAAATTCATTTTACTCAAAGAATATAAATACTATCTTCCTGGCTAGAAAAATAATTACAGCTACAGAGATACAGTGACTCAATGATAAAAGACTCCCATCATTTATAATAGATTCATTGTGCTTTTCACATATTAAATTTGTGAACAGCATGGGAAGTCAGCCCGAAATGAGAAACTTGGAGTAAATCCAGATTAAGGAATGATTTATATAGGTTCATTTTTACCTATCTTAAAAGCATTAAATGAGTGTTTCAAATAGAAAGTAAATTAATTATGATCCAACATCTTGATAACTTTTCACCAACAGAAAATACTCATTTGTCTCCTGCCCATATCAATAAAGTGTAAATGTCAATGTCCTAGAACCCTGCCCACCGCCCATTCCAGTCATGAAACCCCACCACTCCCCATAGCTCTGCTACGACTATTTAGCCTATAAATTCCCATTGAAGCTGACGTTTTGTCAGTGGATGAAACAGGCAGAGTAAAAAAATAAATAAATAAAAATTATTCAGAGACTCTACAACTAAACAGTCCCTGAGGAGTAAGAGTAGTTTTTTAGGTGTGAGTTAGTTTTGGTTTAAGAACGCAGGATAAATGGAAGAAGTTGGCAGAGCTGAAAAGAAGATATCATTGCAATTTACCTCCTAAGAGATGAGGTTAAAAATGTTTATATCGACTATTTTGAAAGTCATGGCAAAGGAACATATATAACCCTCTCACTAAATGTAAAGTATTTTTAAATACGGAGACTGCTGCTATCTATTCATAGCAAGTCTTCAAAAAAGTATATGGATAGTGGTGATATTTTATTTCAATTTGATGAGTATATTAACTAAAGGGAATTCTTGTGCCTTACTGGCAAGAAATTGTGCTGCCAATCCAAAAGCTCACAGTCAATCCACCAGCTGCTCCATAGGAGAAAGATAGCCTCTTCAAGTGTTATATAATACCTCTCAAAAACTTCTGGAGGGTGAACTATGAGTCTGTTCTGACTTGATGATACATAATGACACAACCCTGCTACTTGAAACTGAAGAGGACCTGAAGTGTCTTCTGCAGAAGATCATGGACTATAGTCTTCAATATGGATTGAAGCTCAACATGAAGATAAACAAAGATTCTCACCACTGGGC
>NW_006399822.1:14711267-14727092 GCF_000299155.1 Elephantulus edwardii
TGAAATTGTTAACACTTTCATCTTATTCTGGGCCACAATCATGAGTCTTGGTGCCAGCAATCAGGAAATATTAAAAAAAAAATAGTAATTGCCTAGGGGAAATCTGCTGTCAAGGATCTTCCTAGAGTGCTGAAGAGAAGCAATGTCAGTCCAGAGACTACAGTGCACTTGATCCAGGCCATGGTCTTCACAATTACTTGCTGTGCATCAGAGAGCTGGACAATGACTAAGGGTAACAGAAGAAGAATCAATGCCTCTGACTTGTGGTGCTGGTGAAGAGAATTGAACATGTCATGATTTCCAAGAGAACATATAGGCTTGTCCTGGAGAGGGTGAAACTCTTTGGAGACTAGGGTTCCGAACATCATAATTAGAAGGGTAGAGGGGAAAGCACAGGAGAGGGAGACCCTGAATGAGATGGATTGACACAGTACCTGGGGTAATGGGGTAATATGTCAGAGACAGTGAAATTGGCCCAGGATAGGGCAGGGTCAGAGCTTTTGTGCTTAGGGTCGCTATGAGTTGTGATTGACTTGACAGCACACAAAAACAACAGAGACAACAACATCAAGATGTGAACTAAAACCAAAGAGGATACATTTGGAGGAAAAGAATCAAAGGATGTTACTTTCATGTCCCTAATAGTCCATGTGTTGGGATGAATGATGTCTCTTTCAGAAAACCTGGGACACAAACAATCCTTAGAGGTTATGTGGGGAGGAGCAGTAGGCAGATGGGTGCTTTTACTAAGAAGAAAAAAGGGCTAGAGTGAGAGAAGTGAATATCCTATATTATGAAGTATGACAGTTTTGAGAAACAAAAATCATCTGAAGTAAAAAGTTTAGGATGGAGAGATTATAAAAGAACATGGAAATCTATATTCTTGACAATTTTATGCAAAATAGGAGTAGAGGCAAGCAGCTCTGGTGTCCTGGTGGTTAGGAGTTGCACTGCCAACCTAAAAGCAAATGGTTTGAATTCAGCTGCTCCAAAGGAAAAAGACAGGCAACCTGCTCACATGTCATCTACAGCCTCTGAAAATCTCCTGGAGGGTCAGCTTTTAATTGGTTCTTACTGTCTGACAATGAGTTTTGATGAATTGGTAGATGAGAAAAGGGTTGTCCAAGAAGACACATAATGGATGGGGGACCAGCTGTAGCTACCTATTAATCATAGAATTATGTGCAACAATTCATATGGTTATATATTGCATGTGTTCATATCCTTTCCTTGTGCATATAGTGCACATGCCATTGTTTTTCCTTTTGAGAATAATAGCATAATAATTGTACAATTGAATATTAATGTTTATATGACTTTTGGTAATTGAACACTCATTTTCATCATTCTTGGCACTTAGCACTGTTTATTTATGCCTTCTATAAATACAGAGCCAGTTAATATAATTTTAAATGTACAATGCCTAGCCCAATGAAATGCTCCTGCAGTACAAAAGAAACAAATCTATGGATGATTTAGCAAAAAGATCCATTGTGATCAGGTGATCTCTACACTCTAGGCCTCAACATCTCAGTAATAAACTTGTCAGACATGCTCCATCCTTAACTCTAGCTGGTGCTTTTCCTCCTATTTCCAGGGAAGAAAATTAGTGGGGAGAAGCACAGCAGCTTGATGCATGCTGCCAACCACAAAGGACCCTGGGAAGGCCACAATCAATAATATCCCAATTTGTTTCCAAGTGATTTTTGTACTGGTTGTGTTAACAGCACTGTAAATTTATATGGTTTTCCTGTGCTGTGGGCTAAATTATATGGGACCATGGCAGTTGGTTAGCAGCAGGATATGAGTATGTCTAAATGTCTAAGATAAGGGTGTGAGGCCAAACAGATTCCCACATGGAGATTTATTTCAGATCTAACTATGGCTTGCCCTTGTAGCTAGTGGGAACATAGCTCAGTGAAGCAATAACAGAAAGGGGAAAAAGACATACAACATGGCAGGAAACCCAAGACCTCAGGTGTGAAATTCTATATGTTGTTGTTTTTGTTGTTATGTGCCGGCAAGTTGCTTGTGGCTCATAACGACCCTATGTACAACAGTCCTAAATCTTGCTCTATCCTGCGCCAATCGCACTGTCTCTGACACTCCCATCCCCATTACCCCAGTCACTGAATCAGTCCACCTCTTAGAGGGCCTTCCGCTTCTGCACTGTCCCTCCACCCTCCCAGGCATTATGTCCTTCTCCAAGGACCGGGCTCTCTTTACAACATGTCCAAAGTATGTTAGACGAAGCTTCAGAATCCTTGCCTCCAAGGAGCCACCCAGTTTAACCCTTTCCAGGATGAATCTGTTTATTTTCCTAGCAATCCATGGTATTCTCAATACTCTTCTCCAGCACCACAGCTCAAAGGCATCAATTATCCTTCTATCCTCCTTGGCCGTTGTCCAACTTTCTGATGCATAACAAATGATTGCAAAGACCATGGCCTGTATAAGACACACCTTAGTCTCCAGAGAGACACCACTGCTCTTCAGTACTTTTGAGAAGTATATATAAAAAGATAAAGTCAGTCCAATAAAGACTGGTGGAACCCCTGAGACCATGGTCTATAGTCAACCTTTGAACCTGGAACTAAAGACACTCCAGTGGTTCAACTTTTAGCCAGACAAAATACAGCTGTGAAAGGTTCACTTCTTAGAATAGCCAAGCATCCAAACTCAAAAGAATAACATTTGCCCAGAAAGAAACCCCTGAAGCCAGGAAAAGGTAGCACAGAAAGGTTAATGAACTTCAGAATTACAAGGAGGAGATTAAAAAAGTATGATTGCATTTTGTATACTGTATTTAATGTTATAAAAACATGGCTGAATGGAAAGTCAATTTTCTTTGTAAACATCCCAATCACAATAAATAAAATAAAACACACAGGATAATTTGGCTGTTGAAATTTATTAACAATTGACAAGTCCAAACATTTACATTCCAAGCGGTTGTCCAGGTACATGGTAATGTTGAATCAACTTATAAAAAAAATTGTTAAGACTACCTTCATAAAAAAATGTAAACTGCTTTTTTCAACTTGACTTTACAGCAATGTCAATACATTTTGAAACAGAGCGAAAAACACCATTGAGACCAGACTCCACAAACTATTGTTTCAAATGTTGTTCTATACATGTGTAATTTGTCTTATTGTATCAAGTAATATATAGTGTTGTCAGTCCAAAGATATGTGGTTCATGCAGTTCAAATTCACCAACTGTTCCACGGCAGATAGAGGTGTAGTCTTTTTCTGAGTGATTTACTGCCTCTGAAAATCTGCTGGAGGATTAGTCGTGAGCCAGTTCTGACTCAAAGGCACATCCAAACAGCAAGAAGTATACCCCTTTAAGAAGGTCTGGTGGCACAGCCATAGTTAGTTTTGTTGCTAAACCAAAGGCATCTCCTGAGGTTCAAATCCACTAGTAGCCCAGAGAAAAAGTTGGACAGCTTCTTCCCACTGTGATTTGTAGCTTTGGAAACCCGATGTTGGATAGTTTTGAATCAGGAGCCAGGGTAATAAAGTTTTGAGAGTAGATCCAGTTTATTAGAGCATATAAAATTCCACCAGAAAAGCAGTACCACCAAGACACATATATAAAGGAATTTATAACAAGGATTTGGTCATGTACAACAATGAAATCTAGTTAAGTAGTCTTCACAAGACTGTTATCCTCACACCCAATACTGAGGTTGGATGATACAGGACGTGCAGTTGGGAAAGATGTATGTAACTTGGGGGTCAAGGTGAACACACAAATCCACGTGCACCATTAGAATTTGAGGATGCACTAGAACCTGGGTCAGTCTCTTAACACTTCTTATTTCAGTTCTGTGACTGCCTTGTAGGTGAAAATAATTCTCCTTCACAGAACTAAAACATGCATCTGGACCCAGAGATAGATAAGCCTCAGGAGGATCAAGGGCAAGATGAAGCAGCTTCAGGCCCAGCTGCTGTCCTTACCCTTTCCAAAGAGATGAGCTAGAAGAGAAATGAAAGCTAATTTAAATAGTAAGAAGAGCACCCTGGAGTCCCTGCACTAAGCTTCTGTTCCAACAGTCTGAGCAGCAGCTCCCTCGTTCCTACCTCCCAGATCATGCAGTTGTCATTTTTGGTCTATTCTAAAGAGCAAGAGGAGCTTTAGTGATGAAATGCATAGCTCATTGCGTTATTAACCAAAAACACAGACAGTTTGAAACTACCAGTTGCTCCATGGGAGAAAGATGTGCAGGTTCTCTCATTAAGATTTATAGCCTCAGAAACCCAATTGAGAGTTGCTATGAGTTGGTACCAACTTGAAGGTAGTAAGATGGATGGTTGAATTAGATGCAGAGGCCGGAATTTTGGAAAGCATAATTAAGTTGACACATTACAAAGTTCTCTTTTTGTCAATGTGGCATCCACACCATATCCAACCAGATTTAAAATCCAAATAGTAAAGTCATGCTTATTTCTAGTATACTACAACTATGTCAAATAACATTGAACGCATGATTACTCTTGCCTCCCAAAAAAGGGCACAATGTCGCTTCCTAACTTGGGGATCCTCTATCATGATTTGATGCTGCCCAAAGATGAGAATTTCTTTTTTCTTGATATTGAGATATAATCCATATTGAAGGCTGTGATCTTTGACCGTCTGCAGTAAGTGCTTAACCACTTGATCAATAGATTCAATCATGATAGATGGAGAAAAGATTGAAGTTGCCAATGATTTAATTTTTCTTGGATTCACATAAAAACATGCATAGTAGTTAAGAAATCAAAAGATATGCTCAGTTGGGGAAATTTGCTATGAAGGACCTCTCCAAAGTACTAGAGAACAAGGGTATACATTTATAAACCAAGGTGTGCCTTAGTCAAAGCATCATATTTTCATTTACTTTGTACAAATATCAAATGAGATATTGAATAAGGAAGACTGAAGAAGAATCAATGCCTTCAAATTACAGTGTTAGAGAAGAGTACTGACTATATAATGGGGTCTAATGAACAAAGGCGGCCTAGTGGTAAGAATCTGCACTGTAACCCCAAAGGCACACGGTTTGAACATACCAGCTGTTTTGAAAGAGAAGGATGTGTACTCTTCTCCCATGAGATTACCATCTCTGAAATCCTACTGAAGGGTCAGCTACAGTTCAATCCTGACTCAATGGCAAACAACAACAACAACAACAACAACAATGAACAAATAAATCTACTTTGGTCAAAGTGCAATTATATGGTCCTTAGAATCAAGGATACTAAAGCTTTGTCTTACAAACTTTTGGCCTGTTATCTGGAGAGTCCAGTCCTTCACATTATGCTGGAAAAGGTCAGTGAAAGAGACAGAGACCCTCAACAAGATGAACTGAAACAGTAACTGTAACAGTGAGCTTGAACATGTTATGCTCATTCTTCTAGAGCATACTTTGCCAATGTTATTCAGTAATTGAAATATTTAGATTTAAAGTTTAATTACTATTAACAGGTCTTACTAAGCAAGAGAGAAAAGGGATAAAAATAAAATCATATAAAAAAAGTATTCACTCAAAAATAAGAAAAATGCCTGTAACTATATTACAGCTTTTGTTTAGACCATTTATTTATTTACTTTGTCTTTAAATAACTGATTTCCTGCCTTTAGTGTGATCACGCTCTTAATTTCTTAAAGGACTGGGCCATTAAAAATCTGCTGTAGCTTTTTATTGACTTAAGTAGCCTGATATGAGAGTCCTAAAAGTGCCCAGGATATGTCCAGTAATCAGCTGATCAATAGCTTTATTCTGCTGCCAAGGGATGTACCGATTTGCTTCAGGACATCTGGAAAAGCAGCTGGTTAATTTTATGGTAATCCACTATCATTTGCCAAGATCCATCTGTCTTCTGTTCAGACTCAAAACATAGCTGAATGAAAATACGGTAGAAACTGCTGCTTCTAAATCCTGAGGCACTTGATAGTGGCATATAATATTAATTTTGGCTTATTGCTCTAATATATGCAAACAGTTCTAATTACTTCTAAATAGTCTCTCCTTCTATAATAGCCCTCATTCTACAAGTAAGTAGTTTCACTGGAAAGTTGTAGATATTTTTTAACTAGGAAGGAAGCTCTGGTGGTCTAGTGGTAAGACACTTCACTGCAATCCTAAAGGCAAGTAGCTCAAATCTACCAACTGCTCTATGGAAACAAGATAGGCAATCTCCTTCTGTGCAATTAACTGCCTCTAAAAGTCTGCTCAATGATCAGCTATGCGTTGGTTCCTACTCAGTGGCATACAGCGTCAGGCATAATATCCCTGATTCCAGAAGTAAGAAATATAAAGATAGTTTAACTGGGAAGTAGTGGCTTAGAAAATCTAATGTGGTTGTAGTTAGAAGTTGGGAAAGATTTTATAGTCTCAAGGAATGATTTGGGCTGGAGGACCTGCTGTCAACAGTACAGTATTGAAAACTAAAAAAAACAAAAACAAAACCTAAAAAAACCCAAACCAAAAAAAAGAAAACCCACAAAAACAAACCCACAAACTCCTCAAATTCATTGCTGTTGAGTTGGAAACAATTCATAGCTCACCGTCCAGTGGGGTTTTGGACCTTATAAACTGCATGAGAAGAGATTGTCTTTCTTTATCCCTTTATCCATTTATACTTTTTTATGGACTTAGATCAACAGAGGGGCACTGCCTTTGGGACTCCCAGTAATGGTAATAGTATAACATATATTAATTGAATGGATAGTATCCAAATTGTGTGTGTGTATACATCATACATTATACACTACTTATGGTTGGTTGTAATCATGTCTATCCCACATTACGGTAACCTTATAGAATAGAGTAAAACTTTTGCATAGAATTGTCAAGAATGAAATCTTTAGGTGAGCAACTTGTTAAGTCTTATCTCCCACAGAAGAGCTAGTGAGTTGGAACTACTGACATTTGGTTTGCTATAGAGAACTTAACCACTGTGACACTGTACCATAAGGACACACTCTCTTATTTGCAATATTTGATCTCCACTACCTGCACAAGGTTAAAGAGTTCCCACCTGCTCTACTGAGAGTGTCACAAATCCATTGCAATGGTCCCATACAACTCAGAGAATACGATGGGGTGTATTAGAGAAGTGAACACATTAGAATTTTGATAAGAAACAGGATGCTATTCTGTAGTCAGGACAACTTCTCCATCATGCTTGCAGGCCCCATGACCTTCAGCCTTTTGGTTTTGAGCCAGTGTTACAAAGCTCTTTTGCTATTATTGTTATGGACCCTCAAGTCAGAACTATCTGACCATCTAGTGGGGTTTCAGAAGCTGTAATCACATGAGAGTAAATTAGCTGCCTCACTCCTGAGGATCATCTGGTGGATTCCAACAGCCTGTGGTTGGCAGCACAGCTCCTTATCTACTAGTCCATCAGAGTTCCCTAAGGCATCTTCTCCCAGCCCTCCTGTCAACCTGGGTAATGCCCTGGGCTCTGTCACTATAGGGTATTAATTCCAGTTCAGAATTGCCTCACATCAATCTCTACAAGGAAACACTAATAGATTTTTGGAAGTTATAGGTATGTTCTGTGTCTTTGTTTTGTCAATATTTTGATACTGTATACCTTTTCAAAGCTCAAGAAATCTCAAAGGTGTGCAGTCCTAATCTACCAAGTGCTCTGCAGGAGAAAGATGGACAATTTTTTTCCATGTGATTTACTGCCTCTGAAAACGCACTGGAGGGTTGGTCAGCTATTGGGTCAGTTCTTACTCCATGGGACTTAATAACAACAAGTTTATTATAGATGTACATTAAAGTTTATTTTTTCAAAGAATGAGTCCACCCACATCTACTTTCTGAAATCCTTTGAATGCCCAAAGCCCTGTTCAATATCATCACAGAATTCACCTTGCACATGAATATTAGTGGGATCAAAAACAGCACAAGAGTATTCAGCTCTCCTGTATTTAAAAATGGAAAACAAGAAATTTAACAATTATCCCTTGTTGTGGTTTTTCTCTCTCTATATTACTTTATATTGGCTTCTAAACTCTTACATTTGATTAAAACTTTCAGTGAGAATTTTGCTTTGCCTTATTTCTTGCATATTTGATGGCTAAGATTTATTACTGTGTGTGTTCATGTATGTGTGTGATATCAGTTTAAAATTTTTATAAGTATGCATATGGAAGAACTGTTTTTGTAATAAAGATGATCTGACAAAAGAGACAAGTTTGTGAACAAAACTGGACCCCCCCCAAATAAACCAAACCCCCCAAACCAGAAAACAAACAAAAAACAAACCCCAGCCAACTAAGTTGTCTATAGTGATTGAAGTTTGGTAGTAGTAATGTTCTTATTACTTCAATATGGATTGTATCTTAACATCAAGAAAACAAAGTCCCTATCATTGAGCGAGGGGGCAATCTCAAAGTAGATGGAGAAAGTATTAAAACCATTAATGATGTCTTCTTGTTTAGATCTGCAATAGACACCTTTGGTACCAGCAGTCAGGAGATAAGGAGATATATTGATTAGGCAAAGCCCATTCTCATGGATATCTTCAAAATACTGAAGAACAAAACTAGAAAAAATACTGAAGAGCAGTGATATCAGTTTGAAGACTATGAGGCACTCAACTTAGGCTATAGTTTTTTTCCAATTATTTGCTATGCATCTTAGAGCTGGACAATGAATAAAGATGGCAGAAGAAGTATTTATGCCTTTGAGTCGTGGTGTTGGGGAAGAGTAATGAATATCCCATGGACAGCCAAAGAATTACCAGGTATGTCTTAGAAGAGGTTCATCCAGAGTGCTCCCTGGAGTCAAGAATGACAAAGTTTCATCTCTCATTCTTTGGACATGTCACTAGGAGAGGATATTCTTTGGAAAAGGAATGCTCCAAGAATGCTCCTCATACTCCTAAGAGTGGAGGGTCAGCAAAGAGAGGAAGACTCCCATCAAGATGCATTGCCATTGATCTTGTAAATTGCTACGTAACACGGAGGGACTGTAGAGCATTATGCTACGTGAACTAACTCAGTCTCATAAAGACAAATACTATATAAGGCCATTATTGAAGAACGAATATGAGTATCCAAAGGGAGAGGTCCTAATCATAGTGTCACACAATTTGATGGATAGGTGGGTAAGTGTGTCAGAGATTGTGAAGATGGAACAGGATAGAATGGGACTCAAGTATTTTTCATAGATTTTCTATGAGTTATACTTGACTCAACAATGCCTAACAACCACCACAATGTCCATATTTGTTAAGATGCCACCAAATTTGTTGTTGTTTAATACCATCAAGCTTATTCCAATATGTAGCAAGAAATGTTGTACAGACCTGCAGTATCCTCAATTTTTTTTTCTATTTTTGATCCTATTGTTGGAATTATTGCATTAATCTCTCTTTAAGGGATTTCCTCTTTTTTTCTGACCTCCTTCTTTACCAAGAATAACATCTTTCTCCTGAAAGTCATTCCTGCCAATAATGAAATCTTACTATCCTTGCTTCAAACAAGTATTTTAGCTGCGGGTTTCATAGGATGGGTGTATTTGTACTTCTGGCAATTTACATTCAATCTTCTTTACCAACAGCAAAGATGTGTCAGTTCTTTGTTGGCCTTCTTTATTCATTGTCCAGTATTTAGATACATTAAATAAAAAATTTAATGCATCCATTAAAATTTTCATGACTTTGAACAGGTCCTATTTTAAGTCTTTAACATATAGTCCTGGATCATTTAATATCCTGCCCAAAACATCTTTAAGTGTTGCAATTTGAGGCTTGAATTTGTTCTTTAGTTCTTTGAGCTTAAGAAATGCTGAGAAAGTTTGGCAAATTTGGTTTTCTGACTCTAGCTCTTTGCACATTTCATTATAATACTTTACTTTGTCTTCCCATGCTGCCTTTTGAAATCTTTTGTTTAGTGCCTTAATATCTTGATTTCTTCACTCTACTTTGGCTTCTTGGTGCTCTAGTGCAAAATTGAGAGTCTCTTCTGATATTCTTCTTGGTATTTTCTTCCTCCTCTGTCTTTGTAATGACATTCGGCACTCTTCCTGGATGATATTCTTGATATGTTCCCATAACTCATCTGGTCTTCGCTCATTAGTGTTTAAGATCTCAAACCTGTACCTGAGATGGTTTTGAAAGTCAGGTGGGATAGTCTCAGGGTCATGTTTTGGTTCCGTTGGATTTGATTTAAATTTTTTTAGCTTCAGTTTGAACTTTTTTTGTCTGACATACTTTGGGCATGTTACAAAGAGGGACCAGACCTTGGAGAAGGACGTCATGTTTGGGAGGGTGTAAGGACAGCACATGAGAGGAAGACCCACAAAGAGGTGGATTTATTCAGTGACTAGGGTAATGGGCTAGGTGTGTCAGAGACAATAAGATTGGCACAGGAAAGAGCAGGGTTTAGGGCTATTGTAGATAGGGTTGCAGTGAGTCACAGGCAACTCGACGGCATATAACAACAACAAAAACAACAAAATATAGTCCATTATAGTACATCAATTATGTTGTTATGAGGTATATATCAAGACAACTCTGATTAAACAACTCTGTTGTTTGTATAACTGAACATTAACTTGGCCCAATTCTTGTGATCAGCCTCAGAGTTTCTGTTGTGGTTATTATATCAGTACAGAAGAATTTCATGAAATAATGAATGAGCAAGAACCTCTTGTGATGAGGGAAGAAGTTCAAGCTGCTCTGAAAGAATTGACAAATAACAAGACCCCAGGAATAGATGGCATACCAATTGACACATTTCACCAAACAGATGCTGCCCTGGATGTGCTCACCAATTTGTGCCAAGAAATCTGGAGGACAACTACCTGGGCAACTGACTGGAAGAGATTTATATTTGTTCTCATTCCAAAGAGAGATGATCTGACAGAGTGCAGAAATTATCAAATAATGTCATTGATATCACATGCAAGAAAGATTCTGCTGAGGATTATCCATAAATGACCAGAACTGTACTTAAACAGAGAACTGCCTGAAGTGCAGGCTGAGTTTAGAAGAGGCCATGGTACTAATGATATCATAGTTAATATCAGACACATCTTCATCTTGGCTGAAAGCAGAGAGTACCAGAGGAATGTTTATCTGTGTTTCATTGACTATGTAAAGGTATTTGAATGTGTAGATCACAACAAACTGGCTAACTCTGAGAAGCATGGGAATCCCAGAGCACTTTATTGTGCTTATGCGAAACCTGTACTTGGACCAGGAGGCAGTCGTCAGAACAGAGTGAGGAAACACTGCATGGTTCAATATTGGGAAGGGTGTGTGCCAAGGGTGTGTCTTATTTCCTTCTCTTTTTCATCTCTAAGCCAAACAGAGTATCTGGGAGGCTGGGCTCTATGAAGAGAAATGTGGCATCAGAATTGGAGGAAGACTCATCAACAATCTGCATTATGCAGATGACACAATCCTGTTTGCTGAAACTGAGGAAGACCTGAAGTGCTTGCTGCAGAAGATCAAGGATTATAGCCTTCAATATAGATTGAAGTTCAACATCAATAAAACACTGGGCTGATTGGCAGCATGATAGATGATGAAGAGATTGAGATTTTTAACAGCTTCCGTTTTCTTGGATGTACAATCAACACTCTTGGTACCAGCAACCAGGAAATTAAAAGACAAATTGCATTGGGAAAGTCTGCCATCAGAGACCTCTCCAGAATATTGAAGAGCAACAATGTCGGTCTGGAGACTAAGGTGCACCTGATACAGGCCATGGTCTTTGCAGTTACATGTTAAGCATCAGAAAGCTTAACAATGACCAAAGATGATAGAGGGAGAGTTAATGCCCTTGATGCACCTTGTGATGCTAGAAAGAGTATTTAATGTATCATGGACTGCTAGGAGAAGAAACAAATTCATCCTGGAGAGGGTGAAGCCAAGCTGCTCCTTGGAGGTAAGGATTCTGAAGCTTCATCTAACATACTTTGGACATGTTGCAAGGCAGAATCAGTCCTTGGAGAGGCACATCATGTTTGGAAGGGTGGAGGGACAGCACAGGAGAGAAAGACCCTCAATGAGGTGGATTTATTCAGTGACTAGGGTAATGGGGATAGGTCTGTTGGAGACAATAGGATTAGCATGGGATAGAGCAGGGTTTTGGGCTGTTGTACATAGGTTCTCTAAGAGTCACAGGCAACTCGATGGCACATAACAACAACAACAACATCTTGTTATTTACTGGCCTTCTTATTTTCTGACCTTATACTTTCTAAGCATAATATCCTTTTCCAAGGACTAGCCCATTCACTCTTCATGATCAAAATATGTGAGATGAAGTTCCATCATCCTTGCTTCCTAAGGAACACTCTGGCTTCACTTCAAACAAAGCTGATTTGTTTGTTCTTCTGACAATATTTTTTGCCAACTTCACAATTCAAAGACTACTTACAAATTCTACTTCTGTCTTCTACAATCATTGCCCCATTTTCATATTTTATGAAGTAACTGAAAATATAGTGACTTGGGTCAGGCATGGCACACAAAGGTCCAAGACAGGAAAGAAATCTATAAAATTATAAATTCTGAAGAGGTGATTCTTCATCTACAAGGACGAGAGATGCAGTGTCTCTCTATGTTGCCCTCTGGCTTTGGGAACAGCTGCCTGAGTCCAACAGCATACTTTGTGGTTTGAATACAGGGTACTTTAGTCCCTGATCTCTTGGGAGTTTCATTTTGGTTCCAAGTAATCTACAATGAAAGCTATGTCAAGGGGTAGGAGAAGGAATGGGAATATTATTTCTACTGTGTTATCACTTCATCTCATTCAAAGTTAAATACTCAAGTACTGCAGTGCTTCAGAAATATGTATTATCCATCTAGCTATGTGTTTCTTAACTTCCAATCTGCCCTCCTATCTACTTGCCTTCCCAGTTGCGTGCCTATCTAGCTTCACTGTGAAGTGCAGTTTATTTTGATACTCAAGATAGATAGTTAGTTAGGAACTTTTGCAGGGTAGTCCTGTTTGTTCTTGTTGTTGTTTTTGGGTGTCATTGAGTCTTCTACTACTTATAATAACCCCACAAACAGATCTGAACCTTGTTGTATCCTGCACCATTGTCAGGATCCCTGATATACTCAAACCCGTTGTTACAGTCATTGTGTCACTCCATCTTATAGCGTATTGAGGATATCCTTCCTTATTTACTGCCAGAAAGAATAAACAGATATGTCTTGGGAGCAATGATAACAACACTTTATCTCACATACTTTGGATATGTTGTTTGGAGAGGCTCTTCTTTGGAGAGGACATTATACTTGGAAAGACAGACAGCGAAAAGAGCAGGGAAACACTGGATGGTTTGGAATTGGGAAGAGAGTGCCTCAGGGATATAGCCTATCTCCATACCTGTTCAATCTATATGTTGGGAAAATAATCTGAGATATCGGACTCTAGGAAGAGGAATGTAGCATCAGCATTGTAGAAAGACTCATCAATAACCTGTGTTATGCAAGTGACACAACCTTATGTGCTGAAAGTTAGGAGAACTTGAAGTACTTGTTGCAGAAAATCAAGGAATGCAGCCTTCAGTATGGATTGTGTCTCAATATCAAGAAAACAAAGATTGTAGGCAATATCATGATGGATGGAGAGGAGATTGAAACTGTCAACAGCTTCATCTTGCTTGGATCTACAATAAACACCCTTGATAAGAACAGTCAAGAAAGAAGGAGACATATTGCAATGGGTAAATCTGCAGTTAAGGACCTTTCCAAATTATTGAGGAGTAGTGATGTCAATTTGAGGACTAAGGTGTGTCGGATTCAGGCCATGATCTTTCTAACTACTAGCTGTGTATTCGAGACTTGGACAATGAATAAGGATGACAGAAAAAGAATTGATGCCTTTGAGCTGTGGTGTTGGAGAAGAGCACTGAACATTCCATGGACGGCCAAGAAAACGAATAGATATGTCTTGAAGAGGATGCAGCCAGAGCGCTCTTTGGAGACAAGAATGATGAGGCTTCAGTTCACATACTTTGAACATATTGCTAGGAGGTCCTATTCCTTCGAGTTGGGTCAGCGAAGGAGAGGAAGACCCTCAACCAAATGAATTGACAAGATAACTGCTGTCATCGGCTCTTGTGCGTTAGAAAGCGTGGGACTATAGTGCAGAACAGGACAGACTTTTGTTCATAGGGTTGCTATAAGTCGTACTCGACTTGCTGGAACCTAATAACGACAACAACAACTCCTTTCTATAGTGTTTATCTCCCAAGCTTATTTAAATGAGCTAGAATTAGTGGCTTCTCTCTACTCCTTTTCAAATACAGTAGCTTATGATTTTTATCACCATTGCAATTTTTGATAATTCAATGTTAGCATAAAGGTAACTGTCAAGAAGTCAAAGAATACTGACAATCTTAAAGCCATCATTTAACAAAAATTTCTCACTTAATTAGCTTGTCTTTAGGTCTGACTGGTCAAATGATATTTCAGAATGAAATGTTCATTTAATTTTTCTAACTTAAAGTCCAGTAATGAGAAAATTTTAATATGTCAATTGTCATATATCATTCTCTTGAAAACAAGTAAGTGCTTTCTAGCTTTTAATAAAATCAAAGAATCTTTGGTAAAAATTAACAGCTGTCAAAAATCACCATTTTTTCTAGAACAGCTATTATTTATAACCATGACAAAGCAAGTTGTCTCATTGTTTCGTTTATTTATTTCAAGATGCCAGGATTATAGCTAATAGACAAAATGACAGACAAGAGAACACAATTAAAATATCAACCTGTTCCAGTTGGTTAATTCTGGAAAAATAGATTCTATTTGTTGCAGTTTTTTTTAAAAAAAAATCTGTGTCTAGAAAGATCCTATTAACTTATCTTTGTGATTCCATCAACTAATAATGTGATATAAAATGATAAGTATAAAACAATTATTTAAAAAATCTTAAACTGTACTTTCTCTATAGAATACATAGAGAAATTACATCTCCATAGTATTTTAACACAATGGAGCAATCAATTATATTTTTTGAAAAATGAAGATGTCACAACTACCCTATAAGTCATTGAAACCTACTCATATATAATATTGGGTGGCGTAACAGGTTGAGTGCTGGACTGCTAACAGTTTGGCAATTAGTACTCACTGAGAAGAACTTTGAAAGAAAGGCCATGAAAACCCTTTAGAGGGGTTTTACTCCGCACACATGAGGCCTCAATGAGTAGGAACTGACTTGATCAAAACTGGTGTAAACCATTGTTAGTCTCATACACACTATATGTTTCTATTGTTGTGTACCATAGAGTTGGAACTGACCCATAGCTGATCCTCCGGCGGGTTTTCAGACATAGTAGTTTGCCTGGGAGGAGATTCTCCCGCAGAGCAGCTGGTGACCTTAAACAGTGTGCTGGGCCACCTTTAGTCCAGGCTCCCTGGTTTCACCTAACTTCTACTCTGGCCTCATCTTGCTCCCTTTATGGCTCTTCAAAAGACTTGCCTGCATAAAGACAATCTTAAAAAGTCATCCAGAGTACCTTGTTCTTAATTTAAAATCCTTTAGATTAAAAAAAATTAATAATGAAAATAGGAGCCTACTTCTTGTTGTGTACGGTCGATTTTGAACAGACTTATATCTGGCCCTCCAGCAGATTTTCAGTGGTAGTGTACTGCAGGGTATGAAATTGCTTGTCCTTCCATGGAGCAGATAGGGATTCAAACTGCCCTACTGCTACAACCAGGAGAAGATAACATAGATGAATGGGACCTCCTAAGACTCAAATCCCTATGCACATCCAAAAACTTCTCCAGTAGGGTAAAAAGGGAAGCCACTGACTGGGAAAAAGTATTCGGTAATAACATATCAGAT
>NW_006399822.1:14728466-14732517 GCF_000299155.1 Elephantulus edwardii
AATTAATAAAATATAATTATAGAAAAAAAAACAACAAAAAACAACAAACTGCCTTGCTTTGGTTTGCAGGTCAACTCCTTACAACTAAGCCACCAGGGCTTCATAGGAAGTCTACTGACTAAAAGGAATTTTGTTGCATAGCATTTAGGAATTTACTTCTTGATGATATCAGAGTCTCAGGTACAATCCTTTAATGGTATTCTATTGTTCTTTGGGGTGGGGGGGGTAAGCCCAGTTTAGACATTTCTGTGACAGTGTAGTCTGTAAGGAGTTGCATTACTCCCCCAAAGGCGGTGCCTCTCTGTTCGCTGAAAACCAACAGCAGCTCCTCAGGAGAAAGACAATCTCCTCATGGGATCTACAGAAACTTGCTGGTGGTCAGCTTTGAGCTGCTTTGAGACAATAGCAATGAGGTTTTGAGTTTTATAACACCCTGAAGCAAGATGTGGTGGCATAGTCCACAGGTTGTACTCCTAACTCAAAGACCATTTCTCTCTGGAGGTTGGAATCCACTAGTAGCCAGAAGGCAGACATGGGTATTCCCATTCTATTCTGTGTACAACTTCGGAAAACCTGCTAGAGAGTCAGTCAGTTATTGTGTCTAGCAATGACCTGGTATGACTTGGTCCTCACTTTTCCTGTCCATTTTCCGGCCACACCCCTTTAAATCATATACGCACTAGCTCCCAATTATATTGCTAAAAACCTTACAAAACAATAATGTTTATGAGTCCTTGCTTGTTTATGAGGGCTTGCTCTTCTTTTATCTTCTGTTCAGCATATCCTCCCAGATACTTCCTCTAGCTGGTTCCTTTTGAGCATGTCAGATTAAACAGGAGATGATGGTTAACAGCAGCACCAAGAAGTGAAGAGCACAGCATAGCAAAGACTATGCGTTTTACTTAGAGTCAAAGAATATCCCAATAATTTGCTAATTAACTCAAGTGTAAAGAACAATTTGTACATAAACTGCCTATTGTAAAAAAGATATTTATAGAACATATTTTGAAATAAGAACATTTTCTTAATTTTTATGAAAATATTACCTTCACTGTAAAAGTGTGAGCATATTAGCTCACTGAATTTTTGTTGTGTAAAGTGTGGGACACTTGTGGATGTAAGAGTCTAAGGGAGAGTGAAGAGCACAGAGGTGTCCTTTCTTATTCAAATTTTCAGTAGTCATTGACCTTACAGATGAGAAAAGTGTGTGATGCTTATACAACTATTCATGAGCTCCTTTCTCTCTCTCTTTTTTTTTTTGTGAGAAAAATTTGTATTTAGAATTAACCAGCTGGATTCAGTTTAGATAATCCAAATTTTATTGGCAACATCCAAAGCATCATAATCAGGAGCAAGTCGAACATAGGCCTTCTCTCCATCAGGCCTAATCAAAGTGTTGACCTTAGCCACATCAATGTCACAGAGCTTCTTTACAGCTTGTTTAATTTGGTACTTGTTGGCCTTGACATCCACAATCAACACAATTGTGTTGTTATCTTCTATCTTCTTCATGGATGACTCAGTGGTCAGGGAAAACTTGATGATGGCACAGAGGTCAAACTCGTTTCTCCTGGAGGTGCTCTTACGGGGGTATTTAGGATGACTTTGAGTCTCAATGTCTTAGGCCTGTGGAAGGTGGGTGACGTGTGGATCTTCCTTTTTTTTGTGGCTGTGGATGCCCTTTGGGACTGCCTTCTTAGCCTTTAATGCCTTTGCTTTGGCTTCCGTTTTGGGGGGACTAAGGGCTTCCTTTTTCACTTTCGGCACCTTCTTCACAGAAAGGCTCATGAGTTTATTCATGATGAAACAGGGTGTTGGTTTAAGTAATTCACTGCTCATGGCAACACTGACAGTCCAAAACCCACCAGCTGCTCCATGACAGAAAGCTGAGACAGTCTGTTTTTGTAAAGACTCACAGCCTTGGAAACCTGTTGGGGCATTTCTACTCAGTTTTTTCAGGTTGCTATGAGTTAGAAATGACAGGAAGAGGGTTTTGGTTTATTGATGAAAAAAAATCTTTCATTGAGATATGTTAAATTTATTAGTACTTTGTTGAGAATTCTTAAATAAAAATGTAAATATAAAATAATATTTAACCTTAATAAAGAGCAAATTTTACATAAACATTATTGTTCTTATTATGTCATCTAGTAGCCTCCGACCATAGCAACCTATGTACAACAGCCCTAAACTCGGCCCTATCCTCTGCCAATCTCGCTATCTCTGACACACCTAGCCCCATTACCCCAGCTACTGAATCAATCCATTTCATAGAGGGTCTTCCTCTCCTGCACTGTCCCTCCACCCTCCCAAGCATGACGTCCCTCTCCAAGGACCTGTCCCTCCTTGCAACATGTCTAAAGCATGTCAGATGTAGCTTCAGAATCCTTGCCTCCAAAGAGCAGCCTGCTTTAACCCTCTCCCCGGATGAATTTGTTCGTTTTCTTAGCTGTCCATGGTATATTTAATACTCTTCTCCAACACAAACAGCTAGAAGATAATAATTCTCCTTCTATCCTCCCTAGTGATTGTCCAGCTCTCTGATGCATAGCAAGTGATTGCAAAGATCATGTCATGTATCAGGCATACCTTAGTCTCCAGACTGATACAGTTGGAATATTGAGTATTAATGATATGAAAATAATAGTTGATCTTGAACTTGCAGTTTATGATTAGAAATAATTCATGCAAACTCAAAGTCCTTATAATACATTTTGTACATTTAATCACAACTTTGAGTTGACTTTTGTATTAATTGCACAGAATAATATTTGTCTTCATAAACATTACACAGATAAATGCAAATAGCTTAATAAAACATATATTTGATTGTACTTATATAAACAATCATCTTTTTAAAATATTTTTTGTTTGTTTTTATCCACATTGTTTTTATTATGGTTGTTCCCATACATTGTGTCTTATAAAATTAATCACCATTGATCTATGCCCACGTGGACAATCTCTAAATAAGATTATATTTACCAAATTATATTCATTAATCTTAGAGAAAAGTATTCTTTTCCTGTTTTGAATTGCCAAATAGTAATTAGAAGAAATCATAGTAAATACAAAAGTATGAGTCACAAAGCAGACAAGTTTGAAGACGACTTTAGAGAGAATTTTTGTCCCTCAGACCATAGGCAGCCATCTTACTGGAAATGGTGAGAGTTGGTATTTCTATACTCCCTTCTCCACAAAGCAAACCCAGGACATGGAGCATGACTACGGTGTACAGTAAAAAAATGACCAAGGTGAGAGAGATGGCTAAGAGGCAGAACCAGCAGAGAATAGTTAATCTGTAGTAGGTGGCTATCCTGTGCAACAAATCCTAAATCATCCCTCTTTGTAACGTAAGGATCAATTCTGTGGCTGTAGAAGCATTCTGAATGCTAGTTTACAGTTAATAAAAGTTTTTAGATCTGCTATTTTATGTTACTTAGAAGAGTTCTCTATAGATGTCAGGCATAATAATAATTTATAAATGAAGAAACTGGTGGTCTAGTGGCAAGAAGTTGTGCTGTAACCTCGAAGGTATTCATTTCGAGGCGACCAGCTGCTCCACAGAAAAAAGGATGGGCAATCTCCTCTCATGTGATTAAATGTCTTTGAAAACCCACCAGAAGGTCAGCTTTGGGTTGGTTCCAACTCTACAGTCTACAAGAACAAGAAGTGAATTTTATGTTACTAAGAAGAACTTCCTACCAATGTTGGGCAGAATAATATAACAATTTGTAAATTTGGAAGATCAAATAGATTTTATTCCTTCTGTACATGGACTGAGATGTTAAATAAGTCACAAGTCACACTTGAGGGTGATTAAACAAGTTTCTCTGCTAGCCTGTAAAAATTACACCAAGGACATTTCATCACATCGTTTGCTGTTGTTGTTGTTGTTATGTGTCGTCAAGTCGTTTGCGACTCATAGCGACTCTATGTACAACAGCCCTAAACGGTGCTCTATCCTGTCCCAATCTCATTGCCTCTGACACACCCATCCTGATTACTCCAGTCACTGAATCAATCCACCTCATAGAGGGTCTTCCCCTCC
>NW_006399822.1:14732887-14733480 GCF_000299155.1 Elephantulus edwardii
GTACTTTAGAGAGGTCTCTAAAGAGGGACATCATGCTGGGTGAGTGAAACTAAAAAAAAAAAAAAAATGTCTCCAGCATCACTGAGATCAAAGTGTATTGTTCTGAGTGGACAATGGTAATAATGGCAACATATATCTTGTTGTTACATGCCATCAAATCCATTATGACTCATAGTGACACTATGCAAAATAGCTGTAAAACATGCCCTATCCTGAGTTAGTATCGCTGTTCCTGACATATCTACTCCTATTACCCCAGTCACTGTGTCAATCCATCTCATCCAAGATCTTCCTCTCCTGTGCTGTCCCTCCACTCTTCCAAGCATGATGTCCGTCATCAAGGATTGGTCCCTCTTGGCAACATATCCAAAATATATGAGATGGAATTTCAAAATACTTGCTTTCAAAGCAACTTTTTTCCACCCTGTTCAGGACAGACAAGTCTGTTCTCTTGGCAGTCCATGAAATGTCCAATACTCTTCTGCAAGACCATAATTCAAATGAAAGAGTAAATGTGCGTGTATGTGTATAATGTATGTGTATGTTGTTGCTGTTATTATGTGCTGTCGAGTCGTTTGCGACTCATAGAGACC
>NW_006399822.1:14745276-14747371 GCF_000299155.1 Elephantulus edwardii
GTGTGTATGTAGGTGACTTTAATCTGCAGCTCTCAGGCCCAGTTTAAATTCTTTTTTTGTCAAACATTCTTCTAAGTTGTATAGCACTGGTCCATTTGCTGTACAGACGTAACTCATGGTAGCTGTTATGCTAAAACACTGTGACACTGATGAGTAAAATGCAAGAATGGTTCCCCATTGTGGACAGTGTTTGGTGGAGCTTCCCAATTAAAACAAGCTTGGAAGCAGGAGTGGCATCCCTTCTGAAATGGTTTGCCTCTAGAAACTCTATGAACATGGGGAAATGATCAAAGTTACACAAGTGTTCAAGTCTTTCATTCATAGGATTGCTATGAGTCATATATTACTTGATAGCACTTAATAATAACAACAACAACATGTGTATAAAAGAGAGAAAGAAAGAACTGTGTCCTCTTTAAATCAATGAAACAGTGGTCTTCGTCCTAGAATTTCCTATAAATTTTTACTTGTAAAAATATTTGCTTTTAAAACTTTTTCTGGACTTTAAAAATCCATTTCACACGCCTGTTTGCCAATTTATCTTTTTAGTTTCTACATCAAATAAGCTTTTAGGTTTTTATTTTATTCTCCAGAAATGTTCAAACCTTGGTAATAGAATGAGGAAGACACTCTGTGGCATAGTCCATAATGGTTGTGCTGGCTTTGACTATTTAATCCACCAGCGGCTTTATGCGGGAAAGATGAGCTATCTCCTTCCATTAAGGCTTACAGCCTCAGAAACTGATGGAGGGTCAACAATGAGTCAGACTTAATCAACAACAGTGTGTTTTGAGTAGAATTATGAAAACAAGATTCAAGTCACTTGAATTCCTATGAACGTTTGGTCAGGAGCACATGTGGAGGCTATGGTCCTGTACGGCGTGCTCAGTGGGGACTTGGCAGATGCCTGTTCCTCTTCTCGTCAGTCTTTTTGTTACCGTGTCCAGTCTAGAGAGTTGATCATACCCATGGAGATCGGTGAGAGACAGTTGTGATGATAAGTGATCCGTACCCTCACTCAATGAACAGGGCTAAAGACACTTGAGGGAGATCTGGTGGCCTAGTGGCAAGAAACTGTGCTGCAGTCTTGAAGGAACATGATTCAAAGCCACCAGCTACTCCTTGAGAGGAGGATGGGCACTTTCCTCTCATCTGATTAACTGCCTCTGAAAACCTGATTGAGGGTCAGCCCTGGGTCGGATCTGACTCTAGTAAAGAACAACAACACAAATATTTGAGGTTTCAAAGTTTTGCTGGAGATGGCTTGGCCTGTGGGAGAACAGAATTAAGATTTCAGTGGTATAACAGTTGGACCACCCTCAATCAACACACTTTCTACAAGGCTTACTCTTTTATTTGAGAGACATTTTGTGTACCAGGGAAGATAACTGGTCCTTTGTCTATATCCTCATGTCACTGGGATTGGAGAATTCAACTTGAGTGGTTCTTAAGTTAGGTAGTTTCTAACTTCTGTAATCTTGCCATTTCAATATTGCCTCATTTTCAGCTCATTTCTAGTGAATCTTCACAGCAAATGATTGATTGCTGACTGTGAGCTAAATTAAACTTTTTCTTTGTGAAATACTCCCACTTTACGTTTTAGTACATATATAATTAATTTCAGCTGTCTCTTAAAGCTGACAATGCCTGTATTTCTTCCAACATGTTTATTTTGCATAACACACGTAGAATTACTTAAAAGTGAATGAGGAAACCATTTATTTCCCCGTAAGAAAGCCAAAAAGTTGCTTTGTTTATTCATTTGTATATTTTGAGGGAAATGATAAAAAGTAAAAAAGGTAGGCATACTTCTTTATCTCATCTTTTCCAGTATGTTCATTAGATGAACATTATTAATATTTCAAACTTCTAGGATTTAGTTGAAGAAACACATTTTAAAGGTAAGTCAAATGTTTCTCTAGGAGGAAATTTGAAGCAATGTTTTTTGAAGTAAGTTTAACAAATGTCCTTTCATGAAAAAAAAGCCCCGAATAAGCAAAGTACTCCTTAAGAATAGAAGAACGGTAGGAGGTATCTCACTCCCTGATTTCAAATCCTACTACACTGCCATAGTGGTAAAGACAGCATGGTACTG
>NW_006399822.1:14748911-14759412 GCF_000299155.1 Elephantulus edwardii
AGTCTCTCTCAGGGAGGAGTGATAGGGAATGGCAAAGGATACACTGACAAAGAAGATTAATCAGAACTGGCTTTGACAAGCACTGTGGCATTTGGGCAAGAACAAACTGGGAGGAGGGTAGAGAGAATAGTGCAACAATGAATGAATGGAGACCCAATATCTTTGTAAATGTTTATAAAAATTAATAAAATATAATTATAGAAAAAAAAAGAAATGTCCTTTCACTTTTTTCTTTATATGTGCTGTAAGTGAAGAAAGCAGCTTACAATCAGAATTACAAGATTTGGATGTATTGGAACCAAGAAATACTGAATGTATCTTTTATTTAGTACACAAACACAAGCTGGTATAATTAGCTGCAAGTTAAAAACAGAAGATTGTAACTGAATCCAGAAACCACATGTCCAGGATCCTTAAAAAAGGTGGCACCACAACAAGATAAAGGTAAATAATCCAATAGAAAAATGGGCACAGGATATGAACAGGCACTTCACCGAAGACGACATTCAGATGGCTAACAAACACATGAAGAAATGCTCAAAATCCCTAGCCCTAAGAGAGATGCAAATTAAAACAACTATGAGATATCATTTCACCCCAGTCAAAATAGCAAAATTTAACAGAACAGCAAGCAACAAATGCTGGCGAGGTTGTGGAGAAACTGGAACCCTGATTCACTGTTGGTGGGAGTGTAAAATGGTGCAACCCCTGTGGAAAGCAGTATGGCGCTTTCTCAAAAAGTTGCAAATAGAGATACCATTTGACCCAGCAATTCCACTACTGGGAATATACCCTGAAGAGACCGTAGCTGACATCCAAGCAGATATATGCACACCCATGTTCATTGCAGCTTTGTTCACAATAGCAAGGAGTTGGAAACAACCTAAGTGCCCATCAACAAACGAATGGCTAGAGAAGCTGTGGTATATTCGCACAATGGAATACTATGCTGCATTGAAAAACAAGGAACTCATGCAATATTATTCAAAATGGTTGACTCTGGAAAACATTATGCTGAGTGAAATATCCCAGTCACAAAAGGACAAATATTACATGATGCCACTGTTGTAGAATGGGACTGTCCTTGGGGTTAGGGAGACACTGAGTAAGATGGGTTCAATAATGTATACTGCACTGAAGCAGAGGAGGGAGAGAACCGTCTAAAAGAGAGATGTAACTGGGTGTTTCTGTCATCACAGGAGACTAGAGCGAGGGCTGCATGCTGGAGGGGACCTGGGGGAGGGTTTGTAAAACAATGAAAGAATCTTTTCTTTTACTTTTCCATAAAAAAAAAAAGGTGGCATTTTTCAAAACTTAAGGAGTTTTTCTTTTGCTTTTTAAGGAGAAGAGCTAACTGGGGGTGGGGGTGGGGTGGGCGGGGAGAAAAGTGCAACAATGAATGAATGGAAATCCAAAATCTCTGTAAATGGTTATTGACATTAATTATTAAAAAAATATATAGGCAATTTTCGATACATTGCTAAAGTCTATAACTATGCCTCTGATATAAGAGTTATTAGTTATTTAATCCATTCATCTGTATTGCCATCAAGTCAAGGCCAACTCACAGCTGACTCTCCAGCAGGTGGAAGAGGAAATGACTATGAGGGGTTTGTCCATTTCTTTTCTGAGGAGCTACTGGTGCATTCAAATGGTTGAAGAGGCATGACCTTAGATTGGCAACACACACGCCCTGTAACCCACACCAGATTGTCAGCTGTCTCTTAAAGCTGACAATGCCTGTATTTCTTCCAACATGTTTATTTTGCATAACACACGTAGAATTACTTAAAAGTGAATGAGGAAAACTCTACAGATTGTGATAGTGCCCGGAAATAACACAGACCGCTGTTGAGATACCTCAGACTCTACCAACAGTGAATAGTTGGAGTTAACAGGGAGTAAGCAGTTATTATTTAAAACGATGTTTTTCAAGGTGTACTTAAGAGGCTTTAAGGGATGATGAATATCAAAGACTATAGCCTTCAGTATGGATTACACTTCAGCACAAACAAAACTCTTCATGAAAAGACCAATAAAGAACATCATGATCACTGGAAAAATAGTGAAGTTATCAAGAAGTGAATTTTACTTGGATCCACAATCAATGAAGTCCATGAAAGTAACAGTCAAGAAATAAAAAAATACATTTATATTGGGTGAATCTACTGCAAACAATCTCTTAAAATTCTGAAAAGATGTCTCTTGGAAGAGTTAGATGTACTTGATCCAAGCCATGTTTTATTCATTGATAAATATGTGTTGAAGAAGGACAATAAATAAGGAAAACCAGAAAAAATGCACTGAATTATGGTATTAGGAAAATATGAAATATATCATATATTGCCAGAAGAAATGAAATGAATTGCTCATAAGAAGTACAGCCAGAATGTTCCTTGGAAAACAAGGCAGCAAGACTTGAATTCATTTTGGAGGAAGGGTCAGTCCCTGAAGAAAGCCATTGTGCTTGGTAAAATAGCTCATCAGGGAAGGAAAAAAGGAAGACCCTGCATGAGAGGGATTGACATGGTGACTGTAATAACGAACTTAAACAGAGCAATGATTGTGAGAATGATGCAGGAGTGTGCAATGTTCTGTTGCATTAAACATGTGGAACAAACTCAGGAACACCTGAGCAATAACTGGAGTTAATAGATGGAATTCCATTGTAAATGTGAAGAATTCTGCTAGATTGATATTATTAGTAAAAGGTTCAATTCTGTTTCCTGGGACACTAGGTTTTAGATAACATCTATATCTGAATTCCTTTCTAATTTGCCCTTTGCACCTGACAAAGGTCCATAGCTTTCATTTCTACCTAACACAGAGCACTTGTTGCAATAATTTTTTGTCAGAGGAAAAATAACCTTTGGAATATGAGTGGACTGAACTGTGCTGCTTCAGCAATAGTGGGAAGACACAGTTTGACTTGCTTCAACACCAGCCTCACAGCACAGTGTATGATGAACACACATTGAACTATTATAAGCTCAACATACCTCTTCTCAGGGAATGGTGGTAAGGAATTGCACTGCCAATGCAAATATATGAGGTTCAAATCCACCAGCCCCTCTGCAGGAAAATGACAAGCTATCTCCTGTTATCTGATCTATTGCCTCTGAAAACCAGCTAGACAATCAGCTATGGGTCTATTCCAACTTGATGGTATATATCATCAATAACTCTTCTCAGGTTAGCACTGGTTTCTTAAGAGCCAGGTTAACAGAACCTGCTTGTGAAAAATCAGTCATCTTTTCCTTTCTTCCTTTCATTTTCAAATAAAACTCAAGAAACAATACTTCATAAAGTGGAAGGCTGTGTAAACAAAGTTCTCTTGGTTATTAGGTGGGATATGAGGAATTTTTTTATATTTGTATATGGACACTCA
The DNA here is from genome assembly GCF_000299155.1 of Elephantulus edwardii. Lineage (NCBI taxonomy): Eukaryota > Metazoa > Chordata > Mammalia > Macroscelidea > Macroscelididae > Elephantulus > Elephantulus edwardii. The sequence continues at coordinate 14,752,300 of NW_006399822.1, forward strand.
TCAGTAGAATGGGGAGGAACTGTTTTGTTGTGAGTTTGGTTGGGGTTTTTTTTTTAATCTTTAGCTTAAATTAAGCATTGAGGAATATTTTGTAATCTTAAGGGTTAGACATTTCTCTGATGTTTAAGCTAATTAAATTTTTATTTATGTAACCCAACTTGTCAGTAATGGATAATTTAAACTGGAATTCATTTTTAGTGAATTATTAGGGTTTGCTATTGAAAAAAATTGCTAATAGTGAAATTTCACACTTAAAAATGGGTTTAATACAACTGTATTAAATGCATGCCTTAAATTCTTGTATTTTAGTAAATATTTCAACATTAACATCATTAACTTTGATATTTTGCTGAGTCTAATTTATACTATCAGTTAATTTTTATTTTTTAGATTTCCTTTTTCACAGTTTTCAAATTTAGACCAAACATGACTCATTGTTAAACCTTGGTTTATCACACAGAAAAATGATCTGATGCCTGAGAAGTGAGCTGCTTTTTTGTGTGTGTAATATGTCACTTGCTGTAGCATACAAAATTGCTTTAAGAATTTTAAAACATAATTTTCTAAGCAAATACTCTTATGTTTGTCCTTGTCTAGAAATGGGCACTATTGAAATATACACATTCCTGATGGGACGTCTTTCTAGCCGCATGGCCCACAGATGAGGTCTGCTTTATTCAGAAAGGGCAGACAGTGGCCCACCATGACTTACTGTCCCGATTCTGAGGGAGTCATGTCTCCAAGTACTAAACTTGATCTTTTAAAATGTGGCTTATAATCTCCTCCACCAAAATCTATCCCCAGGTCTTTCTCCAGAGAGAATTGACGTCAGTGAGTGAAGTTCCATTCCCAATAACATAAATAGTAATATATGTCATTGATATATGTTTTTTCTAATTTAAATTCTTTTAGCAAATGAGAAGTCACAAAACTAAGACACCAAGGAGTGTCTAGGCATGAGATGTAGCTTGCACTTATTTGGACATTCCACTTTATTGGATGAAACTCCAATTTTATATATGGATCATCTCACATCTGTGGCAAATATTCTTCTGTTTCTGTCTTGTTTTGATTTTCCCCAAAATCTTGCTGATCTTTACACAGTTTACTTAATTTATTAAAAATTCATTTTATTTTTACACTTTATATTCATCTTTTCCTTCTTCTATTCAGTGCCCACCCCACCTACTCTCCTAATTCCCTTTGATTATTAATGCCCTTTGAAACAACAGGGATTTCTCTTTTGTTAGATAACTATTTTTCAGTGACTCATGGTACCACACAGTCTATTTTAAGGGAGGGTAGGTTGGGCCACACAGGATAAGTTTAGGGCAGGCTGTTGAAAGAAATACAGGAGCTTCTGGTTGCTAAGTAACTCAGGAGCAGGCTCAAAGTTTTCAGATCCTATCCAAAGTGACATGTGATCAGAGAACAGGAGTGTAGGCAAGAATAATGACAATGATTTATTAGCTTAGAAAAAAAAATACACTTCTGAGAAACATTAGCATGCTCTTTCCTCTATTCCCTTTTTTGAAATCCCAACTTTTCAAACAGGAGAGCAAGAACTGTGAAACTTGCATCTTCAATGTAAGTGGGAAGTGTATAAAACTACAAAACGGAGTCTTTGGTCTTTGAAGAGTATAAAATAGTGAAACGTGGATCAAATGGAGGGAAAACACCTAGAGTCAGTGAACATATTACATAGAAAGGAGCTCTCAGCATTTCAAGAAGATGGACTGAAGGTGAGCTAGGAACAACTTTTGGAAAAGGTGTAGAACAGAATTCCACACAACAGAAAAGCACAAGGACAGTTCTGAAGCATATTCTCTTCTTAACATTCTCCCAAATAGTCCCTGCAAATTGAGAAACAGCTTGGGGAGAAGACAGGCAGCTTTTCTGTGCATATACTTTCTTGAGTGATTATGATAATATTAATGGGACAACAGAACATTCTTGAAGAGAAGACAAAACCCTCTTGAAGAGGGTCCACGAGTGTAGCAGATACGGAGCATTGAATGAGAAACAAATTAATTCTCCTATTAACCCATGCCACCATCTATCCAAATCCCCTACCACAAACTTCAGTGAATTACAGGTAATAGGTATAATGGTATTAATTTGAGAATAATGAAGTAGATAGATGCTCATGGAACTGCTGCATAGATATTATTTTAAAAATCATTAAGAACAGAAAATTATAAGCAAAAACTGGATGAATGATGTATATTAGAAAAATTACTTCAGGAAAAAAATTCAGAAAAGAAACTTCATATTAGCAAATACTTTAAAACAGTAATTTAAAAAATAAGGATAAATTATACTATTTTTTAAAAATCTAGGTAAGTAAATTAAAAGTAAGTTTGCAGGCCTTTAACTCAGAACTAAAAATTAGCACTAAAACTACAACAGGCATTAATGTTAATACAAAATAAAGAGATACAGCTTGGCTAAAAGGAGAGTCAGACACAGGATTATGTTAAGAATATTGAAGTAAGCAAAATAGAAAAGAACAACATAGGAGTTTAGGGGGAAGATGAAAGAGAAAGACAAAAAGAAATGTCTCAAAATTACATTTAGAAGAATGAGGAAAGATAATGAACAACATTTATGGCTAGACATTTCTAATATTTGTGGCAAATATTCTTCTATCTCCATCTATTTTGATTAATCCTCAAATCTTACTGATTGATACATGGTTTCTAAATATTTCCAAAATGAAGAAAGAACTAAATTTGCAGATTGAAAGTGATTCCAAGCTAAACCGTACTGAATTAAACATACCCTTGTAAAATTAGTAACCTTCAGCAATGCAGCCAAAACTCCTGTGGACATAATAAAAGAAAAAATAGACCAGGCAGACTATCAGATTTTGCAAAGCAGTGATTTCCCCCAGAAATCAGTAGAACAATTTCCATGGGTCCAGATGGTGGAAAATGTAATGTGACTAATGGATCAATCAACTGAATTGTTACTGATAAATAAAGATGATCTATTAATGTGCAAAGGAGCCCTGGTGGCATAGTTGGGTAGGTGTTTCAACCATTAACTGAGAACTCATGAGTTTGAATCCAGCAGCTGTTCTGCAAAAAGAAGATAGGCATTTTCTTCTTGTTAAGATTCACAGCTTTCAAAACCCAATGGAGAGTAGTCATGAGTAGAAATTGACTCAAGGTAGAGTTTGGTTTGCTTATTTGTATTAAAGACATAAGGAATATCATGAACATAAAATCTCTCTAGGAGAAAACCTTTAAAGATAAGATAAACTATGTTCTTTTTGTTGTTAGGTGCCATCGAGTCCATTATGATTCATAATGACCCTATGAACAAAAGATCCGAACCCTGTTCTATCCTGTGACATCCTCATGCTTCCTGACACACACGAGGGTCTTCCTCTCCTTTTGCTGACTCTCCACTCTTCTCAACATCATGTCCTTCTCCAAAGACTAGCACCTCCTAGCAACATGTACAAAGTATCTGAAACAAAACCCCATCATTCTTGCCTCCAAAGAGCACTCTGGCTGCACCCTATTCAAGACATATCTGTTTAATCTCTTGGCTGTCCATGGGATTTTTAGTGCTATTCTCCGAAGGCATAAATTCTTTTCCCATCATCTTTATTCCTTATTCAAGATAAACTATAGCAAAAAAAGATAAATAAGTAGAAAATGAGAGAAATTAGAAAATAATAGAAAGATGAAGAGGCATGAAGGATTGATAAAGAACATTCAAACATTCAAACTTTTTTTTTTTAAATAGAGCTCAACAGTTGTGGAGTTTATATTTAAATAAAGGAGCTCTGGTGGTATAGGAGATAGGGAGTTGTGCAGCCAACTCAAAGGCAGGAAGTTCAAATCCACCAATTGCTTTGAGGCAGAAAGATGGACACTATCCTCCAGTATGAAAACCTCCATGAGGGTCACCTATGAGTGGGTTCCAACTCATAATTAAATAACATTATATGAAGTGTTAGAGATCTAAATAAGTTACTGCTGTTGTTATGAATCATCGAGTATGGCTCCTAGCAACTCTATATGAACAACTGACCTGAACACTATCCTGTCCTGTGCCATCCTCACAGTCTCTGACACATTCATGCTCATTGCCACTGTCACTGTGTCAATCTAACTAGTTGGGGATGTTTTTTTCTTTTTGCCTGTCGTTCACCTTTCTAAGCATGATGTCCTTCTCCAAGGAATAATAGCCTCTCCCAGAGTCATGCCCCAAAACATGTGAAAAATTAGTTACTACTGTCATTTAGAGACAGACAATACCTTTATCTTCTACACTGGGCTTGAGCACTTCTGAAGAGAGAAGGAAGGACCAAAAGATTTTTGTCAGAGGTTCAATACATCTTCTCATTTCATCCCATGTCAATGTATGCCCTTTAAGTTACTAGTAATATGAATTTCTATTGAATGATCTCTTTTGTGCAAGATTTGGTTTGATGATCTGATCCTTGGTGTTATATAAAACTAAAAAGAGTAAGTATATTTTACTCTAGTGGCCTCCTGACAAGAAGCTGATCTTCAATCTCAACGACACACAGTTCAAATCCACTAGCTGCTTGGGGTGGTGGTGGGGGGTAAGATAGGCAATCTCCTTCCATGCAATTAATGACCTCTGAAAACTTGCCAGAGGGCTGGCTATTTTTGTTTGTTTGTTTGTACTAGAAGGTACACAACAACAATAATAAGGGTCAGTCCTGAGTTTAAAGTCAAAGTCAATAGCAGAGTTGTGTTTTTTTCTTTAGTTTATCTAGCCACAGGGAAGCTGATTGCAGTGTGCAGAAATGTTTGTGGCTTAGCTAAGAGAAAGTGACTAAATGGAAGGGGGCATGGGAGATCATGAAGTGTGTGTAGAAAGCTATTAGGCCATTGCTTTCTGTTCTTTCAGCCTAGAAATGCCTGAAGGTATTAAAAGGATAGCCGATGGGACCAAGAGAGACACTTAGGGGCCCAATGTTGACTTAGTTTCAGGAGTCATGATGTGCTCTAACAAGGCTTATGGTAGAGTTCTGAATCCTGAAGATCAGAGGAGCATCCTGGTTGGTGGTCATTCACATAAGTAGAATAGTCATCTTTCTTTGAAATGTGGAAGTTCATTTTTGACTGTTCTAGGCTTTATCCCACATCTCTATTTTTTTTATTCCACATATCTCTTTATTATTAATATACAATTTTATTTATAAAATTAAAATACTCTGTTTTCCAGAACAGATTTTTTTATATATCATTCTTGATTGTGATAAATCTGTAATCATAATTATGGAATAACTTCATAAAACTTCTTCATTGCTGTCAAGTTGGAATCAATCTATAGCTGACCCTCCAGTGGGTTTTCATGGGCAGTAAATCACATAGAAAGAGACTGCCCATTTTTCTTTCATGAAAACTCTAGAGGATTCAAACTATCAGTTAAGTGTCACCTGTGGTTAGCAGTACAGCTCTCTATGAACCTAAGATGTACTCTATGTGAATTCAGTCTTTCCAATGAAGGACAAATCCGCAAAGGCAATGAGAGCCAGTAAGGTCTAGTATTTGTGACTTGGAAATCTGAAAGATAGTGTCTATCTACTTGTGAGTTCTGATCTAGACCCAAGTGACTAGAGTAGAAGAGAAAGTATGATAACTAGTCTAATGGATAGTACCCATCTAATTTGTGACTTCTTATCTACCTATGGGTCATGGAGAGAGAAAAAGACAGAGAAGAGAATTAGAATCTGTTTTTTGGTGGTTGGAAACAGGGATGAAGAAATAGAAAAAGGAATACATTTTTGCATTGTGGGAACTGGATTTGTGCTGATTCTTAGAATGCAACTAACAATGAAGAAGGGATTTATTTACCTACTTTTCCCCCTTGTTCAGTGTAGAGATAAAGGTCTATGTGATGAAGTTTGAATATGGGTGCAGTATAAGATGGACATAGAGGGAAATGAAGATTGAAGAAGGCTTTTAAGCTTTCAGACAGTGACTTTTTTTGGTCTTTTGTGTATTTCTGTTAGTTTTTTCAGTTGTAGTACAATAATAGGAAGCTCTGGTGGTCTAATGATAAGGAGCTTTGTTGCAATCTCAAAGACACACAATTCAAACCCATCAGCTGCTCAGCAGGAGAAAGATGGACAATCTTCTCCCTTGCAATTAAAACCTCTTAAAACCCAACGGAGTGTCAGCTCCAACTCGGTGCACAACATTACAATTATAGTTCTTTGTCTTTAATTTGTATTTCCCATAATAATAATTATTAGGGTTTCCAGATTTTCTTACCTTATATACAAGGCTACACATAGTTGTTATTAAGACATCAGAGCAATGGAATCCCACTAAAATGGTAACTGAGGCTCAAATGGAAACTTGTACACCAATGTTCATAGCAGCATTATTTACCATCGCAAGAACATGGAAACAGTCCAGATGTCCAACCACAAATAAACGGATTGAGAAGTCGTCGTATATTCATACAATGGAATACTATGCAGCATGCCGGAGCAATGATTTTGTAAATTACTACCTAACTTGGGAGGGACTGGAGAGTTTTATGCTGAGTGAATTAACTCAGTCCTACAAGGACAAATACTGTATAAAACCATTATTGGGCAGTGAGCGTGAGAATCCAAAGAAGGTGTGTGTGTGTGGGAGGAGAAGGTGTTAATTATAGGGTTGCACAGTTCAATGGGTGGGTGGGGTGAAGGAAATGAGAAGGATCTTTTGTGAAAAAAAAATGTATTCAAATTTTATAAATAATTCAGAATTTAAAAATTTGAAAAAAGACATCAGAGAAATGTATGAAACCTTCTCATTTGTGGATATCCCTAGGAAAGAAGATGCTATGTTTCTATTGTTGCAGCTTAGTTTTATGCATGGGGATGACATTATACTTTTATATCTGTGCAATTTCTGAGTATTCCTTTAAGAAAAAGAAAAATTTTCTCTTTTGTGACTTTCATATTTTCATTAAGCTACTAATGATGTTTCACATCTTGCAAAGGATTATACAGAAAACTATAATTCAACTTCTTAGTTTATTACAATTCTTAATTGACAATTTTTAAGACTATACCTTTAAAACACATGTTTTGTTTTGTTTTTTCTATAATTATATTTTATTAATTTTCAT
>NW_006399822.1:14762147-14763769 GCF_000299155.1 Elephantulus edwardii
ACAAGGCAAAGAACAAGAACCATATGGTCCTATCAATTGATGCAGAAAAAGCCTTTGATAAAATCCAACACCCTTTCATGATTAAAACACATGTTTTATAGTTATTATTAAAATAAATATTTTATGATAAAGCTATGTGAACTGAAAATATTATTTAATGTGTGAAAATTGGTTGATGAAATAATAAAATGTCTAGGTTGGTAAAAGCAAATGTAATTTCATTACCAAACAAAACAAAACAAAATTCACTATTGTTGATTTGATTTTGTCTCATGGAGGCCTCCATATGTGTCATATGTATTCCCTGAAATTTTCTCACATGTAATCTTTGGAAGCAGATTTCCAGATCTTTCTTCTATAGTGTCCCTGATCTTTAGATTAGTAGTCCAGGAAATCTCTGGGTTTCATGCACCAACAGATTGTCTCCAGTGTTATGTGTTTTTTTAAACTTGTTTTATTTGGTAATGGAGCATACATTGAGCAATAGCAGGCAGTGTAAAAGCGAAATTTCATGTCAATTTGAATATTTTCATGAAGAAAGTAAGAAGTCATTGCAAAGATAGTGGAGGGAAAAAAACTCAAGAAGGATGTTGGAAGAGATTCTGAATATTGCACTTGAGTGTCATGAAGGGAAACCAAAAGGGAAAAATCAAGAAGTTAATTAAGGGGCTAAATAGAAAGATTTTAAAGGGAAGACCTTGGGAAGACAAAGGTATTATAATGAAACATGCAGAGCTTGAGTCAGAAAATCAAAAGGGTTGAACTCACTCAGCATTTCTTAAGCTGAAGGAACTGAAGAACAAATTCAAGCCTTAAGTTGCAATACTTAAGAATGCTGTGGGAAGAATATTGAATAATCCATGAAGCATCAAAAGAAGATTGAAGAAGTACAAAGAGTCATTGTATCAAAAAGAACTAGATGGCAAAGAAGCATTTCAGGAAACAACTTATGTTCAAGAGGCAATGGAGATGAAGGAGGAAGTCCAAGCCGCTCTGGAGGGATTGGCAAAAAACAAGTCCCCAGGAATTAATAGAGTACCAATTTATATATTTCAACAAATAGATAGATGCAGCCCTGGAAGTGCTCATCAGGCTGTGCCATAAAATCTACCTGGCCATTTGACTTGAAGAAATGAATTTTTATTCCAATTCTAAAAAAAAAAAAAGGTGATCCATCAAGAGAATGGAATTTGCAGAATGATATAACTAACATCACACACAAGCAAAGTCCTACTGAAGATTATCCAAAAGCAGCTAAAACAATCATTGACAGAGAACTAACTGAAATACAAGCTGTGTTTAGAAGAGGCTATGGTTATCAAAACAACTATGAGAAATCATCTCACCGAAGTCAGAATAGCAAAATTTAGCAGTACAGCAAGCAACAGATGTGGGCGAGGTTGTGGAGAAACTGGAACCTTTATTCACTGTTGGTGGAAGTGTAAAATGGTGCAACCACTGTGGAGAGTGGTGTGGTACTTTCTCAAAAAGTAGCAAATAGAGATACCATTTGACCCAGCAATTCCACTACTGGGAATATACCCCAAAGAGACCTTAACCACCATTCAAGCAGATATATGCACACCCATGTTTATTGCAGCTTTGTTCACAATAGCAAAGAG
>NW_006399822.1:14764252-14766079 GCF_000299155.1 Elephantulus edwardii
TTCATTAAAATTAATAAAATAATTTTTTTTTAAAAAAGAAGAGGCCATGGCACTAGGGATATCATTGCCAATGTCAGATGGATATTGGATTAAATCAGAGAGCACAAGAGGAATGTCTATTTGTGCTTCATTGACTATACAAATACATTTGACTGCATGGATTACAACAAATTGTGGCTAACTTTGAGAAGAATGGGAATCTCAGAATACTTGATTGTGCTCATGTGAAATCTATACTTGAACCAGGAGGGAATGGTCAGAACAGTGCAAGGTAACACTGCATGGTTCAAAATCAGAGAAGGAGGGAGTGCGGGATGTGTCCTGTCTCTATACCTTTTCAATTTACATGCAGAATAGATCATTTGAGAAGTTGGACTTTATGAGGAGGAAATGTGACATCAGGATTAGAGGAAGACTTATCAACAACCTTCACTATGCAGATGACAAAACCTTACTTGAAACTGAGGAAGGCCCTCAAGCATTTGCTGAAGAGCGTCAATGATTGTATTTTGCAATGTGGGTTGAAGCTCAGTATCAAGAAAATGAAGATTCTCATTGGTGGGCTAGTTGGCAACATCAGGATAAATGGAAAAGCGATCAAGACTATTAAGAATTTCAGCTTGCTTGGTTCCACAATCAATTATCTTGACACCAGAAGTCAAGTAATCAAAAGGCAAATTTCATTAGTGAAATATGCTGTCAGGGACCTCTCTAGAGTCTTGAAAAGCAACAATGTAAGTCTGGAGACTAAGGTGTGCCTGATCCAGGCAGTAGATTCGCAATTACTTGTTACACATCAGAGAGCTAAACAATGAGAAAGGATGACAGAAGAAGAATTGACAACTTTGAGTTGTGGTGCTGTAGAAGAGTATTGAAAGAAGATTATAGTCCTTGGTTTTAGTCCTAGGTCCATGATCCACCTTGAGTTGGTATTTATATATGGAGTGAGGTGGGGATCTTGCTTGAGTCTTTTGCAGATACTTTTCCAATTTTGCCAACACCATTTATTAAAAAAGGCTGTCGTTTCCCCACTTAACTGATTTGACCTCCTTGTAAAAATCAGTTGACCATAGCTAGATGGGCTGATCTCCAGGTTCTCAATTTTATTCCATTGATCTGTGAGTCTGTTATTGTACCAGTACCAAGATGTCTTAACCACCATGGTAGTGTAGTAGGATTTGAAATCAAGGAGTGAGATACCTCATACTTTGCTTCTATTTTCTAGGAGTGCTTTGCTTATTCAAGGTTTCTTTCCATTCCAAATGAAACTGGAGATTGCCTTTTCCATCTCCTTGCAGAATGGGATTGGTATTTGTATTGGGGTTGCATTAAACATGTAAATTGCCTTTGGTAGTATTGCCATTTTCACAATATTGAGTCTTCCCATGCATGAGCAAGGGATATTCTTCCATTTCTCCAGGTCTCTTTTTGTTTCTTATAATTATGTTTTATAATTTTCTTTGAATAGATCCGTTGTGCTTCTGGTTAAATTTACTCCCAAGTATTTAATCTTGTGATTCGCTATAGTGAATAGTATTGTTTTTCTTAGCTCCAGCTCTGTATTCTCTTTGTCACTGTCGAGAAATCCAACTGATTTTTGTATACTGATTTTGTATCCTGCTACTTTGCTGATTGGTCCTAATCCACAACATAAACAGTCTTCCAAGTATCCTGAGAAACCTACAATGAGGAGGAGATAAAATAGATGAATGGGATCTTCTAAGAATTAAATCCCTATGCACATCCAAAAACTTCTCCAACAGGGTAAAAAGGGAAGCCACAGACTGGGAAAAAGTATTTTATAATGACATATCAGATAAGGGACTT
>NW_006399822.1:14767144-14767907 GCF_000299155.1 Elephantulus edwardii
AAAAAAAAAAAATGAGAGAGAACATGGACTTCCAAGAGAATGAATGTGTCTGTCCTGAAGAGGGTGAAACCAAGGCAAGAATTTTGAGACTTTGTCTGACATACCTCACATACTTTGGGCATGTAGCCAGGAAGGACCAGTCTTTGAAGAAGGATATCATACTTGGAAGGGTTGAGAGACAGAGCATAAGCAAAAGAACACAGATGAGATGGATTCACACAGTAACTGTGGTAATGAGGTAATATATCTGAGACACTGAGATGTCATAGTGGAATTAATGGCACATAAGAACAACAACAATAACAAAATAGTTTCTAGTAAACAAAACACAGCACAACAATAACAGTTTCTTCAGCAAGGGCCTGGTGCTAACCCTACTTAAGTGGATTAATCTGTATGTAATAGGATAATACTGTTAGTTGATGAATGACTGATCGAAGTAAATTATTTCCATAATATACCAACACACTGGCTTGTTTTAATGTTAGTGTCTGTGATGAGAAAAGTGTCTATGTAGGCATGCAGGCAAAACGTATTCATTCACATAACAATCATTTGTTGTATACCTATCGTGTATCAGCTACTTTCGTAATTATGAAGGATAGCATTGGACTATAAATTTTAAGTTGTGGGACAGGTACATACAGTTTTACTTGAGAAGGAACATAGTGCTATAATATGTTGTTGTTGTTGTTATGTGCCGTCGAGTCGTTTCCGACTCATAGTGACCCTATGCACAACAGCCCTAAAACCTGCTCTATCC
>NW_006399822.1:14771746-14773266 GCF_000299155.1 Elephantulus edwardii
TGTCTCCAAGGGAAGGTGATGTGTCCTGTAGAACTCCTGTGTAGATTATGTTTTCCTTTCTGCCGTCGGTTTTTCTGTGTACCTGAAAGATACCTCTTCTCTATTATCTGAGGTGACTTCCCTGGTGCGCAGCTTCCCGGCTTCCCTTCCGCCCTATCTGAGGTCACTTCCCCCGGTGTGCAGCTTCCTGGCTTCCCTTCCACCCAGGAGCACGTTCTCCAGCCGGTTTTTCTGTGTACCTGAGAGATGCCTCTTCGCTATTATCCGAGGTGACCTTCCCCAGTGCACAGCTTCCCGTCTTCCCTTCTCTGGCTGGTTTTGCCTGGTTACCTGAAAGAAGCCTCTTTGCTGTTATCCGAGGTGACCTTCCCCAGTGCGCAGCCTCTTTGCTGTTATCCGAGGTGACCTTCCCTAGTGCGCAGCCTCTTTGCTGTTATCCGAGGTGACCTTCCCCAGTGCGCAGCCTCTTTGCTGTTATCTGAGGTGACCTTCCCCAGTGCGCAGCTTCCCGTCTTCCCTTCTCCAGCCAGTTCTGCCCGGTTACCTGAAAGAAGCCTCTTTGCTGTTAGAATATCAAATACAATTTTTAAAATAATTAAATTTTTTTTCTAATTCAGCAAAGTATTTATAGAACATATGGTGATGATAAAAAAGCAATAGTGTCTTGAAAATACAATTATGATGACAATAATCTCTTTGAGGAGATAATACACAAAAGCAAAAAACAATATAGCACAATCTGCTGCTGAAAAAGTTGAATAAAAGAATAACACATATGTAGTAGTTTGTTTGGTATTATGTCTCAACACAGAATCCCAAGTAATAAGATTTTTAAAGGATTATATTTGGGGGTAGGGGGTGGGGTTTTGGGAGGTGTGGGGGGATTGTGTACCAATGAGGGAGTTTTTCTTTTGCTTTTCAAGGAGAGGAGCAAACGGCGGTGGGGGTGGGGGGAGGGGTTTGTGTGGGGAGAAGGGTCTAACAATGAATGAATGGAATTCCAAAATCTCTGTAGATGTTCATTGAAATGAAAAATAAACAAATTAAATTAATAAAAAAAGATGACTTTATGGTGCATTTTACACATTTCTAAAGGTCTAAAAATTTTCTAACTTCAATAAAATAGAGACAAAATACTAAACAAATTGTAGTCCAGTTTTACTCATATACATTGAAAAAAATCTAAATAAAACATTTGCAAAAATATCAGATTATTAAAACCAACATTGATCAACTAAATCCCACTGTTGATTTTGACATAAAGTATTCCAGAGTTTATTCCAGATGTGCAAAGAAACATTACTATTAAGAACTCTGCAAATTATGGAGATGTATGAAATTGGCAAAATATATTGTTGTTGTTGTTGTTGTTGTGTACCATAGTGTCAGAAAAGACCCATAGCTGACCCTCTGGTGGGTTTTCAGAGGCAGTTAATTGCACAGGAAGAGGAGATTGCACATCCTTCTCCCATACATCAACTGGTGGCCTCGAACCACATACCTTCGAGACTGCAGTGCAG
>NW_006399822.1:14773956-14775264 GCF_000299155.1 Elephantulus edwardii
AAGATGTATCATGGGGGTGTTGCAACCTAGAAGACACAAATTTGACTAACAAGTTATAAGTACATGAGTCAAAAATTATGGAAAAGTGAAAGAAAAGATTATTTCATTGTTTTACAAACCCTCCCCCAGGTCCCCCATTTTTAAGAACTAAGAAAGTCCAAGAGCTCAATGAGCATGTATTACTTTTAGTGAGAATTTTAGTATGGCAAGTGAATAATAGATTATTTGTATAAATGCTGAAGCATTTTCTGCAGAAGGTCAAGGATTGTAGTGTGAAATATGGATTGAAGCTCAACATCAAGAAAACGAAGATTAGCACCACTGGGAAAATTGACAACATCGTGATAGACAGGGAAGAGATTGAGGCTGTTAACAGCTTCAGTGTGTTTGCCTTTACAATCAACACTCTTGGAACCAGTAGCCAGGAAATCAAATGACATATTGCATTGGGAAAGTCTGCTATTAAGGACCTATCTAGAGTACTGAGGAGAAACAATGTCAGTCTAGTGACTAAGATACACCTTATCCAAGCTATGGTCTTTGCAATGACTTGCTATACATCAGAAATCTGGACAATGAATAAGGATGATAAAAAAAGATTGGATGCCTCTTAAGAGTAGTGGTACTCGAGAAGAGTGTTGAACATACCATGGGCTGCCAAGAGAACAAACCGATTTGTTCTGAATAGAGTGAAACATGGCTGCCTCTTGGAGGCAAGGATTATGAAGCTTTATCTGTCATAATTTGGACAAATGACCAGGAGGAACTAGTCCTTGGAGAAGGACATCATGCATGGAAAGGTGGAGGGACAGCACAGGAGAGGAAGAACCCAGACGAAATGAATTGACACAGTAATACGGGTAATAAAGATAGACGTGTAATTGTCACAGACAGATTGGCTTAGGATTGAGCAGAGTTTGGCGTTATTTTACATAGTGTCACTATGAGTCTCAAGTGACTCGATGGCACATAATAACAATGTGTGTAATATGTATGTTGTTGTTGTTGGGTGCTATGAAGTCAAGTCATAGTGTACTTAAGTACAGCAAAATCCTGTGCCATTTTCATAATCTCTGTTGTTGCTATGACGTCAATAAGTTACACTGAGGGTCTTTCTCCTTTTTTTCCTAAACCCCTTATTTTCTAACCATGCATGATTTCCTTCTTTAGAGACTGGTTGTCCTTATTACATCCTCAAAGTGAGATAAAGTTTCACCATCATTAGTTCTAAGGGGCACTCTGACCACACTTCTTCCTCAACAGACCTACATGACACTGTACATTAGGTATAAAATTAATAATTAAAGT